>NW_026057576.1:14392128-14533635 GCF_023721935.1 Panthera uncia
TATATGGCTCTTGTGAGACTTCACGGTTGTCAGCATCCTTGTGCAGATACTACATCGTGCAGTCCCTATGACCTTGCATTTTAGGCGAGCATTTATTACCATTCCAGCCCTTACACTGGACATGTGGCAAATATTAGCCATGCATCATGGAAGAAGAAACAAATATATCAAAGAACTCAGATCTCACGGGTCATAACTGAGTGCAATGTATTCACTACATCTCTGTTAAACAACCTGTCCAGTAGTGACTCAGTTATTGAATAAAACATGAATTCTGATATCACACCCTGAAGAAAGCATTGCTGTCAGATAGAGACATACCTTAGGATGCATATTCCCTACTTCCTCTCTGCTGTCAGGCTCATCCTGAGCTCCAGCTCCTCTTAGGCAATCTCCACACTACGGTGAAGAGAAAGCTTGCAGCCTTAGCCAGGGGAAAGCTGTAGGGGCCACAAGCACGGGCCCTTCCCTCTACTAAGCTCACCCACCACAGGGGTTGTGTGGTGACTGAGAAGGCCCCACAGCCTGCTGCATCTCAGCTACTAACTCGAAAGCAGCAGAAGAAAGCAGACCATAATGTGGAAGAGGAAGATTTTTTTTAATGACATTTTGTTCATAGAGAATTAAAAAAATTAGTATCTTACCCTATGGATCTTTTTGGTTATGTGAGGTTATCTTCCCAAGTGTTGGTGGTAATTGTCCTCTTTATTAATTTTCTGTTGGTGATAATTAATGTGATGGAAAGGCAGGACTGGCAAGACCAGGCCTTTGCATTTGTTAAAGTGCATACATATCCTCTGAATACTTGGAAAAATACAGATTCATCTTCAGTAGGTCTGGGGTGGGGCCTGACATTCCATATTTCTGGCAAATTCCCAGGGGATGCCAATGTTGCTGGCCCACAGACCAAATTTTGAGTCGCGTGGAATCAAATCATTTCAAACAGTCCTTATATCCCCTAGGATCTAGGAGAAGAGGAAATATCTAAAAATTATTAATGATTTCATTTATCCTGAAAGCAATAGACAATGAAAAAAATCTAGCTCATTTTATTTTTCATTCATTAATTTTTCTGTGGAAGTATATGAAATGGAATAGAATTCATTTTCTTAGTGTCTGTGAACAAATCGGGTGTTGGACTGCAGAGGCATTTCTCGCTCTCTTTGATCCCCAGTGGCACAGAGAAATGTTGAGCTGCTTCCTCTTGGTTCACCCCTTCTCAGAACTTTTCCCGTTTAGTCTTCTCTGCCTCTGCCTGATTGTTTTTTTTTTTTTTTTTTCCTATAAAGATTCAGGGTTTTTATTGACCGGAGACAGATTATAGCAGGAATGTCCCACTTGTTTTAGCTTGTGCAGTTGGCTGCATTCTTTTGAAATTAGCTTGAAATTAGATCACTGCTCAAAAGAGCCATAAAAATAATATCAGCATACAATATCTTATTCTAAATTATCAGCCCTGTCTAAATGCTGCAGCCTTGTTTGTATTTTTAACATTTTATTTTGATACAAACACTCAGAAAAAGGTGCAAAAATAGTCGACTCATGTATCCTTCACCCAGCTTTCCTCAAGGATAATATCTTGTAAAACCATCTTATGTTATCAAAAACAGGAAATTTACACTGGTACAGTAAACTACAAGTCTTAAATTTGGATTTCACCAGTTTTTTTTTAATGTTTATTTATTTTTGAGACAGAGAGAGACAGAGCATGAATGGGGGAGGGTCAGAGAGAGAGGGAGACACAGAATCCGAAGCAGGCTCCAGGCTCTGAGCTGTCAGCACAGAGCCCGACACGGGGCTCGAACCCCCGAACTGTGAGATCATGACCTGAGCCGAGGTCGGACGCTCAACCGACTGAGCCACCCAGGCGCCCCGGATTTCACCAGTTTTTACATGCAATCTTTATTTGAAGAAGGCGAGTATACATGACTATGAAATTTATAGATTCATGTAATCACCATCACAATCTGATTGTTAAAAGCTGGTGTCCCCCAGGATTCTGTCCCGAGCCCTAGTCAGCTTTCGTTCTTCACACTGTCCCTGAACCTTGTCATCCATAATTGTGATGTTAACTGTCTTCTGTATTTGGGTAATTCCCAAATTGATAGCCCTACCTCTCTCTCTTGAGCTCTATTCCTAACCATTTCATGGCCTATTTATGGACACCCACTGAATATTTTATCGGCGCTTCACACTTAGCATATCCAAAATTGAACCAGTATTCTTTCATTATTAAACTAAATAGTCTGCATCTGTGGGAATAACACCCTGTAGCCCAGGCCAGAATACCCAGAGATGTATCCATCAGCCGTATTTTACCTTCACATAATAAAAACAGCTGACACTCCTATGGCAGGTACCATGTGTCATACACTCAATGTAAATTAGCTCTTTTCATCCTGAGAGCAATCCTAAGTACTGTCAGAAATGGCTCCGAGTTCCCTGAAGCCAAAACTTGGACAAGTCTTAGTGTCCTTTTTAAAGAAAAAACCCAAAAACCAGAAAAAACATCAGGAAATCTTGCCAGATGCTACAACCTGGATGAACCTTGAAGGAAAACATCATGCTAAGTGAACTAAGACAGTTACAAAAGGACAAATACTTACATGAGATATTTGAAATAGTTAAACTCATAGAAACAGACTAGAATGGTGGTTACCAGGGTCTGGCAGCAGAGGGAACTGAGGAGTTGCTAATCAGTGGGTACGAAGTTTCGATTATGCAAGACAAATAAATTCTAGAGATGTGCCATGCAACGTAGGGCATAGTTAACAACGCTGCACCGTACACTTAAAGTTTGTAAGAGGATATACCTCATGTTACGTGTTCTCATCGCAAGAAAATAAAATTAAAAAAAGAAAATTACAAATATCAAAATTAGTATCTACAAAAGTAAATACTTGGACTGACACAAGTGATGGATCCTGAAAACTGACCTTCATTAGTTTCATGACACATCTACCCTCAAAGCAGGTGCTATTCTTACTTCTTTTTTACAACAAGACAATAGAGGCACAGAAAGTTTGCAAATTTAACTTGATCAGGGTCCTCTTGCCATGGAGGTCCCATGAGCCCATGGCCTCCTATATGATCTCTCAACTACTAAACACCCCTGCTTTGTCCATCCTCCACGCTGACCCCAGAGGCATCTGTGCAGGGACCATGTGTCTCTCCTGATCAGAAGCTGTGGTTAGTTCCTCATTACTTATGGAATAAGTGCTCAACTCTTTTGCATGACTTCTGGGCTGTCTCCGGCACTTGATGCCGTGGGATGCTGAAGTGCCCATGGCTCTCCAACACTCCATACTTCCAACTCGTTTCCACATGTCCTTCCCACTGCTAAGACTGCTCTTTGCCCATCCCCTCTACACTCAATGTTCTTTATCATTTTTTCTAAATTAAAAATAGCATTATTAGTTAATTTTAGCTTACAAGAGTAATATATAGTTCAAATGAAAACAAATTATACCATACAAAAAAAGCACAAAGAATTAAATGAAAACCACCAGGTCTGTAACTCCATTGTCTGGGGAGAACCACTATTAACAATTTAGTGTATACAAACTTTCTGTTTTTCCTGCACGTCAGTGTGTGCGTGTGTGTGTGTTCTAATCTATAAAGTTGGGATATGTTACTATGGTTTTTTTCTTCTATTTTTATCAGTCTACCACTCTCCCTCCAAATATTTTGTTGTTGGTATTTTAATGCACATCTCTGATTACTGGGGAAGCCAAGCATCTCTTTATGTGTTTCTTCTACTAAGAACTGCCTATAGACACCTACCCTTCTCTCTTGAGCTTATACTAACGATATTGGCTATGTACGTTACAATATTTTTTTCAACTTTATCCTTAGTCCTTTGACTTTGTAATGATGTAATTTGGAGTGATGCAATTTCACATACTGTTGGTATGTTAGAATAACAACCATATATTTTTACCTCTGTAGCACCAGAATCCAGTACAATGCCTGCAACAGAATAGGTGGTCAACAAATATTTGTGGAATGAATGTGTGGACTAAAGATACATCACCTCATTTTAGAGTGTCCAGTGTGTTGGGGATAAGGTCTCATCCTCTGATTTCCTTATCCCTTCTCGCACAGAACCAATAGCCAAATCCTGTGAATTCTACCTTCAGAATGTCTTTAAACATCCCACCTTTGCCCACTCTAGCTCAGACTATTGTCCTTCCTTACCTGGATTTCTGTTCTAGGCTCCTCTTTCTGGTCACTCTAACTCCATCTTTTCTCCATCTGCGACCATGGTTTTCTAAAATACAATCCCTTCACTTCGCTCTCCTGCTTAAAATCCTTTAATGATTCCATACTTAGAAAGGGTCTGGAAGCCGCCATTGAATCTGGTTGGATTTCCCATCTCAGCCTCATCTCTCCTCCTTCCCTCTCTTTACATCTTCTATGCTCCAGCCACATTGCATTTTCGTTTGTTCCAGAACAGATTACGCTTTCTACACTCTTTGCTTTCTAGATCTATCTCCAAGGCGGCAAGTGCCACGGAGACTTGTCCTTTCCCTCCAACAAAATTGTCACTCTACTATCACCACCGACCACCAGCAGTACCACCACTGCCACCCCTGCTTTGGGCACCTCCCTCTAAGCTTCTATACTTGCTCGTTACCTAATACTTCTCCCCCATTCCATTTTCCCGCCTGGATAGGAATTCTGGTGCAGCAATTTCAAAGAAACAGTCAAATATCTCAGGACCTATTATGTGCGAAGTACTGGCTCTACTTACGATCCTCAACTCAGTTTCCAGCTGAAATTTTGAGCCCACTGAGGTCTGAAAATATATTAGTTATAAAAGTCTAAGAGCCTACATGAACTTTTTTTTGTGATTTCAAAATAGTGTAATTTGAGCTCCTCTTTGAACAGGGGATCTGAGAACAAATGGGGAGGTAGATGTCAGTGTTTCCTCAGCCTTGTTAGCTAAGCAGGCAAAGGAGAAGCAGAAATGATACCTTCTCACTCACAGTGGGACGATATAGTCATCAACCTAGAGTTTTTCATTCAAACATAATAGACAAATATACAAAAATTATTTTGATTAAGCTTTAAAAAATAATACATTCTCTGAATAAGTGTGAATAATCATCTGCCTCAGCAAATTTACAGTCCCTAATTTATTTGTGCCTTCCCTATTCTTGCTGCAACATGCTTTAAGTCTAAATAACAGAAACAAGAAAAGGATTCAATACATGTATATTACTATTCATAAATTCTAAAATGACCATGGCTATAAAATTATAAAGCTTACTGCTTTTCTTTCAAGGAAATGGCCACTTCAAGATATTTTAAACATGCCAACAAAAAATACTGTTTCTTTTGTCGCTTCCTGTCGCTTCACTAGTTGCTGAGGATACAAGAATAAAAAACAAAAGCATGTCCTCTCCCTTCAATGGGCTTACATGAGCTCCCAAATAAAAACCAGTCTGGAAAGCTTTTGCAGAAGAAGGGCCATCAAAAACAAAACAGAGAAATTCAACTTTCAGTCATTTATCAATCACTGAAATACAATAAGACTTCCCCACAATCTCCATGATTCTCAGACAAGATATTTTTATTTCTCCTTACTTTTTTTTTATTAAAAAAATTTTTTTAATGTTTATTTATTTTTGAGACAAAGAGAGACAGAGCATGAACAGGGGAGGGTCAGAGAGAGGGAGACACAGAATCTGAAACAGGCTCCAGGCTCTGAGCTGTCAGCACAGAGCCCGCCACGGGGCTCGAACTCACAGACTGCAAGATCATGACCTGAGCCTAAGTCGGGCGCTTAACCGACTGAGCCACCCAGGTGCCCCTCTCCTTACTTTAAAGAAATTGCCAATAGGAAGTTATTTCTAATATGTCATTTATATACCTTTCCTAATAGAGTTGGCAAGCTAACGTGTTGGAACTTAGAACATCTGGTCAACTTAATCAGTTGGCCACTGAGTGGCCATTTCTCAACAGAGAAATCAAGCTATCTATATATTTAGGTGTTCGTTTTATATTCTCCAGGCAATTTTTACTAAAGCAAAAATTTCAAACCCTAATGTAATATACCATAAGTTTCTTGAGCATAAATATAATATTAAAATAAATTGCAGTTTTTTCTTTAAATACTTCCATTTTTCTCTAAACTAAATCAGCTACTGATTTGCTACCAAGGTCATTTGACTCCCATCTTTTTTCTCCCAAGTGTCAACATCTTGTCCACATCACTATTTATTCAGACTTTAAATAGCAAGAGGGGCGCCTGGGTGGCTCAGTCGGTTGAGCGTCTGACTTCCGCTCAGGTCACGATCTCACTGCTCGTGAGTTCGAGCCCTGGATCGGGCTCTGTGCTGACAGCCGGAGCCTGGAGACTGTTTCAGATTCTGTGTCTCCCTCTTTCTCTGCCTCTGCCCTGCTCACACTCTGCCTCTCTCTCTCTCTCTCTCAAAAATAAATAAGCACTAAAAAAAAAAAAAAAATTAAAAAAATATAGCAAGAGGCTCAGACAGAATGAAAAAGCATATTAATTCATTTTGTCACTTAAAAGCTATTGCAGAAGCTGTAGTAGGAAAAAAAAGAATTATTAGGCGTGTTGCAATGGAGAGTTTATCTGATGTTTTAGTTTTATACTCCTCAGGATAATTGGCATCGTAGTATTAGCAGACACCTTCAGTGATATATAACAATTTGTCTCCAAATCCCGGTGTGATTTCACCATTGCTTTTTGGGTTAACTCTGAGTTTTCGTTTTCATGTGGAAATACAACTTATCCCAGCTGTGAAGAGTGCCTGGACTCTGGTTTGGAGTGTTTTCCAACCCAGACACACTGGCCTCTTAGAAAATAATCTTTGCCCAACCTGGGTTGCCATGCTTGACTTCAGGGTGACCCGAACATGATTTTGTGTCATGTTTACTCCTAAAAGTAAAGCAAAAACCAACAGATTCAACTCCCAGGAATTATCCCTCTCCTCTGACAAACGGGAAAAATTCCCTATGCTGTCCACTGCCAATTTCCCTCATTCCTCTTTCACGTTCACTCAGTGATTCGCCAGATATTCACGGAGCCCTTGTTGTGTGCAAGGCAGCCAACTCAGCACTGCAGGAAGAACTGACACATGGAACCAGGTCTGACTCTCCATCCCCTTGCCTTCTGAGGATGTTGAGGCTTGGTAGAGGACGGGGCAGACAACCAGCCCTTAAAAAACAAAGTGCTCCCTTGAATACCTTCTGGAAGAAGGAGTGATATAGTGCATAAGTAAATAATAGTGATTAGTAATTATAATAATGTTTGTTCCTTTACTCACTCACGAGCAATCTTTCCTGGGCAAGTCACTTACGATTTCCTTCTAGAATTGAAGAATGCATTCGCAGAAGGAAGGTGGGGCTGTTGCTGGTGCTGTGCCTGGCGTGGGGGCAGGAAGAAGCAGGGCGTGAAAAGAGTCTTTCATTCCTCTGGCAAAGGCAGCCTTGCAGCTGGGGTCACGGTCTGCTCTGCTGAGAGAGAGTCTGTGTTCCTCTCATGATAGGAGTCTAAGCCACCAGCCTCTGGCAGCAGCCAGGAGACAGGGAAGACAGTTAAATGACCCATTTACTTTTATAAAATGTGGGCAAACATTTTATTTTCCCTACAAATCAAGAATATCTACTCAATTTAGACTTTTATCTGTAATGCCTCTACCTTAGGACCGGTATGGTGAATTTCTGTTTAATCTGGGCATGTCAGTATTACCCCATCAGTCTCCTCATCTGTAAAATGAGAAGGGAGTAACAGATGTTCCTAAGGTTCCTTCCAAGTGAAACAAATACGATTTTTAAATCAAGAAAATTTCAAGTGGCTCACACTTGACTGTTAAGGAAAAGAATATTTAAAAAAAAAAAACTATTTGCCTAGTTTTCTGTTGGCCTTTTTCTATCATTTTAATTACTTCTTGTAATTTATTGACTCCACTTTGTGTTTATTATTCCGTCACTAACATCCCTGGAATAAAACAAGCAAAAATGTAAAGGTTTATAGTCTAATGCAAAATTTTAAACACACACACACACCCCATGATGCAGCACGGAAATGAAAGCCCAACTGAAACAAAACTCAGTGCTTCCCAAACTTTAGGAGGCATTAGAATCACCTACTAAATTTGGTAGGTAAAGCAGACCCAAGGGTTAATGTTTTTAAAAAGTTCCAAGTGATACTGATGCTGCTGGTCCAGGACCACTTTGAAAACTGCTGTATTTTTTAGCAGAATTCCTATGAATTTAGAAGACCTATCCCCAGCTTCTGTTCTCTTCAAATCCTTAAAGTCATCATGTGCCTCAGGCAACAGTTTCTCCTTTGTAAGGCTTGTGTCAGCAAGTCCTGAGGATAATGGTGTTTTTCTTCATGTCGAAGCACTTTCTGCCTATTCCTAATCGATTGTGATTGCCTTTTGATTTCTCTGTTCACTTGACTATTTCCTTAAAAGGAATTCAAGCCACTGTAAAACTTGCATTTTAATACCTAGCATGACATTGTCCTTTGTTTTATTTTTGCAGCAGATTAACAACTACCTCTAGCACATATCCCTCCTTAATCCTTCGGCCACTGTGGTCCAAAACTCTGCCAAAAGTTTGGTGCTGCCCAGAACACAAAATAAACGCATGAATGAGAGGCCACTCAAGTCAGGGTAGTGAGGCAGAATGTTTGCAGCGCACTTAGCTAATGTGCTTAGGGATGCGGTGTTGTGTCTGTTCTACCAAGTTTCCATCTTTGCTTTAAGCAGGATATGAGTTTAAGATTGTGGAAGGATTCTGTGTGTAACTTTTATTTTGTGGTATTTGTGGATAGATAGTCCTTAGTAACATAGAAATAGTTTCATAGGGATGCCTGGGTGGCTCAGTTGGTTAAGTGACCAACTTCAGCTCAGGTCATGATCTCGTGGTTTGTGGGTTCAAGCCCTGTGTTGGGCTCTGTGCTGACAGCTCAGAGCCTGGAGCCTGCTTCAGATTCTGTGTCTCCCTCTCTCTCTGCCCCTTCCCTGTTTGTGTTCTATCTGCCTCTCTCTCTCTCTCTCAAAAATAAGTAAACATTAAAGAAAGAAAGAAAGAAAGAAAGAAAGAAAGAAAGAAAAAGAAAGAAAAAGAGCTTTATACCCCCAACTACAGGAAATGCTTGTCAATTAATGCTTCTTTATAATCAATGTGTTCACAGGTCTCTGTCTTCTAAGAAGGGTCTAAAGAATAAGTTACTCTAGAAGTTTGTGGTATAGCAATAAAGAGGAAGAAAGTATATCATATTTAATATGAAATAAAAACCATAAGTTTTTAAAGGTATTTATATGACTTAATTTCTTAAAAGGCTGATAACTTACTCTAGAGGTATAGGTACATACCCTATTCTCTTTTCATCTGCCAATATGAGAAATCAAGACTGACATCTTGTTAGAGTGCCAGCATTTACACAAAACATAATTCTAGAGACTTATTTAGCAGCCCTCTTTCTTTTTTTTTAAAGTAAACTGTACCCCCAACATGGGGCTCAAACTCACAACCCCAAGATCAAGAGTTGCATGCTCTACCAACTGAGTCAACCAGGTACCTCATTAGTGGCTCTCTTTCAAGATGATAAAACCAGGTCCACTCCTTACTTACCTGCCCCTCCTCCCCACTTCCCTTTCTGCCTATAAAGAGAGTCTTGGCATTTGGCAGCAAGAGGAGTGAGTCTGGAGAAGGCCAGTGGGGGCAGATGAAGCTGAGAACTGTTGTTGGTGGTGAGTGCATGGGGTCGAGTAATTTCACCCAGGGCTAAGCAGATCCAAGCTTTACTTGCAGATAACCTTGCCGAAGCCAGTCACTCATCCCAGCCCTTCCAAATTCTGCCTACCCAATGGCCCTCCCAGGTACTAAGGCATTTTCTTTCCGTTCATGCTTGTTATGACATATTTTAAAACTTACATGTATATTTTTAGCATGTGGTGTGTGTGTATGTGTGTGTGTGTAAGGGTAAGAATAAGGGTTACGATGCTTTGGGCCTCACTATCCTAGCCATTGCCCTCCATCTCAAGAATTCCAACTCCTTTTTTTTTTTTTAATTTAAATCCAACGTAGTTAACATATAGTGTAGTAATGATTTCAGGAAGAGAATTCAGTGATTCATCACTTACATACAACACCCAGTGCTCATCCCAACAAGTGCCCTCCCTAATGCCCATCACCCATTCTGCCCAGCCCCACCCAACACCCCTCCAGCAATCCTCAGTTTTTTTTCTGTATTTAAGAGTCTCTTATGGTTTATCTCCCTCTTTGTTTTCATATTATTTTTGCTTCCCTTCCCTTATGTTCATATTTCTTAAATTCCACATACGAGTGAAATCATGTTTGTCTTTCTCTGACTGACTTACTTCACTTAGCATAATACACTCCAGTTCCATCCGCGTTGTTGCAAATGGCAAGATTTCATTCTTTTTTGACCGCTGAGTAATATTCCAGTGTGTGTGTGTGTGTGTCTGTCTGTGTGTGTGTCTGTGTGTGTGTATACCACATCTTCTTTATCCATTCATCAGTTGATGGACATTTGGGCCCTTTCCATAATTTGGCTATTGTCGATAGTGCTGCTATAAACATTGGGTGCAGATATCCCTTCAAATCAGCATTTTTGGATCCTTTGGAAAAATACCTGGTAGTGCAATTGCTGGATTGTAGGGTAGTTCTATTTTTAGTCTTTTGAGGAAACTTCATACTGTTTTCCAGAGTGGCTGCACCAGTTTGCATTCCCACCAAGAGTGCAAAGGGTTCCCCTTTCTCCACATCGCCAACATCTGTTGTTTCCTGAGTTGTTCGTTTTAACCATTGTGACAGGTGTGAGGTGGTATTTCATTGTGGTTTTGGTTTTTATTTCCCTGATGATGAGTGATGTTGAGAAGAATTCAAAACTTCTTTTCACCAAATGCTCCTGAATTAGAACTTTCTACCAAATTTAATCTATGCAATAGAACCTAAAGTTTCCCTTTATTTGTTTTTATTTTTAGGTTTGTTTGTTTTTTTGTTTATGTAATCTCTGCACCCAACATGGGACTTGAACTCATGATCCCAAGATCAAGAGGCACATGTTCTTCTGAAAGAGCCAGCCAAGTACCCCTCAAGCTTCCCTTTCAAAAGGCTTAAATACATCAAATACTTAATTTAAAAAACTTTTTTTTTTTACATTTATTCATTTTAGAGAGACAGAGTGTGAGCAGGGCAGGGGCAGAGAGAGAGGGAGACACAGAATCCAAAGCAGGCTCCAGACTCTGAGTTGTCAGCACAGAGCCTGATGTGAGGCTCAAACTCTTGGGCTCTGAGATCACGACCTGAGCTGGAGTCGGACACTTAACTGACTGAGCCACCCAGGTGCCCCTCAAATACTTAATTTTTGAAAGCTACTCACTCAATGACATTTTTGACACTTCATATTTCCAGAAACAGCTATCATATTTTTTTTTAACGTTTATTTATTTTTGAGACAGGGAGAGACAGAGCATGAACAGGGGAGGGTCAGAGAGAGGGAGACACAGAATCTGAAACAGGCTCCAGGCTCTGAGCTGTCAGCACAGAGCCCGACGCGGGACTAGAACTCACAGACTGCGAGATCACGACCTGAGCCAAAGTCGGCCACTTAACCGACTGAGCCACCCAGGCGCCCCTATCATATTTTACTAAAGAGATTCTAGAGTCACACAAAACTTATTCAACACATTGCCCTGACTCTAGTGGCTGTGTTGTGAATTATTACTGTGGGCAGAAGCTATAGTATTACTCCACGACATTTATCAGTATAGATTAGTGGTGACCTAAGCATTTCTTTTTCTAGATGTCTTATATTTTTTTTAGTCTTTAATTAGGCTGAGGTACTGGAGTGGCCATTCCTTTTTTAATTGTGAATATTCTCATTTCTACTGCTATTTATAATACAAAGATAGATACTTCCTAATTATTTACTCTGGCCAGGGGAATAACTTATTTACAGAGCTGGTAATGTTTTGACTCTTGTGAACAGGTCTGCATCATGGTTTTTCTGTTGTTCTAAATTTTGCTTTCCATTTAATTGTAACCCTGAGCTAATACAGATATTGTTTTTAGCATTTCATTAGGTATTCATGTCAAGAAGGTAACAGATCTTCTTTCTGGACTCTGAAAACAGAAGTTCTCTGAGGAGCCTCTAAGAATTGAATCCCTTCAAGGCTGAAACTCCTGGTTCTCATCAGCTTGTTAAATCTAGATTAGAGTTTTTGTGATTTGTGATGTAGTTGTATACACTAACTGTGGAGTTGCTGAGACAATAAACATTACCAGTTGCCCCTCCCCAACCCTGCCCCCCTGATATGCCTGCCAGAGGGGCCAGGGGAAGTGTCTGGGGAAAAGAACAGCTGTTAAATCCTCACCTTGCCTTTTTGCTTCTCACAAAAACAAAAACAAAACCAAAAAAAAAAAAAAATCATTCTCCAGAAGATTGCCTTCCCCCTGAAGATTAAGTGAATCCCATCACCAGCAAGCTCAGATATACTCAGTTTTCTAGAGAGAGGAAACTTATTTTTTTATATGAAAGTTATTGTCAAATTGGTTTCCATACAACCCCCAGTGCTCATCCCAACAGGTGCCCTCCTCAATGCCCATCACCCACTTTCCCCTCCTTCCCATCCCCCATCAACCCTCAGTTTATTCTCAGTTTTTAAGAGTCTCTTATGATTTGGCTCCCTCCCTCTCTCTCTTTTTTTCCTTCCCCTCCCCCATGGTCTTCTGTTAAGTTTCTCAGGATCCACATAAGAGTGAAAACATATGGTATCTATCTTTCTCTGTATGACTTATTTCACTTAGCATAACACTCTCCAGTTCCATCCACGTTGCTACAAAAGGCCATATTTCATTCTTTCTCATTGCCACGTAGTATTCCACTGTGTATATAAACCACAATTTCTTTATCCATTCATCAGTTGATGGACATTTAGACTCTTTCCATAACGTGGCTATTGTTGAAAGTGCTGCTATAAACATTGGGGTACAAGTGCCCCTATGCATCAGCCCTCCTGTATCCCTTGGGTAAATTCCTAGCAGTGCTATTGCTGGGTCATAGGGTAGGTCTATTTTTAATTTTTTGAGGAACCTCCACACTGTTTTCCAGAGAGAGGATACTTAATGACCAACATACCTCAACCAGCTGGAGCCCCTGGTACATAAGACTAGGGGAAGAACTTAGTACTATCTTTTGAAAGGTAATCAGATCAGTGTAAACCAGAACATTCTTTCCAAATAGGAAAATGTTATTAGTCGTGAAAATGATTTCACCCATCATACTATAATCTCAAGTCTATGAATAAATACGTGATCATAATAATGATGATGATGATGGCTTAATTCTTATCTATCTAGGGATCCATATTGCTTATTTGCAGAGTAAAGTCACATTCCAAAGGCAGAATTCAGCAACCATAAATCTACAGAGTGTTTACATTCTTTATTCACTGAAGAACATTAGAGGGATAGAAGTCATAATCTGGGGCAACACCTTCTGAAAGCCCTTCTCCACTCTCTGATTTTCCTGTATGTTCCAGGATCTTTCCTGTGTCAGTGCTCTAAAACTGTCCCTCCAGGTTCTAACACTGAACTCTTCCTCTTCTTTCCTGCTCTTACTGTGGTAGATACCTTGGCTTCTATTCCAGGAATTAAAAACACACCCTCTTTAAGTGGAAGAGAAATGAAGACAACTGGATAGGCATTGTGTTAACCGTATTACCGGACCGGGTTTTGGAAGTGGAGGACCAGGAAAGGCATCCTAGTTAATAACTTTTGCTGCAACACAGAAGCTGTCCTTCATTATGCTACTACCACAACGTGGTCACATATTAGATGCAATATTTGTGTCTTGTCATTGAATTCTTACTAGCCTCATTATAAAGGAGAGACATCTGAGCTTCAGAGAGATTAATATTCCCATGGGCACATTGCCTAAATTTGGACAAGTCAGGTTCTGAATTCAAATCTTTCTTCCTCCAGAATCTACATGTCTGCCATGTGTCATATGCCTATTATCCTAAAGAGTTAATTCAAGTGAAACAAATAGGTCATTTGTACACATCATTTAGCTTAGATACTGGCCAAAGCATCAAGGCACACACACAAAACATGAATATGATGAAGTAAATTATTAACCATCAACGTAACAGACTTATGTGGCCATTGAAGTATTATAAATTTAAAAAAACTGTTTTATGTGTATTTATTTTTGAGAGACAGAGAGAGAGAGCAAGTGGGGAAGGGCAGAGAGAGAGGGAGATAGAGAATTACAAGGAGGCTCTGCGCTGACAGCAGAGAGTCCAATGTGGGGCTCAAACTCATGAACCGTGAGATCATGACCTGAGCCAAAGTTAGGTGCTTAACCAACTGAGCCACCCAGGCCCCCTGCCATTGAAGCATTAAAAAGTAGATTGATAAAATATTAAATGAAGTTTAGTATACATATAATTATAATCATTTATAACTAAGCATACAGAGAATTAAAAATCATAAAAGTCATAAAGATTACAAGATATATCTACTAAGGTGAAGGGACAGGGGTCATGTTTTCCTCTAAGATTAACCTTTAAAGAGAGGGAGAAGAGAAGGAGGAGGAAGGGGGAGAAAGAGAGGTGGAGTGACAATCCCAAGCAGACTCCATGCTCAGGGCAGAGCCCCATGCGGGGCCCTATCTCACGACACTGAGATCATGACCTGAGCAGAAATCAAGTCTGTCACTTAACTGACTGAGCCACCCAGGTATCCCTGCAAGATTAAACTTTAAATGACTTCTGTTTGTCTGACAGAAAGATTGTCATTCCCAGGTGTACTGATTCTGTTGGCCACAAGCTTTGTGAGCTCAGGTTCAAGCTGGGAGAGCTAAACTCTCATTAATCTGGTAGATGGAGACAATTCATATTCTTCAACTTCTTATCTATCTTGTTTCTACCAAAATGGTACTAACAGTGAAAGAACCTAAAACAAAACCAACCACACCTCTGCTCTCCTCCCTGCAGGGGGCACTGTGGGCTTGTTTAAAGGGACGACTGGCGGTTTCAACCCAGAGCCAAGTGGTCAATTAGTTTGACTTTCCTGCTCAGTCTACTTCCAGGACTGTTTCTCTGCCACCAGCCACTGAGTGTTTCCTACTCTTCCTCTTCCTGCTCCACCAGACCACTCTGCTAGTCGTCCACGGACAGAAGACTGGTATCATATGAAGTGTGACTTGAGGAGATTTGTGTCAAATCTTTCAGCTTTGCTCTGAAGAGAAATGGAGACCCTACACTAAAGGGAAATTGAGGCACTGTTGAGAAGGCAGGGAAGATACATTTAGAGCCAGGCTCCCTCTGCAGTTCAAAATCACCTTTTTGCTGCTGCTAAGACTGCCTTCCTGAGGGGCTGTATCCTCAGAGGGAAATATTCTTTTTTTTTTCTTTTAAATAATAATTCTGGCATTTATTGCTTTTGTGAAAGAGTGGATTTTGAAAAGGAGACTTACCACAGTATATAAAATAGCCTGCTGTACTCATATGTCAATCCACGCATTCTCTCTAAAGAAGTATCTCTTTATTCTACAAGTGCATGTGGATCCTTTTACCAGACGACTGGTGTGGAAGTTTAGAATTTACAACTCTACCATTCTCTGTGGCAGGTTCATTTTAAATTCAGTTTGTTTGTTTGTTTGTTTCCCCACAGTTCATCACAGGAGGCCTCACTTTACTCCAAATGTCAGGCTTTGTTTCAGACTCTGAGCTTGGAGAAGGTAAGGCATGCTGTGTGTCTGGGCAAGAGCTTGTGGTTGAGGGTGTGGGATTTATCCATCAATGGACTCAGGTTCCTTCCATATCTTGGCTATTGTAAATAATGCTCCAATGAACACAGGGATGCATATGTCTTTTTGAATTAGTGTTTTTGTTTTCTTCAGATAAATACCCAGAGGTGGAATTGCTGGATCGCATGATATTTCTATTTTTAATTTTTTGAGGAAAGCCCACACTGCTTTCTATAGTGCTGCACCAATTTACATTCCCACCAACAGTGCACAAGGATTCCCTTCTCTCCACATCCTCTCCAACACTTATTATTTCTTGTCTTTCTGATTATAGCCATTCTAACAGGGGTAAGGTCATCTCTCATTGTGGTTTTGACTTGCATTTTCCTGATGAATTGTGATGTTGAGCACCTTTTCACCTATCCATTGGCTGTTTGTATGTCTTATTAATGCCTATTCAGATCTTCTGCCAATTTTTAATCAGACTTTTCTTTTGTGATGGAGTTGTAGGAGTTCTTTATATATTTTGGATATTAACACCTTATCAGATATATGATTTGAAGATATTTTCTCCGATTCAATAGGTTGCTTTTTCATTTTGTTGATGGTTTCCTTTGCTGTGCAGAAACTTTTTAGCTTGATGCAGTCCCAATAGTTTATTTTTGCTTTTGTTGCCTTTGCTTTTGGTGTCAAATGATTGTGAATGCTCTTAATGACACTGACTTATATACTTAATAAGTAGGGGTTTGCCTGGGTGGCTCAGTCGGTTAAGCCTCTGACTCTTGGCTTTGGCTCAGGTGATGATCTCGCAGTTCGTGAGTTCAGGCCCCATGTTGGGCTCTGCACTGACAGTGTGGAACCTGCTTGGGATTCTCTCTCTCTCTCTCTCTCTCTCTCTCACACACACACACACACACACTCTGCACCCCACCTCAAAATAAACAAACTTAAAAAATAGTTAAAATGGTAAACTTTACGTTATGCTTGTTTTATCACAATTTTTAAAAAAATTACAAAACTAAGATCAACTTGGACTGTCTTCCTATAAATCAGCTTGCCATTTCCAAACCTAAAATGCCCTTCCCAATATTTGCTCCTTATTTGTTCCTAACCAATTTCCCTGCCTGTGTCCTGAACTCTACATAGCCACCCTGACCATGCTTGTGCCAGAATCACAATTGAGCCCATAGCTGCCTGACTAGTCAGGCTCCCTCCCTCTGCATCTGGCTTTCCCCAGCTCCCTGGAAGGTTACCTTGCCTGTGACTTGCACCCTCCATTTATGCCTTTAACTGTCCCTCCACCTCTGATTAGGAGACTGTATATCATGCTCTACTCTCACCCTCTGGCTTAGAGTCTTTCCTGCAGGGGCTCAACTTTGCTGTTTGTTTGAGGGCTGACAGAACAGATGCATTTGCCACATACTTCCTCTGCCTTATTCCTGTCCCCAGGTCCCAGTACACCTGTGCCACATTTGTGAAGTCAGGCTGGAGGCACTGCTTCCAGTAGCACTCTCTTCTTTTTAATAGATTTAGACTTTTGTGGAAAATCGATACTTACGATTCAGGAGGAAGTTATGTATTTACCATATTCATCTATATCAAATGCCAATCAAAAATCTCAGTTCACTTATGATGAAGAACATTACCTGATACATACTGGTTTAGAGATGACTACATCCCCATTCTGGTGACATGTCTCTATTTCAGGGATAGAAACTGCCGGATCCAAGTGTTCTGTTCTGTCCCCACTTAGACCATCGAGTCTGCCATACAGACTCAAAAACAACTAGTTGTTATGAAACATATCCAACCATAACAGAATTCTTCATTACTTAAGAACAACAAATTGTTATATGTTCAGTTGGAGAAGGCATTACTCTCTGAGGAAAATCTCTGTATAATGAAAGTATTCTTGACAAAGTATCGTATACACTCTACCATCTTAAATATTTGTGTAGAGTAATGGGGATTCCACCAGGAGTAAATAAATTTAATGCCATTTGGACATGTCAGTAGTTACTAGAAAGACACTCAGGGAAGCAACCACTTTTATTCAATTAATTAATTAATTAGTTATATTTATTTTGAGAGAGTGTGGGGGAGGGGCAGAGAGAGAGAGAGAGAGAGAGAGAGAATCTCAAGCAGGCTTCATGCTGTCAGCACAGAGCCCAATGTGGGGCTCGATCCCAGGAACCATGAGATCATGACCTGAGCTGAGCTGAAGAGTTGGATGCTTAACCAACTGAGCCACACAGGTGCCCCACGACTCCTTTTATATTTATTCACTCATACACGGATTCTAAAAATACTTTTTAGTGTCTACCATGTCTCAAGCACTGTTCTAGGAACTGATTATAGTGGCAAACATATGAGGGTGAGTCTGCGTTTGTCTTTCTCTTGTTTCTACTCTTGGAGTTTATTGATCCCAGGCACTCCTAAAACTTGACTGCTCTGGAAGTTGTGCGAGGCTGGCCAACAAGGACATACAAAATGGAAAACCTATTCTCAGCCCAAACAGTCCTATTTCTTCTTCTTAGATGGTTTCTCTTACTCCTCACACAATTTCCCACATCTACCCAAAACAATATCCATGGGTGAAGTCTTGTGAAAAAAAAACCAAAAAAACACCTTCTTTAAACTGTAATAACACTTGTCTGCCCCGAAATAGGACTGACTGCTCCTTTTTTCTCTTTCTGAAACTCTTTCAGGAAACCTAAGTAATCACTAGAATTCCGAAATTTGAATATGTATAATCTTTTAAGTTTGGCTTATGCGAATCATAAAGCATTACAGAAATTAGCTTTACAATCTTCCTTGTAGAAAAAAAATCAATTTTCTTTTAATCTCTGCCATATAAATTGCAAATTGGCTGAAGAGATTTTGCCAAAAGGCAAATCTATCATTATCATCTTAGGATTTACTGGAGGCAAAATGGGACCATTCGTTAGAAACTATAATATAGACTATATTTTGGTGTTTATACTTTCAGTGAAACTGTGTAAAACAGGACAATCCATGCTGGAAATAAGATTTTAGAGTTGCAGGATACTTTTAGGATCTACTAAGTCCATTCCATTTGAGAACTTAAAAAAAAATAGTTTCTATGAAATTATAGTCATCCTTAATATGATAAAGATAATTACTCAAGGAATAATTAAAAAATTGTCCAAGCCCAAAGAGATTGCCTATGTGGGCAACTGAAAAAAGTAGAAATTTCCCTTTGTAGCTACAATTTGGAAAGAAAATGTCTAAACCATATAATTTACAAAGACTTCTTGCTTCCTCTTTAAGAGAAGACTTGGACTTGATATAACGCCTACCTGGTGATGTGGAATTTTGAAAAATTTCAGCAAGACCCTAACAGCACAAGTACTATGAGTGCTGAGTAACAAGCGTATCAAGCCTACCCTGGCACTGAAAACACTGAAAGCGAGCATTTTCTGGTTTCATTAGTAATCTTGTTGCTGCTCTAACAAATTACCAAAAATTTAGTGTCTTAAAATACACCTTTATTCTCTCACAGTTCTGGAGCTCAAAAGCCCAAAATGAGCCTTGCAGGGATATAATCAAACTGCCCACAAGGCTGGTGCCTTGTGGACCCTCCAGAGGACAGTCCATTCCCTTCCTCTTCCAGCTTCTAGGGGCTCCCACATTCCTTGGCTCATAACCATTCCCTACCATCACTCCAATCTTTTTCTTCTCTCATGGAATCTTCTACTGCTCTCTCTTATAAGGACCCTTGTGATTCCATCGGGCCCACCCAGATAATCCAGAATCATCTGTCCATCTCAAGGTCTTTACCTTATGTACCTTACTTTACATTTATGAAGTCCCTTTTACCATGCATGGTAACGTTCACAGGTGCCAGGGATTAAGGTGTGGACATCCTTAGGACACCATTACTTTGCCTACCACACAGAGCAACCTCAGTCAGTTATTTAACTTCTGCAAACCTCTCAAATGGAGAAAAAATAAATGTATTTTGTGAACTCTGGAGGATGATACCCATATTAATATTTATGCCATCTCTAGCTTTGTGTGTCTATGGAAATCTCACCCCAACAAGAAGAGTCTGCATCAGTGATTTTTTTCATCTTACTGAGGTATAATTGGCAATTAAACTGTTTATATGTAAAGTGTACAATATAATGTCAGTATTTGACGTATTTTGTGAAATGAGGTTAACAATTAGGTTAACATATACACCAAGTTATATAAAGCTACTTTTTAAATTTTTTATTTATTTTTTTGCTGAGAATGCTTAAGGTCTATTCTCTTAGCAAAGTTCACGTACACAACACAATACTATTAACTAATCACCACGCTGTACATTAGATCCTTAGAGCTTATTCATGTTATAACTGAGGGCTTGTACCTTTGACCAGCATCTCCCCCACTCTTCTACCATTCTGTTTCTATGAGTTCAACTTTTTCTTTTTTTTAGATTCCACATTTAAGTGAAATCATACAGAATTTGTCTTTGTCTGGCTAATTTCACTTAGCATAATGTCCTTTAGATTCACTCATGTTGTTAGGAAAGCAGGTATTCCTTCTCAGCTGGAGACTCTCCTAAAACTTTTATGTTTTAACAAAAGCATAAGATTGGGTGAGAGGGTGTCTATGCTTGATCTGAAAAAGAGAACCTAGCAACTCCTAGCCCATAATACTGGGGCAAGCTGCACAGAAGGTAGGGCTCAGTATATACCTGCAGCTGAATGGAACTGCGTATTGCTTGCACTCAGATCAGCTGATTCTTTACAACCAAGCCCTGTCCCATGGGGGAGTCATGGTATGAGGGGCGAGCGAGAAATCTACGAGGCAATAAGATGTGCTTGGGGCAGGAAGATATCCTTTGGTTTCTACCGCACCCACGTGTTCAGATATCCCAGAACAAATGTTTATTCTCACTGCCACGCTTTGCCAACAATTCTAAAATCGGCAGCAGTTGATTCAGTTTGGAAATACGAGGGTGGATACAACAGAATGGAACAAAGGGACATGGAGGTAAGCGAGTGAGAGTTGAGAATGGGATGTGGGTTGGAGAAAGAACTAAAAGTTCAGTGAGGTACAGATCAACTGTACAGTTGGTATTTGCCAATTAATACTATAGCTGCGAAACACGGGGGGAATAAAAGAATGTTATAGCAAGTTAGTGATTATTTTTGGATGAAACGCTAGTATAATTATTCGTTTCAAGTATTTTTTTTACAGAATATCATGCTCATAACAACTTTATTTTTTTTAATTTTTTAAATATTTATTTATTTTTGAGAGAGAGAGAGAGACAGACAGACAGACAGAGCATGAGTGGGGGAGGGGCAGAGAGAGGGGGAGACACAGAATCCAAAGCAGGCTCCAGGCTCGCTGTCAGCACAGAGCCCGACGCGGGGCTTGAACTCATGAACCGTGAGATCATGACCTGAGCTGAAGTCGGATGCTTAACTGACTGAGCCACCCAGGTGCCCTGCTCATAACAACTTTAAAAAGTGACAAGATTTAGGTACAGTCTGAAGCCGATAACTAATTGGTACCATATATATCTTGTAACTGAAAAGAAATGTAGGGGTGCCTGGGTGGCTCAGTTGGTTAAGTGTGGAACTCTTGACTTCAGCTCAGGTCATGATCTCACGCTTCATGAGACTGAGCCCCCCTGTGCTGACTGCACAGACCCTGCTTGGGATTCTCTCTCTCCTTCTCTCTGCCCCTCCCCAGCTCATGCTTGTGTGTGCAAAAGCACTCTCTTTTCTCTCAAAATAAACTTTAAAAAAATGTAAATTTAGTTAATGAAAACATAATTACACACAGAGGTTACAACTTCTTTTGGGAACTTGATTGATGGTTTGTTTTTTTTTTTTAATTTTTTTTTTAACATTTTATTTTTTTATTTTTGAGACAGAGACAGAGCATGAACGGGGGAGGGGCAGAGAGAGAGGGAGACCCAGAATCGAAAGCAGGCTCCAGGCTCTGAGCCATCAGCCCAGAGCCCGACGCGGGGCTCGAACTCACGGACCGCAAGATCGTGACCTGAGCCGAAGTCGGACACCCAACCGACTGAGCCACCCAGGAGCCCCTTGATTGATGGTGTTTGACATGCTTCCAATTATTTTTAAAATCTGTTTTTTGTTATAGTATGACAAATCTGAGGGTGTTTAAAAGTAAACATTAGGGGTGCGTGGGTGGCTTAGTTGATTGAGGGTCTAACTCTTGATTTTGGTTCAGTTCATGATCCCAGGGTCATAGGATCAAGCTGTACATTGGGCTCCGAGCTGAGTGTGGAGCCTGCTTAGGATTCTCTCTTTCTCTCTCTCTCTCTCTCTCCCCTGCCCCTCTCCCTTGCTCATATGCTCTCTGAAATTAAAAAAAAAAAAAAGTTTTTTAAAGCATTAATTTGTTTGAACGTATGAGTCAACAGAAATTTTAAAACTGCTTCATAAACATTTTGTTAAAATCTATGGAATGCTAATGTACAGAATTCCACACCATTGCCAATGAACAGAAATTGTTAAGATAAACCTGGTTCTATTTTGTTTTGAAGCCCTCAGGTCCAAAACCCATAAATTCAAAATATTTACTTTAAAAATCTTTTAGTAAGTTATAAAACGTTACCATTGGTTCATGGGGTAAAAGGCAACTAGCTGTTCAATGAATCAAAACTTAAGCACAATACTCCAGGAATAAAATTCAGAGGTCTACCACTCCCTGTTGCATAGTTGGATATATAGCCTGGAGGAGCTAAGAGGGAGATAGGTGGGGTTTTTTTTTAAAAGGACATTTAGATATCATACCCATTATTGCAATAGAGACATTGCCAAGGAGAAACTTTCTGGCAAATGAGCATTATCTTGGATAAATTCATGGTCCTCAGCTTTGTTAGGCTCAGAAAAATAAATATTCCTGGTTTGTTTGATGAAATTCTGAAGGGTTGATTTATTCAAACCAAAAAAGAAACTAATAAACCTGGAAAATTTTTATAATGGGAGCAATAGCTGGCAGAATAATTTGGTACCTGCCATTTGCTCAGGGCGCTGTGTCCTGTTATCTGCTTGGAAGAGTGAATCAGACGCTAACCACAGAGATGTAACAAAGGCAGGGAGTTACTGACCAATGATGAACGAGCTCTTCGTAACTCTGGAGACATACTCATCCCTATGTCGGATCCTCCTCGCTAACTTGCTAGTATCTCAAGTAGTTGAGGGCCTCTTTGGTCTCCTGGATATATTATGTTACATCTCTACTAAGCTTATCTACCCGATGCATAGATATGTTTAAAGTATTCTGAGGTTGGCTGACCTCATCAGCATTTTGTTAATTCTCTGGTTTTCATCTTAGATGGTCATATCTTCTGACCTTACCTTCATTTTTTAGATGTTTTCTTGTATTGCTTTACAGATGGGCTATAGATCTTGATGTTCAACTGTAAATCTCCACTTATGGTTTACCGACCACACCAATAGCACATGATATCTTAAAGGCAAACTATGTAACTTCCCAGCTTAAAAACCCTTCAATGATTTCCTGTTGTCCATGCATTAAACCCTAAACTGCTTAGGGTGGTAGACAAGTGCTTCATGGGCTGACCTCTGCCTTTCTCTCCAGTCTTATCTTTTGCTATGGACTCAAGCCTTCCTTTTTTCAAGCTAAGGCCGTGTGAAACTTTTCCGAGGTTCCCCTGACATGTCATATGATTTCACACCAATCCCCCCTGCACATACATGCATACTTCTGCCTGGGATGCCCTTGATTTCCCCTGCTGACCTGGAAGTACTTTTTCTATGAAGTCTTTTCAGTCTCCTCAAGTTTCAGAATCAGTCATTCCTTTCTTTGATCTGAATATTTCTATCACAGCATCTTTAGCATTGTATTTCATGTTCTTATTCATACATATGTCTGGACAGCGAGATGTTTTGGATCATTCCTGCCTGAAACAGTCCCTGGCATATAGCAAGCACTCAATGAATATTTGCTGAAAACACGAACAGAGGTCCTAAATCTATACATTTCCAGTCTACAGCACTGAAAGGAGAGAGGAGAAAAAAGGAGAAAGAGGGAGGTTACATGTTAAAATCTTTGAAAGATGAAGTCAAGAACTGCTCAAATATTGGAAAATTCCCCTGACTAGAGAAATAAATATGATGGAGACGAAATTTTTGAAGTAGATTGAAGGCTCTGATAACCCTACCATTTTTATCTCCCCAATTATGTTATAATTGTGCATATTTATCCACAATTCTGCTTTTTGTTCATTTATTCGTTTTTCCTTAAGATTCCACATATGGATGAAATAATGGTGTTTGTCTCTCTGTTTGACTTATTTCAGTTAGCATTATACCCTGTACTTCCATCCATGTTGCCTCAAATGGCATGAGTTCATCCCTTTTTTGTGACTGTTAATATTCCATTTATTCATCTTTGAGAGACAGAGAGAGACAGAGAGTGAGTGGGAGAGGAGCAGAAAGAGAGGGAGACACAGAACCCGAAGCAGGCTCCAGGCTCTGAGCTGTCAGCACACAGCCTGATGCGGGACCTGAACCCACTGACTGTGAGATCATGACCTGAGCCAAAGTCGGACACTCAACCGACTGAGCCACCCAGGCGCCCCTTGCTCACATTCTTGAATCACAGTATA
The DNA here is from genome assembly GCF_023721935.1 of Panthera uncia. NCBI lineage: Eukaryota > Metazoa > Chordata > Mammalia > Carnivora > Felidae > Panthera > Panthera uncia. Next base: position 14,416,518 of record NW_026057576.1, read on the forward strand.
GCCAGATAAATTATCCTACTTTGATGTTACTGTTGCTCAACATCTTGAGGATATTAGATTTTTCCCACTATTCTGACTTCCATTATTACTTTAAGAAGTCAGTTGATTGTCAGTGCTTCAGAGATCATCTGTTTTTTCTCTAACTGTACATCTCTTTTTACTTGTCTTACTTGGGATTACTGAATCTGAAGGTGGATGCCTGCATTTAATCCATCCTAGAAATATATACACATACACATTAAGATATATATCAAATATATTAAATTCCTTATGTAAAAGATAATTATATATATATATATGTTAAGAAATACATATTAAAATAACTTATTGAGGTGAAATCCATATAATAAAATTAACCATTTTAAAGTGAACAATTCAGTGGTCTCTGGTATTTTGGAATATTGTCTCTGCCCTATTCTTTGTTTCAGGAACTCCAAGTTATATTAGATTTTCATATTTTATCCTCTATGATTCTTATATCTCTTTCACATTTTCTGTCTCTTTGTGCTATGTGCAATTTCTTCAGTTCTATCTTTAAATTCAATATATCTCTCTTCAGCTATGACTATTCTGCTTAACCCATCTACAGAATTGATATTATTTTCTTGTGATGAGAACTTTCAACTGTGTTAGCAACTTCCAAATATACAATACAGTATCATTAACTATAGTCACTATGTTGTACATTACATCTCAGGATTTATAACTTAAATTTTGTGCATTTTGACCAGAGTCACCCTTTTTGCCCACCCTCCACCCTTACCCCCATCCCTGCCTCTGGCAACTACCGATCTGTTCTCTGTATCTAGGAGTTCGGGGTTGGTTTGTTAGTTTTAAATTCCACATAGAAGTGAGATCACACATTTGTAAGAGTGTTGTATGAGTATTTATCTTTGTCTGACTTCATCCATTAATAAACACTTAGGTTGCTTCTATCAATAATATTTTTAATTTTTAGAAGTTATATTTGGTTCTTTTCTAAAACTTTCTAATCATTTATAATACTGCTATTCTTTGTTTTTTATTTTTTATTTTTAAAAATTTACAGGCAAATTAGTTAGCATATAGTGAAACAATGATTTCAGGAGTAGATTCCTTAGTGCCCCTTACCCATTTAGCCCATCCCCCCCTCCCATAACCCCTCCAGCAACCCTCAGTTTGTTCTCCATATTTATGAGTCTCTTCTGTTTTGTCCCCCTCCCTGTTTTTGTATTATTTTTGTTTCCCTTCCCTTATGTTCATCTGTTTTTCTCATAAAGTCCTCATATGAGTGAAGTCATATGATTTTTGTCTTTCTCTAACTTCACTTAGCATAATACCCGCCGGTTCCATCCACTTAGTTGCAAATGGCAAGATGTCATTCTTTTTGACTGCCGAGTAACACTCCATTGTATATATATACCACATCTTCTTTATTCATTCATCCATCGATGGACATTCGGGCTCTTTCCATACTTTGGCTATTGTCGATAGTGCTGCTATAAACATGGGAGTGCACGTGTCCCTTTGAAACAGCACACCTGTATCCCGTGGATAAATGCCTAGTAGTGCAATTGCTGGGTTGTAGGGTAGTTCTATTTTTAGTTTTTGAGGAACCTCCATACTGTTTTCCAGAGTGGCTGCACCAGCTTGCATTCCCACCAACAATGCAAAAGATCCTCTTTCTCCACATCCTCACCAACATCTGCTGTTGCCTGAGTTGTTAATGCTAGCCATTCTGACAGGTGTAAGGTGGTATCTCATTGTGGTTTTGATTTGTATTTTCCTGATGATGAGTGATGTTGAGCATTTTTTCATGTGTCAGTTGGCCATCTGGATGTCTTCCTTGGAGAAGTGTCTATTCATGTCTTTGGCCCATTTCTTCACTGGATTATTTGGGTTTTGGGTGTTGAGTTTGGTAAGTTCTTTATAGATTTTGGATACTAACCCTTTATCTGATATGTCATTTGCAAATATCTTCTCCCATTCTCTTGGTTCCCTTTTAGTTTTGCTGATTGTTTCTTTCACTGTGCAGAAGCTTTTTATTATTTACTCATATTTTTGATACCTTTAAAGCAACCACAATGAAATTGACAGCTGGCCTGTGTATTTATATTATCCATGTGATAATTTCAGTATCTGAAATCCTTTCATGTTTTATTCAGACTTTTTGTTTCTGATGACTTTTGTCAATGGTGGCTTATTTCCTCATGTGAATTACCATTTCATATTGGGAGCTCATATTTGGCTGATTTGGAAAATCCTGAGTTCTGTGTTGAGGGTATACTTCTCCATAGAGGACGTGTATTTGATTCTGTCAGGTGCTCTCAGACACTACCAACCTGATACTCCTTTACATTTTGGTGTTTCCTAGATGCTGTAGTCAGTATAATTTGAACAACATATCCAAGTAAAAGGGTCATAGTTTAAAATTCTCACATAAGAGGGTCCAGTTTTTACTTTACTTTTCTACCTATAGCAGGAATTAAAATACAAAGTCTCCTGGTTTTCTCCCTTTTCCCAGGGCAAAATTTTCTTTTACCTTGCTATTTTAATGAGGGTACAGTCTTTTGAGTGCACCAATTATTTGCCAGGGCCTTGATTCTAACTCTGCTTTACTTAGGCTTAAGGCCTTTCTTTCTTACTCCAGAACAGTCATTAAAACCTAAGACTCTTTTTACCATGTTTAGAGATGTTTTTGTGTGGGAATAGTTTTTGCAGTGCCATTTCACTAAAAAGAACTAAGGTCTTTGGCAATGGACACAGCACCTGGACCTTTTCACATTATTATGTAAAAAAAAAAAATGAGGAATTATTATTAGTAAATCATATAAAGTCTGGCTACAATTTTCTTATTAGCATTTTTTTATTAGAGAACAAAAATATAAACTGATGTATAATGAAAGTTGATTTGTGTAATGAAATTCTGAGAAGAGTCGTATTTTAGGATGAAATACATCCTACACAGATACAGTTTTTATCCTAGTAGGACAGCCATAAGGCTAATACAGCAATTTGATACTTACTAATTAATATCATTAGACTGGAGCACCTGGGTGGCTCAGTTGGTTAAGCATCCGACTTCGGCTCAGGTCATGATCTCATGGCTCATGAGTTCAAGCCCCCGTCGTGCACTGTGTTGACAGCTCAGAGCCTGGAGCCTGGTTCAGATCCTGTCTCCCTCTTTCTCTGCCCCTCCCCCACTCATGTTCTCTGTCTCTTTCAAAAATAAATAAACATTAAAAAAATTTAATATAAATATTAGATTGACATGTTCAATTAACACCCTAAAAAATGTATATTTTTATATATTGTTAAAGGAAATAGGCTCTGACACATGAGTATATAGGTGTACATTGAGAGTAACCCACAGAAAAACTATAGTTTAAACCATATGAAGTCAACACAGTTCTTTGAAAAAAATTCCACTAAAAAGGAACTGCCTGTCTCTTAAAGGTCATTTAATACAAGCTCTGCCTGATTTCTATCTAATCTGTGGTGTTTCATACAAGTTCCATTCTTTATTAATAGATTGGTGAAGTGCATGCCACTTTTATATACTAACACTTTTTTTTTTTTTTCAGATTGCTATTAAGTGGGGATAAATCAGCCACTTTTCTCAGCCACTTTTCATTTAAGTATTTTGGTAGAGATTATAGCCCTCAGCAGTTCATTTCTGAGGATAGAGTCCAGCAGTAGATTGATTAACCAACAGAATCTCCTAAGGATATCTAGTTTAGATTTACTTTGGGGGACCACTAACTCATGGATGTGCACCAAAGGGAAACTACAGTCCCTTGAAGCAACTTCTCTATTTCAGTATTTGTAGAACTTGCCAGGGAATTGTTGGGAATCCTAACATGCCATGGTGAAAAGCTCCTTCTCTGTAAACATGAAAGCTGAAACGCATGTAGCTTTTCAGGGTGCTTATTAATAAACAGACTCTATGCAATAATAATAACAACAACAACTATAAAAATAAAGCTCTAGTTCCCTGCTGTTCAGATATCTGGAGGTCAACTAAGACCTCATAGCTAGATTAGCACTCAGATATTAGTCTTTTCTTTATAGAAGATCCCTCAGCATTGTCTTACTTTTGTATGATCTTGGCTATACATTTTCTGAATTTTATATCATTTCTACAATCTCGCAAGGGAACTATCTCTAAAGAGATCAATCTCATTGACTTGGCAGCTTTATTAAACTTCAATCATCTTTTCAATATTTTCATTGTTGAGGAGTACATATTCCCATAAGGTAAAGATTCAGCCACCTAGGGCTTGAAGATAAATATATAATATTCATAAAGGTCATGTAATCCTTACATACTGGTTGAATAATAACAGAATTAAATAGTACTGTGAGCACGGAGTCTATCAGTGAGACCAAACAGGTGACGTACTTCAACAAACTGTACCAGCAGAATATCAGAAGAAAACTGATTCAGAATAGTTGGGAAGACAAAGCTTCAAACCTAATTAATCCTGAAATACTATTTAATTACTAATACTAATTATTAGTATTAGTATCATACTAATTCACATTCCTTCTATAACAGGGAAAGGAGACCAATAAAGAAAAATAACCATGTGATTGAGGTATAATTAACATACAAAAATGTTTATATATTTAATGTATACAACTTCATTAATTTGGGAATAAGTATAAACAGTGAAACCATCACCACCATCAACATCAAAACATATCTATTACCTCCAAAAATTTCCTCCTTTTTTTTCTTCTTCTTTTTTTTTTTTTTTTTGGTGGTAATAACGCTTAACCTAAGATGTACCCTCACAGCAAATGTTTAAGAATACAGTAAGTATTGTTAGCTATATAAGCACAATAGTGTACAGCAGAGGTCTAGAATTTATTCATTTTGTATAACTGAAACTTTGTACCCTTTGACCAACACCTCCCCATTTTTTAAATGTTTATTTATTTGAGAGAGAGAGAGAGAGAGCGTGAGTGAGCAAGTTGGGGAGGGGCAGAGAGAGAGGGAGAGACAGAATCTCAAGGAGGCTCTGTGCTGCCAGCACAAGGCAGCAAGAAGCCCAATGCAGGTCATGATCTCATGAATGGCAAGATCATGATCCGAGCTGAAATCAAGAGTAGGATGCTTAACCGACTGAGCCATCCAGGTGCCCCCAACACCTCCTCATTTTGAAGAGATCTTAATCTGACCTGATCTTAAAATCATTCTAATTCAAAACAGGTATTCACTTTCAATTTATTCATCTCAAAGAAATAATGTTGTCTACTTATTTTGAATAATAAAGTATTGTATAGAATTTCTAAGTGAAAACCCTATTAGTGAGTCAACAGTCATATTTAACCACAATAGGAAACACACATCCTTCCATTTTTAGAAATAAGTAACTGCTTTTACGGGTTCACAGAGGGCTGAGCTTCAGCTCTTCCTAACATTCTGGGCACCATGGAAAATAACCAAATAGAATAATGGTGCATTAGTGATGGCCTGACATCTCAAGAATCCAAGTATTGGACAAATGAAACATTAGACATAACCACTACCTATGAGACAAAAGGTATACATAAAAAAAAAAATTAACAGTACAATGAAAAATAACAATATGTTTCCTTAATTTCATTATAATAGATACAGAACAGATATTAAAATGCATAAAAAACATAACAAGTTATTTAATTCAATGTAAGAAAGATGTTAGTCTACATGGAAGAAATTATGTTTTTACCTGACTTTGCACAGACGTGTAAGCCCTAGCTCTTTTCCAACAGAAGATGGCGAGTGCTGGATCTGGGCCTTTCCAGCTCTGAACATGGCCAGGAGCATCCACTGTTGGGCTCTTACCACCTCACAGACTGAGAAGAGAGCTTTCTCTACCAAGAGTCCTATAATTTTTTGTGCTACTTGTTGGAACAATCTAAATTAGACCTACTGAATTACTTCAGTGGACTCTATGCTGAATGGGCCTTTATATGTATGGTACTATATTGCTTGTGTTCAAAGATTAATCATATTGATAATGCATTTACTCCATAAAAATATGTATCAGTGCTCACACAATGATACAAAGTGAGATGAAATCTATTTAGCAAAAACACAGACTAGATGTTATTTATGGATTTGGACTCAGAGATAATAAATTAATGAGTGCTAATATTTACAAATATTGTATTTGTTGGGCTGCCTGGGCGGCTTAGTCAGTTGAGCAGCTGACTCTTGGTTTCGGCTCAGGTCATGATCCCAGGGTCATGGCATGGAGCCCCATGTCAGCCTCCGCACTGAGCATGGAAGCCTGCTTAAGATTCTCTCTCGCTCTCCCTCTGGCCCTCCCCTGCTAACAGACTCTCTCTCTCAAAATAAATAAATATTTTTTAAAAAGTATCAAGGAGATAAAGTTTCTGCTAAAGGCTCTAGGGATCAAAATAAAATGTCTTTGGGGAACCTGGGTGGCTCAGTCAGGTGAGAGTCCAACTTCAGCTCAGGTCATAATCTCATGGTTCGTGAGTTCGAGCCCCACATCGGGCTCTGTGCTGACAGCTCAGAGCCTGGAGCCTGGTTTGGATTCTGTGTCTCCTTCTCTCTCTGCCCCTCCCTTGCTTCTGCTTTGTCTCTCTCAAAAATAAACATACATTAAAAAAAATTTTTTTTAAATAAAAATAAATAGGGGTGCCTGGGTAGCTCTGTCGGTTGAGCACCCAACTTCAGCTCAGGTCATGATCTCAGCCCCGCATCAGGCTCTGTGCTGACAGCTGGGAGCCTGGAGCCTGCTTCTGATTCTTTGTCTCCCTCTCCCTCTCTGCCCCCCTTCTGCTTGCACTCTGTCTTTCAAAAATAAACATTAAAGGGGCGCCCGGGTGGCTCAGTCGGTTGAGTGTCCGACTTTGGCTCAGTTCGTGATCTCGCAGTTTGTGAGTTCAAGTCCTGCGTCGGGCTCTGGGCTGACAGCTCTGAGCCTGGAGCCTGCTTTGGATTCTGTCTCCCTCTCTCTCTCTGCCCCTCCCACGCTCACACTCTGTCTCTCTCCCTCTCAAAAATAAGTAAACATTAAAAAAAATTTAAAAAGTACATAAACATTAAAAAAATTTAAATAAATAACAACAACAAAAAAAAAAACCCACAACAACATAAAATGTCTTTCTTTTGAAAGTTGTTCCTTATCAGGAAAAATAAAACTCTTTCTATTCTTCTATGGGTGTAAGTAAAGAGTAATTATCAATGAAAAAGAGCAATGTAAGAAAGAAAACAAGATAAAGGCAAGGTTAAAGGCATCAAATTAAAAACTGGCAAAGTCTTTTCCTACTGTAAGCCACATTTATCTGATGTGTCTTGTGGCTCGGTGTGTGGGTATCACATCTCCTGCTCCCAGCAAATTCTTCATGTTCAAGACTCTAACTCCCAGTCCTAAACATGGTATCTCACATAGAGTGAATGCTTAATAAAAAAATTCCTGAATAAACACATGAATATGAGTTCTAATAAATCATATGTCCTTTTTTGAATGCAATGCTGATACATAATTTTTTCTGACATCACTATTTCTCACTCTGCACGGGCAGAACCGTGTTCCCCTAAAATTCACATGTGGAAGCCCTACCCCATATTGTGACCACATTTGGAGATAGGGCCGATAGAAAGGTAGTTAAGGTTCAACGTGGTGGTAAAGATGAAGCTGTAATCTAAGCAGATAGTCTCACAAGAGGGAGAGACAAGAGAAGTGCACAAACAGAGAAAAGGCCGTGTGAGGACACCGGGAGAAGGTGGCCGTCTGCAAGCCAAGGAGAAAGGCCTCAGGAGAAACCACACCTCCCAGCACCTTGATCTCAGACTTGCAGCCTCCTGAACAGTGAGAGAATGAGTTTCCGTTGTTTAAGCCACCCAGCCTGTGGGACTTTGTTATGGCAGCCACAGCAAACTAACACACGTGCCAAATTCCCTCTGAGGGTCTTTGTACCTGCTGGTTCCCCTGCCTAGAACTCTTTCCAGACAGCCATGGGGTTTACTGTCTCTTTATTCAGATCTCTGTTCACATGTCGCCTGATCAGAAGTCTTCCCAGACTGCCTTGTAAAGGGTGGGTTCTCCTTTGACTCTTTCACCTCTTACCCTGCTTTAGATTTTCTTCCTAGCATTTATCACTCGTTCTCATTATATATTTATCTCTTTGTTTTTGTTTCCCCCAATAGGAAATAAAGTCTTTGATGGGAAGAACTTTGCCGATTCTATATTACTCTGCTATCCTTGTTCCTGTAACCGCTCCTGGCACCAAGTAGCAGCTCAGTAATGTTGAATGAATTTTTTAAATGCATAATTTCAAAAAAAAAAAATAAATGCATAATTTCAGATTGATGAAGGAAAAAATCACATCCTCATAAAGTTAAAAAATATGTATTTGTGACACTGCAAAAAAGCATTCTAAGTTTTACCACAAGGCATTCTAAGCACTATAGGAAGATCAGGCAGCAGGCAGCAGAAAGCTACGGCCTGAGGCTGCTAGAGAACTCAGGGTGATGAGAGGTGAGGGGCCCCCGATAGAACCTTAGAGAGTCCTGTTCTCACAGAGCACAGAGTTGCCCTAAAATTCTAGTTACAGCACTGGGAATGGGCAGCTCTATCATGTCTCTAAATATCCCTGGCTAATTCTGGCCAGAGAGACCTTAGATCTAGACCAGAGATGGTTTCTTAACTGACTGAGGCAGGGATGAGAAGACCTGTAGACGTGGCTTCTGGGTGGGTGACCCCCTCTGGGAGTGGATTCAGGGTGAAGTCACTGCCATACCCTGTCACGTTAGGCATCACCAAGATGCTCATGGTCTTGGGAACCAAATGTGCTCCAGAGGGATGAGCTTGGGCCCTTGTGCAAGAGCAAAATGTCACTTTTTTTTTTTAAGTTTATTTATTTATTTTGAGAGAGAGAGCACAAGACGGGGAGGAGCAGAAGGAAAGGGAGAAAGAATCCCAAGCAGGCTACATGACTGTGAGATCATGACCTGAGCCGAAATCAGGAATTGGACACTTAACCAACTGAGCCAACCAGGAGCCCCCAAATGTCACTGTTCTAAATCTAGAGTGTAATATGGAATTTTTAAAGTTGGTAGGATTGATCCACAGCCACTATTAGGAAAAAAAAACCAGGAAGTAAATTGAAAATTCTGTGAGAACAGGAATCTATGTCTTTCTTGGGTACTGTCACATTCGCAATACCTAAGATCATTCCTGGCACATATTAGGTGCCTGATAAATGTTTGCTGAAAAGCCGCAGAATGAATACACAAAAAGGAAGGGACAATAAAACTGTATAGCTTTATGTAGTTCTGATTCTCAGCCGAGAGCCTCTCCATGAATCCAAACTCTGCTTACTTATAGTTGAACCATAGGAAAGGTCTGACAGGTTGTTAGAGAGAAAATAGCAATCATTATTTCACTTTTATTCTAAATGTGTCCTAAAGGGGTGCCTTGCTGGCTCAGTCAGTATAGCATGTTGATCTTAGGTTTGTGAGTTCAAGCCCCACATTGGGTACAGAGACTACTTTAAATAAATAAATAAGTTCTAAAAACTACTTATACAGATGCCCAACAAAAATAAATATCAGGTTTAAAAAATATATCTGATTTTTAAAAATCAGATATAAAAATGTAAACCAAAGTGCTTGGTACTATCTATTATTTTGTTCCTAACAACTACAACAAAATAATCAATTTATAAATTGCGACTAAACTTATCATGGCAAGGTATAAGAATAGATTCAACTAAGCTTTTAAAAAGTTCTACATATAGATTAAACAAATCAAAGACAGTAGTAGAAGCCAGATTTGAGGCTAATTTATAGGCACCATGGAAATCAGAATTTTGGGGGGGGGGATTTATGCCTATTTTATTTCTGAAAACCAGTAGTATCAGCAAAATAATTCCTTTTTAAAAGTTTATTTATTTTGAGAGAGAGGGAGAGAGAGGGTGTGCACATGTGTGGGAGGGGCAGAGAGAGAGGGAAAGAGAGAGAATACCAAGTAGGCTCCACACTGTCAGTATGGAGCCCAGTAAGGGGCTCGAACTCACTAACCATGAGATCATGACCTGAGTCAACATCAAGAGCAGATGTTTAACCGACTGAGTCAATGAGGTGCCCCCCAGCAAAATAATTCCTATTTAATATATATATTTAATATATATACAGAAATAATGGACTTCAACTCTTAAATTATAAGATTTTTCCCAAAGATAACATGCAGTATACATTTTCCCCCAAAAGGAACATAACAATGTTCAGGAAAAGAAGTGGTATGCAATTTTGATTGTATATAACTCAGGTTCTCTCCCCAAAAGTGTAGTTTCAAAGTGAAAAATGAATAGGCCCTATATAGTTTATAGGAAAAAAAATGATTAAGTCTTTTTGATTAATGACTTAAAATTTAAACAAATATGCTTAAATCAGTTCTATCCTGAAATACTCTTAGAATACATTACTACAAATTATTAATTCACTCTTATGTGTTGGAATTTCCATTTTACTCATTGCACAGAAAGCATTGCTGTTGTTGAACTGACAGATGGTTGGTTAATCCTGAACAGATTAAAGTTTATTAACATTAGCAGGAAGGCAGAGCATTGCACCCTGTGTGTTGCACCCTGTGTGTGTATATTTGGGGAACACGCCCGGCTCTGTTCCTCCTGGCTTCAGAAGTTTCCCTCCTTTATTTCTCTCTATGGTTTTCAATTATCATGGAGTGTTTCTCCCTATTGCCTTGATCTTTGCTTGAAATCAATAGAAATCTTAATCAGGATTTGACAAGTTTTCATATTGGCTATTCCTCTTGACTTACCAACAAAACTATTTTTTTTTTTTTTTGTATTTCTTTAGTAAAAGGATCAGAAGCTAGCTTTTTACAAAACAAAGACAACTTAAAAATGGTTCAACTGGGGCGCCTGGGTGGCTCGGTCGGTTAAGCATCCGACTTCGGCTCAGGTCATGATCTCACGGTCCGTGAGTTCGAGCCCCACGTCGGGCTCTGTGCTGACAGCTCAGAGCCTGGAGCCTGTTTCAGATTCTGTGTCTCCCTCTCTCTCTGCCCCTCCCCTGTTCATGCTCTGTCTCTGTCTCAAAAATAAAATAAACGTTAAAAAAAAAAATTTAAAAAATGGTTCAACTCTAGTGGGATAACATACTACCCGTGGATTCAAAGCCAGCAAACAGAAACAAAGAAAGTATTATTTTCATCACCTCAGAAATTGTTCACAGTATTCTCTCATTTTCAAATCCCATTTATAAAGTACACATGACTTCATCACTGTTTATTTGAACTTGTTTTCATTAATTGGGTAAATAAGTTTCTGGATTATCTCCCCAAAGAATTGGCATAACAACACACTGTTAGACTGATCTCTTTAGCTTACCAGCTTCCTTTCTCTCCCTGTAGCCTAAATTACAAACTCTCTGTTTCTCTTCTTTTTAGCAACTGTTTCTGCCATCTTCAGTAAAAATTTATAATTTGTTCTAAATGAATTCTCTTGGATTTGAAATCCAAAGAAACTCATAACTGTAGCTATATATCTTCTATCTTCATTGTAATTATAAAGATTTCTGCCAGAAAAGTTCTACCCGAAAAACTTATCATGTTAAAACAACGTTCCTGGGGCGCCTGGGTGGCGCAGTCGGTTAAGCGTCCGACTTCAGCCAGGTCACGATCTCGCGGTCCGTGAGTTCGAGCCCCGCGTCAGGCTCTGGGCTGATGGCTCGGAGCCTGGAGCCTGTTTCAGATTCTGTGTCTCCCTCTCTCTCTGCCCGTCCCCCGTTCATGCTCTGTCTCTCTCTGTCCCAAAAATAAATAAAAAACGTTGAAAAAAAAAATTTAAAAACAAACAAACAAAAAAAAAAAACAACGTTCCTAATGTATCCCTAGCACATCTCTAGAATTCTTAATCACTATAGTGTTCTTGCTTTATCAAGTAAGTTAATATATGAGGGGAATCACTATGGAATCTATCAAAAAGCAACCCCTCAATCAAGGAAACTCATAATAAAAATTATTTGTTTATAACCTCAAGAAGCAGAACTGTGAACACAATGCTGCATACATCAACTACATATGTTCTGGAAAGCAGAAGTGCATTCTAAGTGTCTCCTCAGTCAGGAAGAAACAAGCAAACAAAAATATAGATCCCAATAAGGACAGGTCTTGGGTGCTGATCAAGTATTGGTGGAGGGATGAAGATTTCACAAACACTGGGATCAATCTGACAGGTGAATTTTGTTTTTAAGTTTATTTATTTATTTTGAGAGAGAGAGAGAGAAAGTACAAGCCAGAGATGGGCAGAGAGAGAGGGATAGAGAGAATCTGAAGCAGGCTCTGCACTGTCAGTGCAGAGCCCGAAGTGGAGCTCCAACTCACAAATGGTGAGATCGTGACCTGAGTGGAAATCAAGACTTGGCCACTTAACCAAATGAGCCACCGAAGTGCCCCAGAAAGGTGAATTCTTAAATTAGGGGAGGAGAGTATGGATTTGCTCACAAAATTCAACATACAACTTGAGTAACAAAAATGAAGCTTAAGCTTCAATTTATATTAACTGTTATACAAGGCCAGCATCCAGCAAATCTAAGTGTACTTACATCTATAAAATTAAATGGTGAATATTTGATTAGTTCACCAGATTAACAGAATCCAACTTGATCTTTCAGTTTGTTCTGGTTCTATCTCTAGACAATTGTCTGACCAGGGAAAAGCATAAGCATTTCATTTTGACAAGGAACATGTAATTTCTGGATAAACTCTCCTTGTTCATTTATAAATGGGTCTTCTTTATGAACTGCATGAACTCAATGTCTCTCAAAGAACCTACAATGAATACACGCTTTCATATCATTAATTATTGGTGCACTTTACCCCAAATTATGAAATGTAAGAATAATTTATAGAAGAAGTATAAGAATAACTTAGGAGGAAGTTAGTCAAGGAAAACACTTACATTTGCATACTGTAGAATGAAACTGTCCATGATGTCTATTAATGCACTATGACTGTTCCCAACCACTAAATATTTTATCCTGCCTTGACCAATAGCTACATGTGACTATGTAAATTAAATTAAAAATGCAGTTCTTCAGTTGCATTGGCATATCAAATGCTCAACAGCTACATCTGGCCACTGATCACTATAGTGGACAGTGCAGATACAGAACATTTCTATCATTGCAGAGTTTTATTGGACAGTACTGTTGGTATGATCCTGTAACGTGCCATAATTTCTCTTTTTTTTTTTAATATATGAATTTTATTGTCAAATTGGTTTCCATACAACACCCAGTGCTCATCCCAAAAGGTGCCCTCCTCAATACCCATCACCCACCCTCCCCTCCCTCCCACCCCCCATCAACCCTCAGTTTGTTCTCAGTTTTTAAGAGTCTCTTATGCTTTGGCTCTCTCCCACTCTAACCTCTTTTTTTTTTTTTCCCTTCCCCTCCCCCATGGGTTTCTGTTAAGTTTCTCAGGATCCACATAAGAGTGAAACCATATGGTATCTGTCTTTCTCTGTATGGCTTATTTCACTTAGCATCACACTCTCCAGTTCCATCCACGTTGCTACAAAAGGCCATATTTCATTCTTTCTCATTGCCACGTAGTATTCCATTGTGTATATAAACCACAATTTCTTGATCCATTCATCAGTTGATGGACATTTAGGCTCTTTCCATAATTTGGCTATTGTTGAGAGTGCTGCTATAAACATTGGGGTACAAGTGCCCCTATGCATCAGTACTCCTGTATCCCTTGGGTAAATTCCTATTGCTGGGTCATAGGGTAGGTCTATTTTTAATTTTCTGAGGAACCTCCACACTGCTTTCCAGAGCAGCTGCACCAATTTGCATTCCCACCAACAGTGCAAGAGGGTTCCCGTTTCTCCACATCCTCTCCAGCATCTATAGTCTCCTGATTTGTTCATTTTGGCCACCCTGACTGGCGTGAGGTGATATCTGAGTGTGGTTTTGATTTGTATTTCCCTGATAAGGAGTGACGTTGAACATCTTTTCATGTGCCTGTTGGCCATCTGGATGTCTTCTTTAGAGAAGTGTCTATTCATGTTTTCTGCCCATTTCTTCACTGGGTTATTTGTTTTTCGGGTGTAGAGTTTGGTGAGCTCTTTATAGATTTTGGATACTAGCCCTTTGTCCGATATGTCATTTGCAAATATCTTTTCCCATTCCGTTGGTTGCCTTTTAGTTTTGTTGGTTGTTTCCTTTGCTGTGCAGAAGCCTTTTATCTTCATAAGGTCCCAGTAATTCACTTTTGCTTTTAATTCCCTTGCCTTTGGGGATGTGTCGAGTAAGGGATTGCTATGGCTGAGGTCAGAGAGGTCTTTTCCTGCTTTCTCCTCTAGGGTTTTGATGGTTTCCTGTCTCACATTCAGGTCCTTTATCCATTTTCAGTTTATTTTTGTGAATGGTGTGAGAAAGTGGTCTAGTTTCAACCTTCTGCATGTTGCTGTTAATTTCTCTCTTTAATAATGACTTCTTTTTTTATTGAGAAAAGAGAAGTCTGAACCCATGTGTCCTCACCTATATAGGTCAGGGTTTAATGACACGACCTCCAAGTATTCTTCTAGCTTGCCAGGTCTAAGCATATTTTTCAATGAGTGCCAAATTCTGAATTTACTAAAATTAAGAGAAAAAAAAAACCCATACAGCCTTGTGAAAGCAATTTAAAGCAATGAATGTGTTTCTCCTCTTGTACACTTACATTATCTGTAGGCTCAGGGATTTGGGAATTCATCAAGGGAAAAGATATGACCACACGGTGGCAATAGCACACAATGAGCTCCATTTGAGAGGTTTGCATGTGGAAGGGAGAGGGGTGGATGGGAAAGTCTCTCCAACTATGAAATCTTCAGTGGCTTGGGCCACCACCCAAAAGAGGAAGAAAGCAAGGGAACTCCAGGGGGAAAGAGGAATCAGAGATGGGAGGTTAGACAGAGATGTCTTAGGTGATGTTACTCTGCAACATAAGGGTCAGATAGATGGAAGGACAGCAGTGACAAGGGGCTTTTATAATCCTAGGGTTTGTTTAGCTAAGGCTCTTCATATATAGAACACAATGCACTTCAGATGGATACAGTGGTTTTGACTGTGGACTAGAGAAAAGGTTCATCAATGATAATAAAACAATTTTGGCAATATGAACAAATAACTAAGCTGCCTCATTTAGTCAGAAAATATATCAAATGCCTAAAACAGAACACATATACATACATGCAGACAACTTTATGACTCATTGTTGCTATAGGAAAAGTTATATGAATTTGAGATGTCTTCTATCCAGATAGAATTTTCACAAGTGAGGACTATATAAATTCTTTAGGCTAAATAGTTCTGATTGTAATCAAAATGGTATAATAGTTCTACGGCAAAGTTTGGATTTTTTTTTTTTTTTGTCTTTAGCATGGAAAATTTTGTTTTTCTAACAATCTAACTTTATAATTTTTTTAAGTTTTTACTTATTTTGAGAGAGAGAGTGCACACACACCTGCATACATGAGCAGGGGAGGGACAGAGAGAGAGAGGGAGAGAGAGAATTCCAAGCAGGCTCCACAGGGTCAGCACAGAGCCCAACGCAGGGATTGAACTCATGAACTGTAAGGTTCATGATCTGAAACCAAGAGCTGGAAGCTCAACCAACTGAGCCACCCAGGTGCGCTGCGAAGAATCTAAGTTTAGAATGGGAACTAACGTCATTTGCTGTGACTACGGTTGATACTACTATAGATGAGCGATAAAAGGACTGAGGCAAAACAAATTTTACAAATATTCTGTGATTTACTGACAACAGGATTGAATGAACAAAAATATTAATAGGCAGATAATATTAATGGCTGCTGACATTAACACAGAATGAGCCTGTCCTCAGATACAGTATTTAGACAATAAGACACAGGCAGCTGACATGGAAATTCTATAACACTTTCAGATTAGGGACTGAGATAATTAGAGACAAATGTGAAACACAGGAAAACTATTTTATGGAATCTACTGTGTCACAAAATTGGTGGTACAATAATTGATTTGCAAAGAAAAACTGGTACAAATAGGACTATTAATGGAAAGGATATAACCAGTAAATGACAGTTAATTTTAAGGATGCAATGACTTCATATTAACATGAGTTGTGAAATGAATTTTAGACCTATGAAAGATTGTGTAAAATCCAAATTCTTGACTTCCTCTAATAAGAGATTTTCAGCAAAGATCTGGCAACTCAAAACTTTAAAAAATTATTTAAACTACAATGGCTCCATCATCCCATTGAAACTTATTTTTCCCTTGGTGTAGAATCTTGGAGAGGCTACTCCCTGAGAACTCAACTCTGCAGCCAGAGGTATCTGATTTTAATTGTGTACCTCTAGTTGAGCACATTATTAGGGACTGGGTCTTGGTAACTAAAGTCACTAGAACCTTCTTCCTCTTATCCAAGTTCTTGGGAGGTTGATTTCTTCATGAGATAGTTGCTGTGGAGTCTGTCCCAGAGCCAGTAGAGACATACTTATGGGCTATTTTTGGACATCACAGTTTATTGCTCTCCTTTGGAAGGTACTGGATAAACACAGCTGAAAATTCTTGTTCTTTGGGCTCCCCCTTTCTAGGATATATGTAGACTATACCATCTGCCCTGCCATTTTTTTTTTTTTTTTTTTTACTTTAATCATCTTTATTGTCAGATCTGGATGCTGCTTCCAAATCTCTACAGCATGTTTTATTCCTTTTCTCTAAGCTCCAAACGCTCCCTGTTTATATATCTATGTCCTCCACGGTGAAATAAACACTAATTATGCTTCACCATAACTACCTGTTTACCATCTTTCTGCCTGGAACAAAAAGCTCTTTGAGGGCAGGAATCATTTTTAATTGCTGTTCCATACCTAGTTATTGCCTGGTATAAAATGGATGCTCAAAAATATTTGTAAAAGGAGTGAATGAATAGTAGACTTTGGCTAGTCTCGTGTATCCAAACTATTTTCCCTCAGAGAAAGCAACTTCACAAATTTTAAGGAAAATTCACCTCACCTGTTATGTATGAAGGGCTCCACTTTGCACCTTCCAAGGATGCCTGCTTCCTAAGGTTATACATTTTGGACTACTTCTCAAACTGGGCTTCCTTGACCCTTTGGTCATCTTCCCCGGAATGATGTGGGCTAAAAGGTCACAAATTGCCCACCAGCCCCAACATCTGTCCCTCACCTCACTATTATAGCTATATTGTGAAATTAAATGTATCATGGCAAAGGTAGGTCTATGAATAAGCAACATATGTCCCTGAAAGGACATCTGTCCTTAAAAAAAAAAAAAAAAAGGCTCTTCTACTTTTTCATATATTTTTCAGCCCTATGCAGAAAATCAACTTGATTTCATACAAATTAATGAAAACTGAAATGTTTGAACAGGAGGTTAATTACTAGCTACCATGAGCAAATGTAATAGAATAACAGCTTCTGAAATGCAAGGTAATTGCTGACAAACAGAAAAGATTGTAATTTGGAGGGGAGAGGAATTGATTTTAAAAGGACTGTTGGGTTTTCAAAATTCCTAGTGAAGAATTCAGCTGTCATCCTTATTATGGAAATTAATCCCATGTCAAAACTAGCTGAGTACTGAATACCAGGCAGAAATGCTGACCAGCTAATTTTTAAGCTAAGAAAAGTGTGGTATCAGTATGTAAGTTTCCCCAAGTCTTTTAGACATTAAAGATGTATTTACAGTTAAATGTACGGTTCACTTCTCAATATATTAACAAATATATAGTTCATGTAAAACATGCAGACATTTATTTTTTTTTTAATTTTTTTTTTCAACATTTTTTATTTATTTTTGGGACAGAGAGAGACAGAGCATGAACGGGGGAGGGGCAGAGAGAGAGGGAGACACAGAATCGGAAACAGGCTCCAGGCTCCCAGCCATCAGCCCAGAGCCTGACGCGGGGCTCGAACTCACGGACCGCGAGATCGTGACCTGGCTGAAGTCGGACGCTTAACCAACTGCGCCATCCAGGCGCCCCAAAACATGCAGACATTTAAAATTGACTTAACTTTGAGTTCTAATTCTGATTTTGCTATAACAGCAAAATTGTAACTACGCAGCTCACAAAAACCATATAATTTGTGAGAAAGTCTGTTCTATTCTCTCTGCTCCTATTTGTCTAAATTACAAGGCCAAGTTGTTGGTTTAAATTTTTAATGAAAATTGTGCTCTTATTTATCAGCTGTTTGTTTTTTATGCCATAAATCATTACTTGTTCAAATACTTACTGAAGATTTAGGTCAAGAAAGCGATAATATCGCACAAGTTATACAAATGTTTGGATTTATATGCCTACACATAAAAAATATATATAAATATCAGTTCATCTAAATTATTCCCCAATTTAAGATCTGACCAGAAGACTACCGTGATTTAATATGTAATTCTAAGGCATCACAATAAAATCATAAGCCACGTGTCACTTCCCTTTGCCAAGTTTATCAAAGTGGAAAGAGAGGATGGTAAGATGTAATGATAATAATATTTCATATGTATTAAGGCAGAATTAGGCTGCAACTACTCACATGAGAAAAGGTAGGGGGAAAGGATTATGAAAATAATTCGAGGATTCCACCTTGTTACAAGTTATTTTCTTTGTCTAACGGCAGTTTTCAGACCCAGGACAGCTAAGAGACACTAGACACCTTAGTAGCCTGTCTTCTTGTCCCGACTAGATTAAGGTCACGGGTATACCCAACTTCAAAGAGCTGCCTCTGAAAGAGCCTAGCACTACCCTTTCCCTGCTCAAGCTCCAATCAGAAGAGAGGATCAAAACCACAGGCTGCCAGAACAAACACTGCACTGGCTCCTTTGTTTAGGAAGAAAGGGAAGGAGTGAGGTTTTTCGGTCAATTCTGTCTAAGAAACCAGAAGGGGCATACCTAAGGTCAGGTCACATGAGCGCAGGGAGCTCTTGAATCTACCAAAGCAACCATCGTTCTAGGCAAGACTTGCCACCAACTACTCCCTCCCAGACAGAATTCATCGTATGAGGCCTTCAGTGTCCCCAGAAGTCACGACAGTGTCCCCAAGAGGGCAGAAAGGCTCTTTTCCTCCACCAGGTAGAGGCACCTTGCAAAGTGGACCATTTGGTCTCTGCTTGCATCTGACTCATCCATTGCCACAATCAAGAGGTTACCAGGGATCCTGCTTTGCCTTCATTTCCAAAGACATAGGAATTCCAGGGTTCGAGGGGATTGCGACCTCCCAATGGAGAGTGGGTGATAAACGTGATTAAAACTAGTTTCATACTAAGCAAGGGCAGTTTCCGTGCTCCTTTTGCACTGATTTCCAAGATGCTTCCCAACTTCCTCCACAGCTGACTGGATAAAATGCTTTCGTAGGCACTTTCGGTAGAATACTTCAATTTTCCTATTAAAATAATGCATACCCAGCTCGCTAATGAAAACCACTTAAAAAAAATTTTTTTTTTTTTTTTGGTAAGATTAACCATCATTTCCATTCAAAATAAGGAGGAAGCCGTAACTAACCATTTCGTAAAGTGGTCATTTAAATGGCCTTTGGGGGTCTGCTTTAGAAATTTGGGACGCGTGTTTAAAATAAAAACAAAACAAGACGAAAGCAGTAACACTATGCAATATGTGTTTGGGTGTACACGCATTTTTATAAAATAATAATAAAGTTTAAGGTTATTTTACCTGTTTTGCCAGTCGCCAGTCACCTCTGCTGGGTGCCAGAGCTCCCCGGGTTCAAGAACCCCCTTCCTGCGTGGCCAGGCCCCCTTCTCCCCATGTAAGGTCCTCTGCTTTCTCGCTACCTGGCCATGGGCTTCCAGTTCAGGGATTTCTCTTCCCACGTGCCCAGGCCACCTGCCTAGCCCCCACTTCCGAGGCTCTCTCAACGTCCCAGGCCCCAGTGCTGCCACCTGTGTTCCTTCCTCTTCCTGGGCCGCTAGCTCGCTGTTCCTAGACCCGCTTCACGCAGTGCCTGCCGGAACCCGACTGGGAACACCTCTAAAGGGGACTGCGAACACCACTTGCGAACCTAAAACCCCAATCTCTCTCGCCCTGCCGGGTCTCATGCACCGGAACCGAGCCGGCCAGGTGCGGCCTCTGGTGCACAAGGATCCAAAATGACCGAAGGCAAGCCGCCACCATGGACTGGAGGCCCCAGCAGAAACCTGGGGCCAGCCCGATGCTTCCCGGCCTCTCTCTGGGAGGAAGTGTAGGTGTGTGAGCCGGGGACTGGGAGCGAGCCGCGCCCTCGGGCGGGCGCGGTCAGGGCGCCGCAGCCTGCGCAGCCCCGAGGGCCCCGCGTCGCTCTCCCGAGCCAAGGTTCTCAGGAGCGGGCCGGGGAAAAGACGTTAGCGGGAGGAGTTAGCGGCTGTTGGAAGAACGGGTTCACGGAAACAGTCCCTTCCAAAGCCCTGGCCATCGCGGGGTGGGCCGCCTTCCTCCCTCCCAGGCCGGGGGCGCTGGCCCGAAGGGGCGCGTGTGCCGACCGCGACCGCCTGCCCTAGCACGCCCGGGCAGGGCGGTGCTGGGGCAGCTGGGGACCACCGCCCGTTGGCCCCGCCCGGCTCTGAACGCCCAGGGGTCGCGGCGCGTCCGCCCGAAGCGTGTCAGGTGAGGAGGTCGTCATGGCGATGCGGCCCCACAGCGCGCACGCCCGCTGCGGTTGGCATGGAAGCGGCCCCCGCGGGGCCCGGGAGCGCCGCTGATTGGCCGATTCAACAGACGCGGGGGAGGGGGGGGTGAAAGTAATTAGCACTGAGCGCCCCGGCCGCCGCCGCTGGGAGGCCAGCGCCCCCGCTGGAATCTATTAACACCTCTGTCCCTCCCGCCCCCGCCCCGCCCCCGCCCCGCCCCCTCCGGCGGCCCCTCATTGCCAATCCTCGTGTGCACTTGCTAATTGTTCGAGATTTATATAAAGATATAGAGCTGAGAAGAGCAAGGCCCTCTGTGGGTTCCAAGCAGGTTTTGGGGCCTTCTATCTGGTGGAAGGAGGGCCGCGGAGGAGAACCCTGCTTGTCATTTGGGAAGGGGACGTACTTTCCCGCAGTGATGTATCCTGGGTCTTTTGTTTGCAGGGAGGTGGGGGGTGGTGCGGGATAAGATAAGCATAGCAGTCGGGAAAGACTCGAAGATTCGAGCTTGTGGTTTCAGACTCCCGATTAACGTGGCGTTTAGTATCCTGGCTCGGAGGTTTGTCAGGATTAATCTCTCCCTCCAGCCGTCACACCAGGTCTTGGAAGAAAGCCTTGAGAGATTCAAATTACTGTTTTGGTTCAAAGCAGCTTTGATCACTTGCATCGTGGCTCACGCTTTTCTTTTCAGCCCTAATAATTGTAGGGAAAATCATTTATCTGAGTGCTCTCCCTCCTAGATATTCACTGCATGCTTTGGAGCCCAAGGTGGAATAGGTTACTAACCGTTGGCTTGTCTGTTTCTCCTTCTCTAGCTGCACCCGGTGGAGACCGAGGGTATGCACTGCAGCGGCTCCAAAAGCGGAGTAGCCCTAGTTCCACTGTCTCGAGGTCCTGATGGCTGTCAGATGGTAACCAGAGCCCAGCTTGGCCAGGATCCCCCACAAAGAACAGTGCTAGGGGTGCTAACTGAGAATGGACAGTACAGGAGGTCCTGTGGCCAGGTAATGACTGAGAACTGCTGTGGAAGCTGGTTGTTGAGAAGGGCTATTACATCATGGTGGGAGGTGGGTTTTTCTTGCAGTTTTACCAACAAATACCCATGAGTATTCCAGCCCTGGAATCTGGACGATAGGGACATTGATTTTGTTAAAGATCACTTTGGTCCCCTTTCCAACCAGAAATAGTGAATTATTTTATTATTTTTCTAATATCAAGGAAATAGCTCTAGGAACTGTTTGAATCTTTTAAGTATATGTAAAGCCATTTAAGCACTGGGCTAAGAGGAAATATTGATGCACCAAAATAAATTATGGAACTGGGGTTCCTCCAGTACTGACATAGGTCATGCCTGAGGCAATCCTGAAAAATCTTCGCTGTGTTCATTGGAGATGGTGTTAGAATCCGGATGGGATAAGGCTAGGCGAAATTACTTCAAAAAGTGTGCTCTGCCATCTACATCCCACTGTATAACTTATGTGTCCCTGATCTTATGCAAGGTGAACTCCCCCCCACTCCCCCAACATGTGCAGTATACCTTATACCCTCTTGCTTCTTCTAGGATGTCATTCCAGCAACTCATCTTTCTCTCCTCAGTCTTGTCTACTCGGTTAAACTCAAGCATACAAATATACTGTAATTTTTTTCCATCTTAACCTTTCAACTTCACAGCTCTTTGTAGTGACTACCCATTTTATAGCAATAATTCTTGAGTTTGTCTATCCTGCTAGACTATAAACTCCAACAGGAGGAGGATTAGGATATCAGGTTCACTTGTTCTCTTTTGACTCAGTTCTTAGTCCTGTCCTTACTTGACTGATTGGGCAACATTTGACATAGTTGATTTTTCTTTATTTCTTGAGGTAATTTCTTCTCACTCCGCCTGGGGAACACCACTCTCTCCTTGTTGTCTACGTAGGTCATTGGCTGTTCAGCCTCAATATCCTGTTTCTTCTTTATCCAATCTCTGAAAGAATACTCAGGGCTTGGTATTTGATCTGAATCTGCAATGTACTCCCTAAGCAATCTCTCAAGCCTGTTAGCATTAAGTACCATCTATCTGTTGATGACGTATACTTTTATTTCTGGTCTGGATCTCTCAGCTATATTATAGGCTCACGTATTTAGCAGCCTACCTGACATCTTCTCTTGGACCATGTAACAGACATCTCAAATTTGTGCAAAACCAAACACTAACCCTAGCCCCAAATAACTGTTCCAAAAGTCTTCCTCATCTCAGTAAATGGAATATCCATCCTTCCTATTATTCAGCCCCAAAACGTTTGTCATCTTTGACTCTTTTTCTCCCACCTCACATCAGATTTTCTGGGAAAATAATATTGGCTCGTTTTTAAAATGTCTGGAATCCCTTTACCTCTTAATCTTTACTGCTGTTAACACTGGTTCAGATCCCTCTTGTGTCTCACTGAGAATTTACAACTTTCATAACTGGTCATCTTACTCATCTTACTTGTTCTCTGTACATATACACAGCCAGGGTGATCGTATTAAATCAGATGATACCACTCCTCTGCCCAGTGGCTTCTGCAGTGGCTTCCCACCTCTGAGTAGCAGACAGTCTTAAATGGTCTGTGGTAAGGCCTACCTGATCTGGCTTCTCTTTTCTTTCTGACTTTGTGACCTACACTACTCTCTTTCTCACCCTGCCCTTCGCTGCTCTTTGCTCTTTGCTCTTTGTCTGCTCTTTGCTGTGTCTCTAAGACATACTTGAACATCCGGGCATTTACCCATGCTGTTCCCTCTGCTCAGAATGCACTTCCCCCCTCTATTTCTGTGACTTACTCCCTTACCTCATTCATATCGTTGCTCAACTCTGTCCTCTTCATTAGGACCTTCCATGATCACACTGTTTAAAAATGGCAAGGACTCTCTTTTCGCTGTGTTCTTCTCCTCCAAAGCACTTAACACTATCCAGTGTAATAGGTCTTGTCTTATCTTTCCCTATCCTCTGAGCTAGAATATGAACTCCATGAGGGCAAACCTTCTTGAACATTTTGTTCACTGCTAAATTCTGGGCACCTAGAACAGTGTCTGGTACATAGTAGATGATCAGTAAATATTTATTTAATGAATATATGTCTCATCCCACATACATATATCTTTGAGCAAAAGTCAAACTTGGTAGTAACTTGGAATCATGGTTCTAGTAACTTATGATTTTGGTCCTTTATATTCCATTATTTCTTTTCTAGTACTATCTTAAGGAGTTTTTTTTCTTACTAGAAGTAAGCCAGATATTTAATTTGCTAGATACAAGGGAAAGTTATGGAAAACACATACTAACTTGAAAGTAGCCTCTAAAGGAAACACCAAAATTAATTATAAACAATAAAATGTTAATACAGTAGCTAGATCTAACATTTTCCTAAATATAACTCAGATTCATAAACCTTGCCCACCTACCCTGGTTCAGCAGCATTCAGGCCTTCCTGCATGACTCACGATAACGTGCTTGTTCATGGAGGGTTTGTACACTGCGATGCTACAGGGATAAAGAAAAGGGATTGAGAGATAGATTTCCCCAAGGTAATTACATTACATTATGTCATACAAAAGATTCTATGGCTTTGTAAGAGAAGTTAGTAGTATGAGTTTCTAAAATGATCATGTTTCTAAATAACAGGGTATAAAATGGGAACTTTAGAGGAGCTTACTGACTAAAAGCTATTTAAGGAGGAAGACTACAGGAACTCAGTGACTGTGTGTGAGAGCTTTGCTGGTACTTACGAAATCCCATAAGGCTACAAGTATGAAAGGCAATTAACAATCCCCTTCTCCCCTTGTAATACCTATTTCATTTTGGAGGAAAGCTGTGCTTTCCCTTTTTTCTATAATCTTGAGTCCCCTTTGATAAATACGTGAGGAAGATGACAAATTACAGGTAGCTCTTTTCCCAAATGTCAGATGTAGACAAAGATAAGGGAGAAGTCATACTTTGGAAGCTTCATTTTCTGAAATTAAATTTCAGACCTAGATATTTCAATTTAAGCCTCCTTTCATCTTCCCAGCCTCCTGGTTCGAGTCACACAGGCTTACATCACCTATACAATCTTTGGGGTGACCTCTGACAAAAAACTTAACTCTCTTCTAGGGGATTACAACAATCAGGTGTTTTTCTGGATCAGAAAATGTCTTCCCTCCAGCTGGAAAGAAAGTGCTCGCTGACTGCGGGGGCCAGGTGCCAGCCAAGCAAGGATTTGATATCTACATGGATGAGCCTGAGCAGGGGGACGGAGACAGCTGCACAGGGAGAGAGGGGATGGCATTTGAGGATGTGTATGAGGTAGACACCAGCACACTCCAGTCAGACCTTCACTTCCTGCTGGATTTTAGCACAGGTAATCTGACTCACCTAAGGCCGATGGTACCCCATGTTCATAATTGCCTATAGCATTCAATAGCATGTAACTAGCAGGAGAAATCCATGATGTAATGACTTATTTTCACAACTGCCTGTGGAGGGTTAGTGGTTGGAATGAATTTTTAAATTCAATGTCTTACCTGATAATGTTGAACCCCCACAGTTTCCCCTATGCTGGTAGATTCATCTCTCCATTCCCAGTCTGAAGATGCACCAGATTTTGGTACAGATGTGATAAATGTGACTGAATATGCTGAAGAAATTCATCAGTACCTTAGAGAAGCTGAAGTGAGTTTTCCAAATTCTATTTCAATTTCCAGCACCCAAAACATTTAATAATAAGATAGTTATAAACTCTTGGCCATAACCATTAGTGAAGAGCATTCTTATGACATCTAAACATAGGAAGATCTATGAAAAATAACAGTTGTGAGGCGAGTAGCAATTACCTGGACTATTTCCCCATGATTCAGAGGGGTTGTACATTAAGTATTTCACTCTTAGTAATAAGCCATATTGCTATTTCCACCCCTCCTTTAAGTTATTTGTTATCTAAAGATTTCTTTGGCTCTTGATCAGTGTCTTCTTAACCTTTGCTCACGAGATTCTTTTTTGAAATAGCAACTGTGCTGTGGAGTGATCTTTATGATAGGGCAACGATTTAAGTGTCAAAACTCTTTTTCCACACAGATAAGACACAGGCCCAAAGCACACTACATGAGGAAGCAACCAGACATCACAGAAGGCATGCGAACAATTCTGGTGGACTGGCTGGTTGAGGTCGGCGAAGAGTATAAGCTTCGAGCAGAGACTCTCTACCTGGCCGTCAACTTCCTGGACAGGTTTCTTTCGTGCATGTCTGTTCTGAGAGGGAAACTGCAGCTTGTGGGAACGGCAGCTATTCTTCTGGCTTCGTAAGTGTTCTTTCAGCTTGATGTAGGACTGCAGCCTGTCAAAACGCTTGATTCTGTTTCCCTTTTATTGAGGAAATGCAGTGCTTTATAACTAAAGCTTACTCATACCTCCTTGATAAAGTATCATCATTTTTGCAGTATTTACTGACAAACTGAATCTTAACACACTTTCACTCTTCAAATCAGGTATTTAAGATTTATAGCAACAAGGTCAGTATCATGACTGAGGCAGCCATCAGCTCAGATTCAAGATCCAATTTAACTTTTGCAGGGTGGTCTTTTGACTGCATTCTAATACAAAAATATTTTGGTTATATAAAAGATTTTGGTTATAGAAAAGCCATCTTCAGGATCTAGCAAATGGTAATAGCACAGTTTATTTGGTTACAATTTCAGCTTGTTCCTGTTACTATCAGTCATTCATAATAATAGCTCATTGTGTACAAAAAAGAGCTGGCTTGTGGCTGAGCTGCCTTTAATTAAGTGACCTGTGGTGGATGGTAGTTTCTTCTATCTTTTTGTCTCAGATATTCTAGTTAATATGCCTAGAAACTTGCCAAAATTCCCCTACAGAAAGCAGAAACAAAAACAAAAGTTGGTAATAATGAAATTATATCATTATTTTATTCTTGGATACATAGCCTCACTTGCTAATTCATTAGGGAATTCTGAACATGATCTTTTAAAGACCTAAGTTCTAAGGAATTTTTGTTCAACTATTGTGTTCAATATAACATTCTTTCCCACAAGATGAGTGAGGTCTCTAGAATTAAGACGAATTTATCTGTGTGTCTGTCATTCGGAATCTTTCAGCCTATCAGAGGCCAAAACCTAAAATCCTCAGTTGGAAATTGTTTCTGTTACTATTCCTAGCGATAAGTACAACATTAATACTCATGTTCTGGTTCTGGCACCAAGCTCCTAATATTTTCCAGGCCAGTACCATTTAGTGATACTTAAGTGGGTATGCGGATAAAAAGTAAAGAAGTCTGTGAGGGCCGCACAAAAGGCATGGTTGTGAGAACGCAGGTTCCAAGCTTTACTTCCAAAAACTCTCTACCTTTCACAGGAAATATGAAGAAATATATCCACCTGAAGTAGACGAGTTTGTCTATATAACTGATGACACTTACACAAAACGACAACTATTAAGGATGGAACACCTGCTCCTGAAAGTCCTAGCTTTTGATCTGACTGTGCCAACCACTAACCAGTTTCTCCTCCAGTACTTAAGGAGACAAGGAGTGTGCGTCAGGACTGAAAATTTGGCCAAGGTAGGCCACGTGACTTCCAGGAACTTGGGAGCCAAGGAGAGTAAAAAGTAGTCTTTCCTGATCATCCTTCAGTTCTTCCTTCCCTTTTAGTTCTTTGTCTTGGGCACAGAAAAACTCCTTAGGAATGCAAGAGAGCTAATCTTAGGACCATGATTTGTGGTTCCAAGACATTATGGTTGATCACGTTTGGTAGGCATGGATTGTCTAATCACCCAACTCTTAAAGAAATACAAGTTTGGAAGCTGTTCCCTTGTCGGATACAGACCACACGCGAGCAATACCTCTTCTTAGGTTTACAGAATGGGAACAAAGTAAATGCGGTTTTTATTTGGCTCTAATCTTATCCTGACGTATTAAGTGATGAAGCATTATTTGGTCATCTGAGGTTATAGTACTTGAGTTGAAGGCACTGAAGTACTGATTTAGAAAACTTGCTTTCTAACCACGATACTATGAGCTAGTATATCCGTATATCCGGTATGTATATGCTATGCAAAAAGTAATATGGGTACGTGTAAGTTTCACAGTATGTTTCTTCTAATCTAACAAGTTCTCAGAGGTACTGTTCTAGCCTCTGAACTGAATGCATTTGCCTGACAAATTAATAGCTTCAATATGGTTGTGTTTTTGCCATTGGCCAAAGACTCTTCCACACTAGTGGCCAGAACAGTGCTACTTTACCTGACTAGCATAAGTCTGTAGTACTAGTATAAGTTAATCTATCATATATAACGTGCAAGTGGACCAAATACTTGTATACTGACATTTACTACAACATAAATGTTATTCCGGTTATGGACAGACATAGCAATTATTAACTTGAATAATTAATAAAGTGAATAATTTTGAGCACCTGTTTTTGTCTGCTCATCATTAGATACAGGATGAACAAAGATAAGACAATTTTTTTTCCCTTGACATTTCTAGGTTTACGTGTAACCTTAGTCACATTTCTAATTCCACTGGGATTTTCTCTCTTGTGCTTAGTATGTAGCAGAACTGAGTCTACTTGAAGCTGACCCATTCTTGAAATATCTTCCTTCATTGATAGCTGCGGCAGCATATTGCCTGGCAAACTATACTGTGAACAGGCACTTCTGGGTAAGATTCTGCTTCTTTCTAGATGAGATTCAAGGCCTATGTAAAAATCTGTTCAGTAACTCCCAAGGCTTAGAGTGAGGGAGAGTTGGTTTAATAAGGAACTGGTTGTCTTGCCAGCAGATTCCAATATGCCACTGAGTCTTACAGGTCAGCCTTTATGACTTTGACTCAGTGACTTGGAGTAGAGATTGCAGGGAGTCAAGGAGATGGTGTTGGCATGCTTATTGAAAAGAAGCAGGCCTGGAAACCCCAATGCCCCCCTCATTCAAGGTGAGCAAAAGTTGTTGACTTTTCCCCTCTGTGTAAAACAACCTGGATCCACTTAGGATGGTCAGAAGGTCGCAGCAAGTTTTCAAGGAAACAGGGCAGTTAGTATTGCCTCTCGGTCCAAGAAGAGGCAAGATTGAAAATGGATCCCTTGATTTGCTTCTGAAGGCTTCCTTTTGTGCTGAAAGAAGTGGCGTGTCTACTTTTACTTTCTAGAATACTTATTTACTATCCTACTTTTCACTAAGAATCTTTCATATTCTATGTAAATATGGTGTCTGGTAAGTAGAGACTCCTTAGGGACCAGTAAAAATCCTGCTCATGAGGGAATAGGTCAAAGTAACTTGTCCCAAACCGAGCATTATAAATAATGTAATATGAGCAAATTGAGAACTCTGACTGTTCTTCCTAATATTTTTTTTCTAAAGTCACTGAAGGAGGATTACAGTTTCTTTTGAGATGAATGTGGATACTTCCTAAGTGATCAATTTCCTTTATTTCACAGTTTTATCTTCAGCTTTCTGATAATCTTATGAAGTTATATGATGCAGTTTTTTCTTTTGTCTTGATTAGCCAGAAACCCTGGCTGCATTTACAGGCTATTCATTAAATGAAATTGTGCCTTGCCTGAGTGAGCTACATAAAGCATGCCTCGATATACCCCATCGACCTCAGCAAGCAATTAGGGAGAAGTATAAGGCTTCAAAGTAAGTTTCTGAGATTTTCTTATCTGGGCTTACTGATTTAAAGCTTTAATAGGTTATAGGAATGTCAGAATTAAAAATAGAACAAGTCGGATCTCTAGTACTAGGCTTGCATGTTAAATCAGGGGAAATCAGTTGAGAGAGGTCCAGATGTATAATTTGTCAGCTTGTAGTACATACAGTCGGACAGCTTTCTTCCTTTCTGTTGAAACTACTTCTGTTCAATTACTGTTGAAAGTTTTCTGTGGCCCAAGATTTTACAACACTGAAATCCTTTGGGTCTCATTTCAGGTACATGCATGTGTCTCTCATGGAACCACCTGCAGTTCTCCCTCTGCAATAAGTTTCCTACTGAAGCACTTTCAGAACTTAATCTCCAGATCAACAGAATTCGTCTTAACTTTTATAGGTTTCTGCAGGTTGGATCAACTAGTGTTGCTACAATATAGATGACATATTTTTAAAAATGTAAATGTATTTAGGTTCTCTTAGACTTTGGTAGCTTGTACTGTCATCTAACATTTTTTAAAGAATAAACAAAGAACTTGCCTTATGATCATGAGTTAGACTTATTTACTAATTAGGATGGCTGATGTACTTGCCTGGAGTTTTAGTGGGGAGCATTCTAAATGTCCTCTCTATTTCAAGGGTTCTCCTAAGCTGGTTTCATAAATCTGGCCTGCTATTAGGATTAAGTGTTCTGAGGAATTCAGAGATTTTCATGTTTGGTAAATGGCTACCCCAAGGGTTTTTCCTTCCTGTCTCTTGACTTTTCACATAGCTCTCCATAAATGGGAAAAGGAAGGAACCCCAAGCTCAGGGGCATAAACAGGCACTATCTATTCCAGCTTGGGTCCCTCCTGGACCCTATGGAGTAAAGACAGTGAGTTGAGGACTGAGTGTGGTCAAGGTACCTCTGAAGGGTGATTTACGTTTAATTCTACTCCAGGGACATGACACTCATTTTGTAGGTTATGTCAGTGTGTAGTTTTGATTTAGTCACCCATCAAGCATATATTTCAGCCTTAGAAGATGCTCAGAGAGATGGAAAAAGCAAATTTCACCACAGGGTGGGACTTCAGAACAATGAAGCTGACCCCTCATAGTTGTCCCTGGGGAGATGTCCGTGCTAAGCTCTGCCATAGCTCCGATTATCCTACAATTCATACACAGTCCTCTATGGCCCCTTGCAGCAGCACTCACATAGTATGCAAGGTGAGGAAAACTGCCAAAACATCCATTTGTTGCAACTTTGTTTTAAAGATTGGAAGGAAAATCAAGAGTACACTTGACCCGATGCAGGGTGGTACTTACTGGGGACTGAATGTAACTTTTGTAAATGTCAAACCAGGAGGCCACGGGCACACATGAACTTTCTGTGCTGTGTGCCCCGTCTCTAGACCTGTCCCCGGGCTCAGTCCCCATGGTTCTGTGGAGGCAAGAAGGACAGGAAACTTGTGTTTTCTAGATCCCTTTACATAGAAAAGATTAGACCCAGATAAGTTTTGGTAAAATGGTAGTAGATGAAATTAACTCCAAATACTAAGTTTCAAGCTCTAATGAAATTATTAGTATAGAAATACAGCCGTATTTTCAAATTTTGTGAAGACTTTTTTGTTTTAAGTACCCACAAACTCTAAAAAGGTTTTAGCATTGCCTTTTTTTCCCTCTGCAGATAAACATTCTCAAGGTGTCTCCATTTCTGGTTCCACTGAAGAAATCAACACTTCCCTAAGTATTCTGTAAATTATTTTCCATGAGTTTCACCAAGGGGATACAGGACCTATATCACTACCGAGTTTTCTGTTTTTATGTTCTATAATCCGCAATTTGTAATGTCACGTTCTTTTTCTTTAAAACAAGTTTTTTTTAATCTTTATTTTTGAGAGAGAGACAGAATGTAAGCAGGGGAGCAGCAGAGATAGAGGGAGACACAGAATCGGAAGCAGGCTCCAGTCTCAGCTGTCAGCACAGAGCCCCACGCGGGGCTCGAACTCATGAACCGTGAGATGGTGACCTGAGCCTAAGTCAGACACTCAACTGACTGAGCCACAGGGGCGCCTCTGTCATGTCACGTCCTGACTTATGACTGGGTACCTTTCTGTTCACTGCATAGATGTGCTTACCTTCCAACTACCCTGTGGACTTGGCAGTGTAACAGACATGCACTATTAGGTGAGCCATAATATTGCCCTCTCCTGAGGAGGCAGTGGGGGAGGCTAATTCAGGCTAAGACTTTCGTGGTAGAAGTGCTGTGTTTGTCCCTTTCGGGCCTTAAAAGATTTGAGGGACCTGGCCAGGGAAGCTTCCTCTCATCCTCTGCCAGTTTACACGGGCCAACCAACTCCCTGTGAAACCTGCCTGTCTCGAACTGCGGCCATGTGGAATCCTGACAAAATAACATTTTCTTTTGCTAGCGATATTCTTGTTCTGGAATGTTTTGCTTCACCTGGCAGAGACCTGAGAAATAGTCCTTCCTTATGAATTATTTTGCAAAGGAGGATTTTGTTGCTAACCTGGGTCCAAAATTTAACCCTGACTTTGGGTCACAAAACCATACTAAGGGACATAGAGATCTGAACCCGTAATTCTTATGTTCTTTGCTGCCAGCGATTTGCACACACTCATTCCCAGCCCCCAACACACACCCGCCAGTTGCAAAGAACTGGTTCTCAGTTTTGACTTGCTAGTCTTATTACTTTTTTGTGTCCCTGAAATACTTTATTTAAAACTAGAATACAACTGTCGCCTGTGGCCCTCCCAGCCAGCCGGAGAAAGAATAGCAGCCTTCATTCAGTGGCCCTCCTTTCATCCCATTCTTTTTTCTTCCCTGAATTTGGTGTTGGTCACACAGGGTTTTTATACTTCATAAGAATGTGTGCATAAACAATAACGTTTCCTTTTAAAATTTAATGATTGTTGACTATCTTGCATATCCTTCAGTGATATGTGTTTTAGGCTTCTCTGTATTTGGAGACTATCTGGAGAATCCTAGTTATTTATATACTATTGTGGAAGGTTAAATGAATATACCATGGTTTTTCTGTTCTCTTGATTTTCCCGCATCTTTTTCCCTGCCCTGCCCCACGCCACCCGCTACTTGCCAGCCAGTGAAGGCAATTGGTTGGGACAGGGCTGTGGATGTGGGAGTATCACACCCGTCTCTGTGGTCTCTTTGGCCTGTGGCTTCAGGCCTTTCCCACAAATTGAGGGGCCCTTGTTGAAGTGGGCCATGAGAAAGGATAATGGAAACCACATTTGCCCACCCATTATCAGGAGCCAAAGAAAGAAATTGAATATACCCAAGCCGCTCTGTCATTCCAGTAAGCTTTCCCCACAAGAGCGTTAAGACATCTAGACCTGATGTAGCACTAAAACCTTGAAATTGAAGTCCACACTCTTTGGCTGAGAGTTCCCTTGCCTAGGTACTCTCAGGCTTTCTGTTTCCTGTGTCCAGATTGAGGGGATGGGACATACTCCTTGGGGCTCATGGCTGTGACTCCATTTAGCCTCCTGCAAGGCCCAGCATGCAAAACCTATGGTCCGCCGTTAAAGTTTTACTTCAGGGAAGAATTTCCCTTAGAAATAATAAATGACTTTTATTAGTGATTGTGGACTTGATGGTATTCTTAAAAAACTGAATGGCCAATGCTCAATTAACTAGTGTAATGATGCGAAGAGGCACACGGGGAAAGGCATGGGGGAAAGGGGCTATGGGAAGGAGATCATAGGTAACACAGAGAAGTTAAAACAAGTCAGACCAGGATCTGTGGATTGAATGTCTGTCATGAGGATGAAGCTTACTGGGGCAGGTAGTTGAGTGACTGGGCCCATGGTCCTCGTCACCTTGTGGGGTAGGTGTTCACCCAGGCTATACATGTTTGCTTCTCCTTAGTTGTCTCCTCCCCTTCACTCCTCTCCTTCACTGACCAGGTTTCCTGCTTACATCAATCAAGATATTATTATTTGCATCAATTTATTTGCTCCTTTAAACTTGATCAAGCAGATGACTGGTGTGGCTGTTTACACACTGCAGTGAACACAGTGGAATGTTGGCTGGTTACTATTTAGTTTCAGCCACACGCTACAAATACATATATATTCTCAACTGATTCATAATCCTATTAACTTTTCATCCTATATGTCCTCCCACCCTCCCCAACGGTTGATCTTCACGTTGATTACTTTTTCCCTGCATCATCAAGAGTTACCTATAGAGGCATCCTCCATGTAACATCCATGCCAACCTCCCATCTTTTATGCCCAGTGCATGAACTATCACATTCAAAGACAACCAACTTTTCCCCCCACTGGTTGGTAGGCAAAGGGAGAAAGAGGATACCAAAAGCCACAATCTCAGCAGGGAATCTGCAGTTGTTATATACATGCCCAAGGCCCTGTGGAATTCCTTTTAACTGCATGGACACTGCATATATAGTACATCAAACAGAACACAGCTGAACTCACTCTGATAAAGCCCTGACTCAGTTCATGGAGGCAGTGGGTCGGGACATGTTTGTTATCACATTCAAATCCCACAGTGGAAGCCTGGATTCTGGAACCACCAGCTGCAGGAGCTGTGCGTATCTTCTGTACCCCCTTGTTTCTCCAAGCAGCTGATGCTGCAGTTACAGACTCAAAAATAAAAGGAAAGTGCTATCAGGGTCCCTGCTCTGCTATGCCAGTCCCACACTGAACCGGAGATAAGCAGTGAGTGAAATGTCTGGAACAGATGCCAGATGGAGGGAATGGGGCTGGCTTCCGCTTATCAGACTAAACTTAACCTACTGGGAAGGGGTTTCTCTCCTCAGTTTAACAATGAGAGAGAACTACAACCAATCTGTGGTGTTGGGTATGTCAGTCTTCAGACAACTTGTTTCAAACTTTTCTCATCTAAAAATGTGCTTTCTGCTCTTCTGGTGATTAACAGCAGCTCATTCTTTTATAAGAATTGAAACTAAGATGCAGACAAATGCAGTGAAAGGCCAGTACTGCCCTTCTCTTTTCACTCAGGAATTTATCCTTCACAAAGACCCTTAGGAGACCAGGGTCCTAATTCCAACTTGGCTATTAACTGAGTGATGCTGGTGGTACTAGGTAAGTTGACTGCATTGATTGCTTTAACCACCCCAAACCTGTGTGGCTCATCACATGACGGGTTTCTCTCTCATGTCACTCTCCAGTGTGTATTAGGAAAAAGAGGAAAAAGGGGGCCTTTGTTTTCACATGACCATCCTTACCCTGGAGTCGCCCACTGAATTCTTGTTTTCAGCAGGTGAGGGAATAGAAACATGGAGAAAACATACCTATTCTTACTGCAAAGGCCTGGGAACTGTAATTGAGCTGTAAGCTCTGGGAGAAGGGCATTCAGTGTGGATAAACAATCAGTCCTTGCCTGTGGGCATTTTACTTAGGGTCCTGACGTTAATCCCATCATGAACTCAGAGTTTGATTGGATGAGTCTTTGTTGATTTTGAGTGACTTATCCATTTTTACTATTTCTCTCCAATCTGAATATGGCCTTTAAAATGACTGACCTTTTAAACCAACCACTTCTGAACAGTAACATTTCTTAATAATGGATGTGATACACCAGTTACGTATTTTCTAATATGCATCTCAATATATAATTACTGAACGTGAGTCACTTAAAATTCTGGGTGCTATGTCACCTCTTGGGAAACATCAAATTCAATTATCTTAGACTCTTCCCAGTTCTGTGGTAAATTTGTAACGCTTCAAAAAGTAAATGCCAACAAGAATTCACTTTTTTATGTGTCTTAAACTTGATGGTACTTGGGCAGGAAATATGAAGGCTGGTCATGAACTGCATTGAGAATGGCACTATCTTAGGATGATCAAGGGCCACAGAGAGGGGTATATGGATTTAGGCCTTTACAATAATGGGATAGCATCTCCTTTCAGCCTTTACCCTATCCTTCCTCCTCAAGCATTAAAAGCAAGAGCCAGGGAAGTCGGAAGATTGACATATCTGTTTAGAATGAACACTTTGATGTGGCAGTTCTGACATTTAGGGGAAGAAAAGGGCTGGAAAAGGTACCTAAAGTTGAGATGATACGTCACACTAGAATTTCTCACAGAAATAAAACATAATAGGGATTATGTTCGCGATGCCTGCATCCATCTCTGTCCTTATCCCCCTGCTGTCACTGCCTTAGCTGAGCCCCCGTCATTTCTCAAATGCACCCATCCCTGTAGCAACCTCCTAATGGCTCTTCAGTTTCCTTTTCCATTTCCAGAGTTTTCTGAAGTAAAATTGACGGTATCTCTTTCTTGCATCTAATTCTTCAATGCCTCATCACCACTGGAATAAAATTGGGGGCATGTAGGCCCTTCATTAGCCAGACCCTGCCCACCCTTAACTAACAGCTTCTGCTTTAGTTAACCCTGCCAAGTTACTTGTCGTTCCCTGAATAGGCCATGTTCTCCCTTCCCGTATTCTCCCACACAGACTACTCTCTATTTGAAAAACGTTTCCCACTTCCCAAAACCTTTCGGCTACCTCTGAGGTGATTTTTCAGAACCAGTGCTTGGCTTTACCTCCCCATCAGCCTCAGGGTAAGTGTCTTTCACTGGCTATTAATTGTCTGTTTGCCCTTGTCTATCTTCCCCTAGAGTACACATTTCATCCCTATACTCCTAGCATCAGGCTTCATGCTAGAGATTCAATAATATTTTGTTGAATGAATGAATGCATTATTCTTTTTATAGAAAGTCACTAGCCCTCAATTTAATCCAGTATAAAGTGATATTGCTGAGAAGTATAAAACCTTCCAAAGTACATTTGGATAAATGGCACCTGGGTGCCTCAGTTGGTTAAGTGTCTGACTTCAGCTCAGGTCATGACCTCACGGTTCGTGGGTTCGAGCCCCGCATCAGGCTCTGTGCTGACAGCTCAGAGCCTGAAGCCTGCTTCAGATTCTGTCTCCCTCTCTCTCTGTCCCTCTCCTGCTCATGCTCTGTCTCTCTCAAGAATAAATAAACATTAAAAAATTAAAAAAAAAAAAAAAAGGAGCTTCAACCGAAGGTAAGAGTGGATGGTGTCAATGTACTGTCATACAAAGTTCATTCTCCTCATAATTCTTTCATTTATCGTAACATAAGAAACTAGAACATAAAGGGAAAACTTTCATTAGGGTCTTGAAACAAAGGCATTTCTTAGATGAGAACTGGGAATACAGTGGCTTTTTGAGAGACAGATCTAGGGCTTTGCTATCTTTTTGGCCTTTACATATTTCTCCATCTGTCTTACAGGGAAGATTTTTGCCATCAAAAGAGGTCTTCCTGAGCTGCCATTTAATGAGCAACAACAGCTTTATTTTGCATGTGCTGTGATCTATCATAAATCATATTTGCTTTTGAAATGAATAAAGAAGAGCCCTTTTAATGGAAGGGTTTATTCTTTGATCCCTTAAAAAAAAAAACAAAAAAAACTTTGGCTTTATGGCAGAATGATAGGGGAACACCATCAAGGCCCACCAGAAACAATGATGAATGCAAGATTGTTTGTGCTTATGGAGCACTTCAGTAGCTAAGGCCAAAGCAAAGGTACTGAGCTCAGACTAGGGAGCGAGGGTGGTGGGTAGGGGATAGCGGGTGGGCAGGAACTAGGTGCAGACAAAGGGACTTTTAAGCGATAAGGAAAATTCTTCTAGAGCTCATTCATCATGGAAGATATTACCTCTTCCCTAAATCCTGGGAGGTGGAGAAAGGCCTTCTTGCCATAACAGCATAGAGCTAAGCTTTTAGGTTTTTGAAAGAAGCTTTGCAGAACCGACATCTTCCTATGGATCCTGTATTGTATGGATTGTTATGTTAGTCAGCTTAGGCTAAGCTACGCTGAAATAACAAAGAAGGCCCAAATTCCAGTGGCTTAAAACAAGTTGGCCAGCTTGTCTGTGTACTTGCTTTAAACAGTGACTCAGGGCTCCAGGTTGCTTCCATCTTTCAGCTCCGCCAACCTGCTTTCAGATGCATCCATGGGTAAGAGAACACGGAGAAGACACAAAGGCACTCAACCACCCTCAGGCTAGAACTGCACATATTTCTGCTGACACAGGGGCTGGAAAAAGTAGCTTAACTTTTTGACCTGGGAAGAGGGAATGGTTAGATGAACACATACCAAGGGCTGTAACAGTTAACGTCTTTCTGGAGATTCTCTGTTGAATTTGAGAGTTAGGAATTAGAAACAGAAACAGCCTGGGCAGTAAAACTGCATTCTGAACTGCAATTAAAGCAAAAAGGTTACTCTTCAAGCATGGAATTTTGAACTATTACAGACAAGGATGGTAGGCAAGAACAACAAAAGAATCAGAGCAAGAATGGAATAGTTACCCTGGTGTACTATTTCCCAGGCTGTGTTCTGGGGGACCCTAATGCTCCTCGAGACGAAGATCGTGAAGGCCGGGAGGGGAAGCGTAACATGTGTGTGGTGGGGAGGCATTTTTCAGTCAAATAAGCCTGGTGGTTAAACAGTTTAAATGATTTCTCGGGGCACCTGGGTGGCTTGGTCGGTTAAGCGTCCGACTTCGGCTCAGGTCATGATCTCACGGCCCGTGAGTTCGAGCCCCGCGTCGGGCTCTGTGCTGACCGTTCAGAGCCTGCAGCCTGTTTCAGATTCTGTGTCTCCCTCTGTCTCTGCCCCTCCCATGTTCATGCTCTGTCTCTCTCTGTCTCAAAAATAAATAAAATAAACGTTGAAAAAAAAATTAAAAATAAATAAATAAATAAATGATTTCTCTATTATTGGAATTCTCGCAGTCTTTACCTGGCCATGATAATGCACCCCTCACATCTCCTTTTGAGGGGAACATAGTTGACCCAGGGTCCAGCTGTTGTGCTCTGCAATCCCTTGCTGTGTTTGGAGGGAAGGCTGCCCTTTCCTCTGGCTGCTCCCCATGACTGGGCACAGCAGGGATACTAACGGAAGATCATTACAAAGAGATCTGGCATTCTTCTGACTGCTGACTTGGGCTCCAGGACTCCTAACAGTCTTCTGAATACTTTCTTAGCATCGTGCCACAGTCTGAGACTCTTCATTTCCAACCCTCCTATCTCCCTTCTCTCCTTCACGGGGCCTGCATTGTGGTCTGAAGGCTCCCCTGGCCTCCTCCAACTCCATCCCCTTTTTGTCTCCCAGGCAATTTGCCCAGTAAATCTCTTGCACATTTACTCCTGCCTTGGTGTCTGCTTTTGGGTGGCCCCCAAAAAGAGGGGATACACAGTATTTCCCAGATGCACTTGGCCAGAGAAAACGTTCTTTACACAAACCTGTCATGTTAAAAAGGCCACTAATATCTCAAGGAACACGATTGGAAATGCTGCCTTAGAGAAAAGGGCAGTTAATTAATAATTAAGCCATCTACACTTTAATTTGTATGTTATTTATAATTTGATTTGTACACATATGTTTAAATTATGTGTTAATTTGTGTAAGTCTTTCATAGTCTTTTCTTATTATTTCAGTTTTCTGGATTAAAATAATCCTTCAGGTGTTATTAAGGACCCAATCACCATCATAGTTATTGCCCCGGGGGCCTAGGGCAGGACCAATCCAGGCAAACAGCAGCCTTCTGCTTCCCCTGGGCGCATTCTATTGAATGCTGTTAATGCAAATCACCAAGTTAGTGACCATATATTAAATATTGATACAAGAGGGATTTGGGGAATCTTTAAGAATGTCTACTAGGTTATTAGGCATTTAGAGATTTTATTATCGCACTCAGGAGAAACTAAAGTTTTGGTTTCTAACCTCTGACGGTATGGAATGCTAAAATTTATAACTCCATGGCGCTGGCTTTTTGAAAAGAATTGAGCCCTCAAAGCACTTATTAGTATTGCATATAAGAGAATCCTTCAGGCGTTATGTTTTGGAAATTATTCAAAGATCCTTACAATTATCTAAAAGGCGGCATCCTGAAGAATTATTTATACATGTGTATTGGTGGTAGCATTATTCGTAGTAGCAAGAGGTGGAAGCAATACAAATGTCAATCAGTGGATAAAAGAATAAACAAAATGTGGTCTATACATACAATGGGATATTATTCAGCCTGAAAAAGGAAGGAAGCTCTGACACATGCCACTCCATGGATTAACTTTGAGAACATCATGCTAAGTGAAATAAGCCAGTCACAAGAAGACAAACACTACATGATTCTGCTTTTATGAGGTATCTAAGTAGTCAACATCATAGCAACAGAAAGGAGAATGGTGGCTGCCAGGGGCTGGGGGGAAGGGGGAGGACAGGGAGTTGTTTAATGGATATAGTTTCTTACAAGAGAAAAAGCTGAAAAAATTGGTTGGGCAACAATGTGAATATGGTTAACACTAATTGTACACTTAAGAATGGTTAACATAGTAAATTTTACACGTGTACCTCCCCACAATTTAATAAGTGATCTGTAATCTGAGAAGCTTTACAATGATACTTTTAAGCAATCATATGGTTAGTCCAGCTTGAGGCAAAATACAAGCTCCTTAAAAGCAGAAATACTATTTTATCTATTTTATTTTATCTTTCCATCCCTTATAGCTTTGCTGCTCAAAGTGTAGCTCATGGGTCACAACATCAGCATTGTTTGGGTGTTTGTTAAAAATTGTAAGGTGTACTGAATATAAACCTGCATTTTAAAGTTTGTTTATTTGTTCAGAGAGAGAGAGAGAGGCAGAGAGGCAGAGAGAGAAGGAGACAGAATCCCAAGCAGGCTCTGCACTTCCAGTGCAGAGCCAGATGCAGGGCTTGAACTCTCGAAACTGTGATATCATGACCTGAGCAGAAACCAAGAGTCGGAAGCTTAATCGACGGAGCCGCCCAGGTACCCCTAAACCTGCATTTTAATAAGACACCTGAGCGATTCACATGCACTTTAAAGTTTGAGAAGCACTGTCCTACAGCACCAACTCAGAAATACTCAGAGATGAATAAAGTTTGGCTATTGTTTGTTTGTAGATTAGAAACCTTCAAGAATTGATAGCTGCATTTAACTTCTTAGCTCCAGGGTTGCTGTGAACTTTAGACTTCACCGTTACACATCTGCTGGAAATAAACAGTGAGCCAAGATTTACATACATTTAAAGTGGGATTTTTAAAAAGCTACCTTCTATATGATTATCTTGCACTTAGAACAAACACTTAATTTGAAGACGGAGCCATCTCTGCCACCTTCCCACTTTCTCTGACCGCTTAATGACCTCCGTGTGGCAATACAACTCTGAGGAATGTGCAGAAAGGTCAGCATTTAGTCTCCAGTTACCACTTCTCAGTTCTGAGGCATCGGTCCCACACCCGTGGAGGGTGAAGGACCATGGGTGAGACCTCTGATTACAAATGGGAGGCCCTCGGGGCGCCTGGGTGGCTCAGTCGGTTGAGCGGCTGACTTCGGCTCGGGTCATGATCTCGCGGTCCGTGAGTTCGAGCCCCGCGTCGGGCTCTGTGCTGACAGCTCAGAGCCTGGAGCCTGTTTCGGATTCTGTGTCTCCCTCTCGCTGACCCTCCCCCGTTCATGCTCTGTCTCTCTCTGTCTCAAAAATAAATAAACGTTAAAAAAAATTTACAAATGGGAGGCCCTCAAAGATTTTCTCTCCTCCTTCCCTTTCTTTCTCTCATTAAACTTCAGAAGCCAAGCTTGCCAGATCTGGCCATATCACAGTACTATATACCCAACTGCCTCCTCTAGGAGGATGCTTAACTAGAAAGGAACCATAAAAAGATCAAGTTCACATCCAGGAGCACTCCCAGCTCCTCCTCCTGGAACAGCACCTTGCTTGGGTCTGAGAGAGATGGTGGATTAATAGGCCTCATATGGAATCTTCCAGCAAGTTTTCTCCTTGAGCAACCCCCCTTGTGATGGTTCCTGTGACTAATATGAGCTGCAGGTATCTAGGCAAGATTGGTTTGTATCTACGGATGTGCGACGCATGGTTGG
Source organism: Panthera uncia (assembly GCF_023721935.1). Lineage (NCBI taxonomy): Eukaryota > Metazoa > Chordata > Mammalia > Carnivora > Felidae > Panthera > Panthera uncia. The sequence goes on from NW_026057576.1 coordinate 14,457,736, forward strand.
AGAAGTCAACAATTAGTACACCTTCTAAGTGTTAAACATGCTACACTATCACACTGAGCTTTCGTAGCTCTGGGGTGGGGAAGATAGTCATTGCCTGTGCTGACAAGGCAACAGCACATGGCAATTCAATGTTGGGAAAAGAATTAGTATCTTGTACGTTTATTGGATATACACTTTCCAAAGCACTTTCAATTATATTATCTCATTTGATCCTCACAAGACTTTGCAACAGTAAATAGGGCAGTCATTATCAGCCCCATTTTACAGAAAACAAGTCTTGGCGAGTTTAGAGTCTGCGGTGGTGGTTGACAGAAGTGGCTCAAATTCACTCACTCCACTCATTCCTTGACCATTAGCAACTAACTAACTTCATGTCTCTAGGACGCAGTGTCCTCATCTGCAAACGAGAAGGAAAATAATTTGGTCTTGCCCACAAGGTAGATGGTACACGTGAAGACTGTAGCTTAGTGGCTGCCTGCACACAGGTAGAGGTGATACCTGTTAGCCACTATGATTACTGACAGATCATACAGCTAATGTGTGACCACATTAGATCTAGGACTCAATTTTTTTTTTCAGTTTATTTATTTTTGAGAGAGAGAGAGAGAGAGAGAGAGACAGAGCACAAGCAGGGGAGATGCAAAGTGAGAGGGAGACATGGAATCTGAAGCATGCTCCAGGTTCTGAGCTGTCAGCACAGAGCCTGGCACAGGGCTCGAACCCATGAACCATGAGATCATGACCTGAGCTGAAGTCGGTTGCTTAACTGACTCAGCCACCCAGGAGCCTCTTTTTAAAATTAAAAAAAAAAAAAAAAAAAAATTAATAGGCCTAGGCTCAAACCATCTTCTTCATGTTCTAAGTCCAACAGTCTTTTCATTATACATCAGCACATTTCCAGCATCATCTCCTTCAGGAGGCATTTTCTGATCCCATCCTTTCCTTGGCAGAGTGCCCCAACTCTCTTTCCCAGTTGCATTCGGTACATCACTAGCTCTCCACATTGGGTATGAATTCACTGACTCTAAGCTCCCTCAGGGCTGAGACCATGCCTCCTCATTCATCTTGGTATCACCAGAGCTAAAGCACTGCCAGCACATAGTAAGCACAGTGTTTGTTAATCTGAACTCCAGTGTGGCTCACTGATAGGAACTTTGATAGGAAGCAGTCTTGCATTCAGTCTTTGCAGCCAAGACCATACTGTATCCCTCTGCCTGTGTTTTTTTGCCTTTTTATCTTTTACCTCTTCTCCTAGAGGCCTATTTATTATCTATGTCTATAATTCTCCAATTCTCATGCAGAGTTTGAATAAAATTACAGTTTAGCTCCAGCTGTGTAGATTTCTACAACCCAATATGAAGCTCCTGCCTGCTGCTGAGAAAACACACAGATGCGCTTTATAATCAGATTTCAGGAGAATGTGGCTTGTTGTTAAGGTTTCATTTCTGGCCAAACAGGAGGGAGGAACTAAAAATGGGGCTGCCAGAACAAGACGAAAATGTCAGGTGCTTAAAAGGAAGCACGAAACTCTGACTTTAAACCACTAGATGATACCCAGAGTGGCCTTTTATTTATTTATTTTTGCTTTGTTTAATTTGGGGAAAGTGAGTTGTATTTGAACAAGTCAAATTCAGATTTGCACACTATGCATGTATGAATGCACAGAGATATATACACATGTGGATATGCATTTTCATCCTATGTAGCAAAGCCTTGATATACGAGCCCATCCTGTCATTTAACTGGTGTTATTTTACTCAAAATTCTTACTGTGAGGTAATAAACGTCATAACCCTAACCCAAGCATTAGCTACTGCTATTGTACACAACGCATTGAATATCGTGACCATTAGCCATCTATGAAATGGACCTCCATTCTAATAAGTTAAATAGTTGTGGGAAGGAATTTCATAAGCTTAGGGGAGTATTTCAGGGCAACAATTCATTAAACATATCACAGCAAAATCGTGTTGCTTTGGACAATATGTTGAAAAAAACCGTTTCTGCTATTTTTTGCACATCATCCTTGAGAAGGAAAAAGTGAAACAGCGATTTGCTCAATTTGAAACTTCCAAAAGGATGGGATATAAGATTTAGAGCTACTTTAATATGTGAAATACAAATAAAGGCTTTCTGGATTGGTACAACTATTTTTAAGTTCTTCTATCCTTATGAGAATAACAATCTTGCTTAATTTAAAACATCACACCCCCTGCATTTCCTTAGTTTGAGAAAATATAAGCAGATTTGACTTCACATTATTTGGCAAGAGCATAGTTAGCTGATGAAAGGTGGGATGTGACATGCTAGTCAATGACAGCCCAAGATAACCATGAGATCATCGGAGTAGTTTCAAAATCAATTGGTAACACAGTCCCATGGTGAAGTCGAGGGATAATTTTCTCAGACACCTCATGTTTCAAAACACATTATGCCATTAATTTTGATTATGGTTGTAATTTAAACTGGCTCTCCAATTTAAAAATGATTACATAAAAGCATTGATTCGGTGCCTGAAACACATGTGCTCAGAAAGCACATTCAGGTGAAGCAAACAGTGTTTAAATGCACAGCATACATTGTCTTCACTTTAGAAAATAACAAGACAATATGTTCTTCTCTTATGAACTCTACCAACCCAAAGCTTTAATCCATTTCTCTTTACATAAATATATTATCACCTGATTTCTGATACCGGATTAGCTGCCCTACGAGAAAAAAAGAAGTCATTTATTTTCTGTGAGCGACTCTAACAACCCTTGGTCTCAGAAGAAATGCTGAAAGCATTAATTCCCGAGTCCTGCACTCCCCTTCTTTCACTGTGTGGTTAGAGGAATTTGCAATGAGAACGAGAGCTGCTTGAAATCCTTCTGGTTGTCTGTTACCTAATGTTTGTCCAGAGGCTAGGTTTCATTTGAGTGAGAGCTCCTGGGGTCTCAGTCCATGTAACTTTGATTGAGGTAAGAGAAAGACGGAAGAAGCACCCCATCAGGCAGATTTAAGAGATGCCAAGCTTTTGTTTTTCTTTTTACAATTTTTTTAATGTTTATTTAATTTTGAGAGAGTGCGCGCACAGGGGGGAGGGGCAGAGAGAGAGGGAGACAGAATCTGAAGCAGGCTCCAGGCTCTGAGCTGTCAGCACAGAGCCCAACGAGGGGCTCAAACTCATGAACCATGAGATTATGACCTGAGCTGAAGTCGGACGCTTAACTGACTGAGCCTTCCAGGTGCCCCAAGATGTCCAAGCTTTTAAATCACCTGGGAGACCATCAAAAGAGTTCCATGTTTCAGGAGTCCTGGAAGGCTGGATTGTAGGCCAATTTGGAGAAAGGAGAATAAAGAATGAAAAAAAAATCCAAATGAAAATAATTTAAGCCAAAGCCCTGATGGAAAGTCAAGGGTACAGTTCAGGAAATCTGTGTGAAGTATGAATAATAGGTTGCCGTTAAGCCTAGTCTTAAAGACTCTCAGAGGAGCCATGATTCAATCTTCATTTTAGACCTATCTTGTCCCTAGACTCCTGCCTTGTTGTCACTGTAGAATACCAAACTGCTATTGCTACAGCTCACTGAATCAGCTGGGATTTTCCCATTATTTCCTAGGGGAGGTAAGAATGTGAGGAGGTGAGAAAAAGACTTAACCCAGTGATGTGCCACTAAATGTTTAACAATTAGCTCAGTGAGGGGGTGGGAGAGTATGCCTATACAGTAAAAACTTGGTTTGCAAGCATAATTTGTTCCAGAAACATGCTTGTAATCCAAAGCACTGTATATCGAAATGAATTATAGGAACCATTGGCTCAGTTGTGATCATGGGATGTTCAGTGTCATGTACTACTCATATTGCAAGACATCGCTTGTCTATCAAGTTAAAATTTATTAGATCGGGGCGCCTGGGTGGCGCAGTCGGTTAAGCGCCCGACTTCAGCCAGGTCACGATCTCGCGGTCCGTGAGTTCGAGCCCCGCGTCGGGCTCCGGGCTGATGGCTCGGAGCCTGGAGCCTGTTTCTGATTCTGTGTCTCCCTCTCTCTCTGCCCCTCCCCCGTTCATGCTCTGTCTCTCTCTGTCCCAAAAATAAATAAAAAATGTTAAAAAAAAAAAAATTTATTAGAAATATTTGCTCATCTTGCGGAACACTCACAGAACAAGTTCCTCGCAATCCAAGGTTTTACTATATTTGTGTACATAGGTTTATTGTCAATTATATTGCTGTAAAGAATATGTAGCACACAATTTATCAATAATAATAAAATACATACCTTTTGTTGTAAATCCCATATAGCTAATTGATTCTTACAGAATAGTTTTGTTGATTTTTGCCAAACTGTTGTATCTATAGCCAATCTATAGTTGCAGCTGACAACCCGATATGGTTCTTACATGAATGTTAGTAGATGTTTTCATTCAAGTCAGTGAGTAAGACTAAGTAAAACAACAACTGTGTATGTTGGAACTCACTTGTTTGTCAATGACTTTGAGTACTGTAAGAATATTGGGAGACTATTTCCTCATTTTTTTATTCACAATAGCCAAACACATGATACATGTAAAAAGTTTGATCTGCATTATTTAAATTTTCTCTACTATGTTCTTAAGTCCAAACCAGGAATTAGCCAAAACGTTTTCTGCTAAGGACCAGAGAGTAACATTTTATGTTTTACAGGCCAGAAGGTCTCTATTTTAACTGTCTCTCTATCTGTACGACCCTCTGCCATCACAGTCTGAAAGCAGCCACAGGCTGCATGTGAACAGATGAGCGTGGCTGTGTTCTGGTCAAACTCTATTTATGCACACTGAACTCTGAATGTAATGTAATTTTTATATATCATGAAATCTTCTTTTGATTTTTTTCAACTATTAAAAATATAAAAGCCTGTTTGAGTTTTTAAGTCATACAAAAATAGGCAGTGGGCTAAATTTGGTTTATAAACTGTAGTTTGTCATTCCCTTGTTTTGTCCATCAACAAAAGAGTAACTCAAGCCCTGATTTGTAGCATTTGCCAGTCCCGTGGCATAAAAATTACTACTATGGCTGATTTCAAGACGCTAATGTGATCCCACTGAATGTTGGGAAGAGATGGGGAGTAGTACAACATTATGTAGTATTTCCACCCAATAGATACACAATAGGTAAAAAGAACCTCAAGAGCATAGATAATAGTAAAATAATTAGAAATTCTGAGTATTGGGTATTTGTTACCTTACTTTTATGTTATTAACTTATTTGTAAGATTATATAATTTCACTTTTAATAATGGCAACAAACAACTAGAAAAATTCTCAGAAATTTTACAATCGGCTTCTGCAAGTTGGTACAAGTTGGCCTCGCCAAACCACTAAATGTAGCGCTTAATATTCTAGGGTATACTGCAGCTCTTGACGCTGAGAGTCCCACATTAACACTGACTCCTTTACCACAGAGGCAGAATTGCCTTTTGGAATTGCCCACAAAGCAGAGAGAGCACCAGGAATCCTAGGCCCTGAGCCCATCTAAGACGCTTTTGCTGATTCTGCCTTCCACATAGTAATGATGGAAACCTTCATTGACACAGGTACACTGGGGCTTGACTCACCTCCCAAATGGAAAAATTGTTATAATAGTAATGATATCTGGCATTTCTTGAGTGTTTACTCTGGACCAGGCACTGTCCTCAAATTTTACCTGCGCCAGCTCATTGGGTTGTCACTCAACTCCAAGAGGGAGTTTCCATCATCACCATTTTACATTTGAGGAGACTGAGACACGGAGGTGTGAGGCTGTTTGCCAAGGTTACAGTGTGGAGAATTAAATGTTCCAACTTCTCTCAACACTGACTCATTTTCTATGTGGCATTTGTGGAGACAAGTATCTATACTTTATTACTTACTTATTTATCTCTCCAATACAAGGTTATCAATAAAATTCAGTATGTCCCGAACTGGACCGCCATCTTTCCTCCCAAATCTCCTGGTCCTCTGTTTTCTTTTTCACGTGTTTGCTGTTGTTACTGGTATCAGCACTACACTAGGTACCCTGGCATCTTGGACTTTCCTCCTCGTTCTACACAGCTGCCAGTCCTGCTAATGGAACCTCTAATAGTACGTCTTGTGCCTCCTTCTTTTTTTTCATTCTGCTTCTAGTTCATGGCTTTGCTACCTCTCACTCAGATGATTTCAGAAGTCCCCTCACCATCTTACAGTATTCGTTCCAAATTACATACTGTATTGCTGGATTAAACTTCAGTCTCTTGCTCATAAACTGTAATGACTGCCCACTGCCTACTCCTCAAAGCTCTCCCCTTCTTCCTCCTCTTCACTCATTTTAAGCTCTAAGCTGACAGAACTTTTCACCATTTTTCACATATACCCCATGCTTGACCCACCTCCACGCCTTTGCTCAAGCTGTTTCCTCTGCCTGGAGTGCCCTTCTCTATAACTCTGCGTGCCTGCTCTCTACCCATATTTTTCTTTTTTTAAGTTTAAATGACCCAAAATTTCCTTGATCTCCCAGCTAGAAAGAGCCTCTCCCTCTGCTGAAGCTCCACAGCCTTTTATCTATCTGTGCTTTTCTTGTGGCACTTTTAGCTTTCCCACCCTAATTATTCTTATTTGTTGCTTCTCCAATCTCTCCTGCTTGATTCTGAATTCCCTGCGAGCATGATTAGTTTTCCATCTATCCCCTACAGTTGCCTGTGCACTAGGTGCTCGGCCAGTATGAGATGGATGAACGAGTAAAACATGGTAAAGACAACCTCTCACCATTTATTATTATTGTTGTTTAATATTCCTTTTGTGCAGTAGACTATGCACATTATTGAGCTGCATTGTCCAGCATGGCAATCACTAACCACATGTGTCTATTGAGCACTCGAAAGGTGGTCTAAGTTTGAAATGTACACTGGTCCAAACAGAAATGTGCTATAGCTGTAAAATATACACTGTACTTTAAAGTCTTAGTATGAAAAAATCTCAGTAATTGTTTTACATGGTGAAATTCTAATGTCTGTGATATACTGGGTTAAATAAAATATAAAAATTATCACCAGCCAATTTTAATTTTTTAAATGGGACTACTGGAAAGACTAAAATTACATACGTGGCTTGCATTATGTTGCCATTGGCAGCTCTGTTATACAGCATACTCGTGATCCCCTTGAAACGTCTCTGTTTTCTAGGGTGACAGTGTGTTGTGGAAAAAGCTCTGAGAGTTTATCCCAGTTCCTCAAACTTTTGGAGTCTTAGTTTCCTTGGCTTTAAAATAGGGGTAATTGTGCCTTCCTTACAGGGTGCTTTTAAGCATTTAGTAAGATAATATACATTAAGCTGCCTGATACTTCGTAGGTACATGGCAAGCACTGGTTTCTTTGACTTTCTACACAAGCACAAACTTATACTGCATGCATCATTCCCACCAGTCACTGTCAGTATATTAATATCACTGCACTGACCAGTACTGATCATTGTTTTAGGTCAGCTCTTTATATCTTTCTATGATCTCTTCCTGTTGCTTTGAGTTTCATAAACCTAGCAAGAAAACGTGGGAAATTTAATTGTTAACTTGAAAAAAGGGAGAATTTGGAGTCCTTATCCTGCTTACATTTTCAAGGTTTGGTTCCGAATTACAATGTAAGTAGCTTGAGGCTCACCTCCCTGGAGGAAAGAGATGTCCACATCTGCCATGGTACACAATTTGAGGGGGTCAATTCACATTATACAGTATCCTATGTTGTACACTAATGGTTCAGCGTGAATGGTCCCTTCTGGAATAGCACAACACTGGAATACTGAATAACTTGCTGCTGTCTTTATTGGTATTACATGACTGATGGGTGGGGGATGGGGGAAGTAGGGAGGAATCAGGTACAATTTGTTCTCCACTTTAGGCATGACCAGGAACCCGGGTTTCGAGGTCCCTAATGATTATAGGATAATTATCAAAGAAGTAAAAGAATTATCAGTGCTATAGATAAATGTCAACATTATTTTCAGAACAGATAGTGCTATTATAATATACTGACACTAATACTAATCAAGGATTTCTGGGCACATTCTCCTTCATCAATAAAGGATACAGTTGTCATTGCTGTCATGTTCTGTGGGGTAAGCACATCCTGCATCTGCTTGTCTCCTCCACAAAAGGGCTTATATATCTAGAGAAGGTGAGGTATTTAGTATGGAAAGAGGAAGATTGCTAGTTTTCATTATCAATGTAGGACAAGTAATTTTAGATCCCAAGATAACCTAACAATAGAGTGATGATGGTGTTTATCTTCTTAGGCTGTCAGTGCGTGAATATTATTAATCATAAACTTAATCCTGAACATCTTGGGACTGCAGCAGAGTTCCAGGGTTTCATTTCTTAATGTCTTCGTTACAGCTGTAAATCTCAAAATAAATACAATAATTACAAGGAAGCATCAGCAGCTGGGGTAATTAAATACGACTTGCCTTCTGCTATGCCGAGACTTGCATTAAGCAGAATATGTGCTCTTCATTACAAAAGAATTCTTTACAGGTAAATGTTCCACCGTAGAAATGTTGCTCCTTCTGCCCAAAGGAGCAACTTATCAGGAAGGGTACCATCCCTAGGGTCCCTGGCTTCCCAGATGGAGATGCTCAGGCTCAAATGTGAAAGATAAATGGGACATGAAATTTTCAGGCTCCTGGGGCTCCACTAATCAGATGAGTGGGCACAAAGATGCATTTTCTCTCCTCAAACTGGAAATGTATTTGCCATGGAAAATCAACGAAATAATCAACAAATATATATTGAAGACACACCATCATCATCATTGTCATCAACTACAAACATTTATTTTGTGTGCGTAACACCCACATTACCCATGTTAAGGGCAAAAGAACTGTAAGACATGGATTAGGGCACAGAAGATCAAAAATCTAGACTTTAGTATGGGAAAATAGATACGATTCAAAGGCAACAACACATAAATTTCAACAGAAAGTACTATACAGTAAGAGTTATAGGAATAGCCACTTTAGTGGATGTTATCCTAGAGTCTTGACACATTTAATACGAAGTATGAGAACTGATCTCTGCTTAGGGAATTGCAGTTTAATTGGGAGATGAACTAAGCATAAAACAATGAGAACAACAGGATACTATAAAGAGCTAAGTTATAGATGCAGAATGAAGACCTGTGAAGACTGGAAAGAAAGAAAGAGAGCAGGTAATATGGTGTCAATAGTCAGGGAAGAGAGTGCTTTAAGAATCCTTTAAAGTCAGAGACAGTTTGGATAAGTGAAGGGGGAGAAGGGAGAGTTCGAGGCTTCAGGTGAAAATCTCTTCAGTTTTGGTAAACTTTGGGAAGTTGGTCAGCAAACTGTTTATTCAACATCAGCGTTCTGATGTAGGGATTAGACTATTTTGAATGGGAAACGAATAGGGCATTATGTTTATCACTGCAGGTGATACTGGTGGGCATGCTCTTGGGTTTGGAAGTCATTCCGTTTGTTCAGTCAACACTGACTAAGGACCTGGTATGTGCTACTATTGTGCAGAGTGCTAGACTACACAGGCAGGATGAGATATGCATCAAGGATATGGAAAACTGAACAGGCTGAATTACATACAATGTGATCCTTGCTCTTACAAGGACAAATACAGAGTGCAGAGAAGAAGCCCCAAACTCAGGCTTGGGGAGTCAGGAAGAATTGAGATGTGGAGGATAAAAAGGGGTTATCCTAGCAAGAGACATGGGATTGTAGGAAGCATTTCCAGGTGACATGAATAATTTGGGTAAAAAGCCTACCTGGCTAGGTTTATGAACCCTGAGTTTTTCTGTTTGGCTGGAATGGAGAAGTAAGAGTTGAGGCCAGTGACATAGGCCATGTCAAGTGGTAAAATACTTTTAAGCAATGATAAGGGGTTTGGACTTTGTCCTGAGGACAGTGGAGAGTCAGTGAATAATTTTAAACTGGGGATGGACATGATTGCATCTGTTTTGAAACCTCATCCAAGCTGCAGTGTGGAGAATAGATTGGATGCTCTAGAGTCAAAGCTGATGTTATCATATGTTTCCATATCTACACGAAATGAGAGAGGGAAAGATGTGTGTAGTCCAGTCTCCTCTGTCTATGCCTATCGTCTGCCTCTTGACTCCAGGTTGCAGATTTTATCCTTAGAGGCATAGGATTCTGATCCTCAGTATCTACCAGAAGGTTTTTCTGATTCTACCAGGTTCTACCCCAGCAGTGGATAGATGGCTGCTCAAAGTTTTGTCTACTCAAGTCCTAGCCTGATCTGAAAGGAGGCCACCTGCTAACACATATAACGATCATAGTATTCAGCACAATTATGTTGTGGAGGGCAAAACATCAGGGAATTATAGTGACTCGGTTTAATATCTACTGAAAGCTGTGATAAAGGTCTATGTGGCTATTCAGAGAAATTACACGAGGTAAGAAAGCCACTGCCATAACCACTGAAGAGCACTTGGTATTTTGACAAAATTTAAAATGCCCTCTCAGGAAAGGCTCTATTCTTTCCTTGAATAACTTTTTAGATCTTGAGGCAAGGCAAGGGATATGTGTGATAAGGAATTATGTTTATATTATATACAGCTCCCAATATTCCAGGAGTTCCAAATTTCTTCTTTTTTTTCTTTTCTTTTTTTTATTCCAGTCAGGATAAGAGTAAAACTGATCTAACTTCACAAATTATGCTTCTAGCACATTTTAAAAGTACTTAAAATGTTATCTTTGAAAATGAGATAATAAAATGGGACATCTGTGCATTCTTTTTATTCTAGGCTTCTGAAATAGTAAGCATCCCAGCAGCCTTCCAGGTTAATAGAATCTATGTGTGATTACAGCTGTTTAATATGCACAACTAATTACACGCTGATCCCAATCATCGTGCTGCCAGATATAAATACTATCTGAGAAGGGTTGTCTCATAAGATGACAAGTCTAATAGTGCAAATGTTGCAACACTGTTCCGAGGAGGAAGGAAGCCATTCTGGAGTTTTACTAAAAATCAGAAGATTGTGCTGAGAAAGGAAACTGTAAGTCCATGTACAGGAAACTGTACCCACCTAAGCTAGCCATCCATTTCATTCCAAAGAGTAGCGCTCACTTCTAAACCACTCTCTAAGATGAAAGGAGCTTCAACTGAGGAAGAATAAGAAACTGTTAGATCTTTGCTATTTGGATAAATGATCCTTTCTCCTTTCTTTTCTTTTCTTTTTTTTAATTTTTTTTTAACCTTTATTTATTTTTGAGACAGAAAGAGACAGAGCATGAACGGGGGAGGGGCAGAGAGAGAGGGAGACACAGAATCGGAAACAGGCTCCAGGCTCCGAGCCATCAGCCCAGAGCCCGACGCGGGGCTTGAACTCACGGACCGTGAGATCGTGACCTGAGCTGAAGTCGGACGCTTAACCGACTGAGCCACCCAGGCGCCCCTCTCCTTTCTTTTCATATAACTGTACTACTTTGACTGAATGAACAAGAAGTTAGTAATAAGACTAAAAGAACCTAAGCATAAGAAACAAAGGTTGCATTCTACGATATTTAATATGTGCTTCTTAAAACAGATCTACACACTTAACTTTATGAACAGATTATTTTCAGTTGCATCTTGGGAGCTGTATTATTGTTTTGATCCATTACTTTTAGGTTCTTATCCTAACTGCATGAGACTATATAAATAGAAAGAAACATGATCTTGAAAAGAGAACATAGTAAAAAGAGTTTAACTCTGCTATTCAGACATGAGAAAAGACATTTGATTGGAGAGTATACGCCATTGAAAAGAAATTTATTTCTAGCATGGCAAGGATACTAAACTTCCTTATTGTTGGCACATTTAATCCATTTTTGGAATCCTAATGTTTGAAGCTAAACCAAAAACTGAATACTTCCAGGAGAGCAAGAATTGAAGTGGATAAATCACTTTTGAGGGTTTTTCAGCAATCCAGGTGACAGATGATGGTGGGAGAATAGGAGATGGTGCGAAGTAGGCTGACTCGAGATCCATTTGGGAAGACGTGGTGCAAGAAGAAGAGAGGACTCAAGGACGATTCCAGCATCTGGGGCAGCTGGATATTTGGTTGGAGGGGAGAGCAACTGAGTTTTACCTTGCTCTCCCTGCCTCTTTCGCTCTTTTCCTCCCCCTCTGCCTCCCTCTTGGCCTTCCTCTCTTCCTTTTTTCCTTTCAAGCAGGGTGGGAAGGCTGTTGGGCAGAGGCTGGAGCCCTCATGGCTGAGTATTTTAGGGGATAGGGGGCCTGGCGGGGCTGGAGTCTACACAAGAATGTTGTGGAGAGGCAGCCTGGTGGGATCAGGAGACTGGCTACATGAGGGGGATTAAACAAATGAGTAAATATACTGGTGACACCTGGAGCCAGGTTTATCACCGTTAGAGAAGGTACAAGTATGGAAAGGAGGAGAGCTAGAATGAACCCTGTGGTGTTCAGTCAGATGTATCTGTGTGAACTCATGGATGTGTGTGTATACACATACTCATATATACACACATCATATGTATACACAAATGTGTATATGTGTATGTATTTACGTGTGTGTGTGTGTGTGTGTGTGTGTACCTATATTTCCTAGATCTGGCCAACACCCATACTAAAAAAATACAAACAAAAGCCACACATTTCCCTACATAAAGCTAACTATATTGTGTAGTAATTGGAATACTGTTCAGAGCAGTGGCTAGAATTAAATAGTACAACTATACACAAAGAAAGAACCTGCTAGCAATGATGCTCCCATAGCAATGGACACATTTTGGTTTCTAAATAGCACTCTCCACTAAAACACTGAAAGGAAGCACTCCTTAAAGAATTGGCTGACTCCAGAGTTGGGCAGGGGAAAGAACAAGAGCTTGGAGAAACTTTTTGTACCAGAAAGTTAAGGAAATAAATGCTCACAGAATGATGGGGCTATGTCGAAAAGACACAAAGGACTTCCTGAAGGTCAAGAAGTCCTCTGGTCAAACCTGGGACAACCTCAGCATCAGAATAAGTAAAGACAGCAGTGGATTATAATTCATTAAATAATAGAAGAAAACATGAATTCACACTGATATAAGTCAGTGGCTGAAAAAAGAGAAAGCTTCTTTGCAGAAGAGTGCCAACTAATAAATATAAAAGGAATGACAGAATTAAGGAAACACCACTTGTTAACCATCATAATAATAATTTAATAATTAATTCAGGCAAGAAATGCTGAGGATGCTAAAGCTAGTGGGCACAAGGGGGATGGAGAAAAGGGACTTTATTATAGTTTCAAGATATAATAAAATATATATATTTTGAAATATATATATATATATATATATATATATATATATATATATATAAAGTATGGTAAAATCTTACAGCCTTACTATGAAAGATAGTTACTAAGGAAGAAACAGAACTTCACAGTGGGGATACCTGACAGAACCTTCTTCACCTATTAATCAAAGTTAAAACATGAGGAAATGTCAGACAGACTCATACGGAAGGACATTCTACAAAATGACCTACATATAACCTTGTAGGTCATGAAGTGAGGAGGGTCAGAGTCACTGAGAAGAAAATAGAAATGTGGCAACTGAATTCAATGTGTGATCCCACTTTGGGTCCTTCAGCTGTCAGATGCTATCAACGTCATTGGGATAGCTGGAGAAATCTGAATGGGATTTTTGGTGGTTATTCAGGAGCTCTTTACACTTTTCAACTATTCTCTAAGTTTGAAATTGTTTCAAAATTAAAAGTAAAAAAAAAATTCTGTGCGGTGCCTGGGTGGCTCAGTCGGTTCAGTGTCTGACTCTTGATTTCGGCTCAGGTCATGATCTGTGTGGGATCAAGCCCAGCATCAGCTCTGTGCTAAGCATGGAGTCTGCTTGGGATTCTCTCTCTCTCTCTCTCTCTCTCTCTGTCCCTCCCCTGCTCATGTGCACCCAAGCACATACACTCACGTGTTCTCTCTCTCTCAAAATAAATAAACTTACATTTTTTTTATAAAGTTCTGTTTTGATAGGGTATGCTTGTAGTAAATGCATAATGAGTAGGAAATATTTTCTTTCTTTTTAAAAAAAATTTTATTTCTAGATTTTTTTTATACCTCATGTATTTTTACACAAGGCAATCTAAAAATGGATGGTGCTTTCTCAGTTTATTTTCCCTCAACACCACTAAGTGAGATCTGCAGACCAGAAGCAAGGCCATCACCTGGGAACCTGTGAGAGATGCAAATCCAAGGGACCCAGTCCACTGCTGCTCGCTCAGGTTCTCTAGGGAGTGTTTGGAATCTGTGTTTCATCAAGCTCTCCAGGTCACTGACACTTACTGCAACCTGAGAAGCACTGCTTAACCCTGGATAGTGATCATCTTTTCATTAAAAAAACAAAAACAAAAAACTTATAGCTTTATTTCTTATTCTTATTTAAGTTTATTTATTTTTGAGGAACAGCACACAAACAGGGGAGGTGCAGAGAGAGGGAGGGAGAGAGAGAGAGAGAGAGAGAGAGAGAGAGAGAGAAAGAGACCAAGGAACTGAAGCTGGCTCTGCACTGACAGCAGAGAGCCTGATGCAGGGCTCACAACCCACGAGATCATGATCTGAGGCAACGTTGGGTGCTCAGCCAATTGAGCCACACAGACATCCCTCTTATTCTTATTTTTAAACTGATATTGTTAGAATCTACATACAGAAAAGTACATAAATCCTAAGGGATTTCTTATTCAATATTTTTTATTTTAATAGTTCCACATACAAAAAAAAAGTTCTACATATATATTGTTCCTAATATACATTAAAATAAATAGTGCATCAAACCTGCAATGTCACAGATATAGCTGGTTAAATTTAAAGCAATTATCTACATTTAAAAGTGAGTGAATTTAAGTAAAACTGTTAGGTAAGTCACAGCGCAGGTGGTTCACAGACAATGCAAAAGTTGTGAGGATGGCTGACAAATGACCGAAGTTTGGGAGACACCAGTTTTGTTGATCAGATTAATTAGTTACTTCAAAGAGAAAGCATGTAGGAAAGACATGTCAGTATGGTTAGTGGGAGTAGAGCTGGGGAGACGTTAGATTATGGGGGTGCCATTGAGTCTTTGGGTCCCTGAAATTTGATAAAACATGTCAGCACATGTTTTAGGGCCACAGGGGGGCATAGAAGATGAGGTGGGTCACAACATGGGACATAGAGGAAAAGATCCTTCTTTCTTCATTAAACTGTGCAGGGCTGGCCTGCCTATGGTGTGATGGTGAATGGCAGGCTTTCTTCTCATTGGTGAACGGCCAGCTTAGATGAGGAAGGAATATGTCTTTGCAGATGTCTCTGTACTTAAGACAGACACTCATTAGACTGGATTGATTTAGGTACCTGCCTATTGCAAAGGCGCCCAGCCATCCCCAAAGGCATTATGGCAGACTGATGGATGAGAATTCACTGACAAGCAGGGTAGCCGAGCAGAAATCTTGTTTTTCGGAAATAATAGCTTGAGGAGTTAGCAGACAATAGCATTTCCCTGGCTTCCATTTTACATCGCAAGTGTTCATAACCTCTTTGAAAATGAAATGCCCCAAATTTGTAGAAGGAGGTGGCCGATACAGAAAGCAGCAGCAAACAGTGCCTTTGAAACCCTGCCTTTTCCAGTGCCTTATGATTCCGGGTTTCATGCAAACAAAACCTTTCATAAAGTTCTCCCAAGCCTCCCTGGAGCCGTCCTTATTACTCAGTGTGCTGAAAAATAATCTCAGCTTGGAAAACAATCTTCTGTTTCTCACCCCCAAGGTTCAGCAGGCTGAGGCAGGAATCGCCTCAGTCCTGAGTGCTTCTGAGCTCCAGGCAGAGCAGGGGGACTTCCTACCTCCCAGGGCAATGTCCCGAAGTGTGTGGATTGAATACAGGAAAAAGAGAATTCGTGACTTGACTGTTTTAAGGCCAGTTGGTTTTAAGGTTCAGTTGTGTCTCCCCTCCCCCCCATAACGAGATCTGAAAACCAAAATTGCTCATTTGCAAATTAACTGCTCCAATTTGGCTAATGTATCTAACGCCCTTTAGAGGAATGGCAATTTTATACCTCAAGGTCAGCAAAACTGTGTAATTAGAGTTTCAGTTTTGTGACTATACACCGAGAACTGCCAGGCTGGGTCAGGCACAGCCATTTAACTAGCTGTGGGCCTTAGGTGGATGCTATCCTCTCTGGACCTTGGTTTCACCATTTTAAAGTTGAAGTTTCAACCAGATAATTGATAACTGCCCTCCCACTGTAACAAACTGTATGCCAGCACCTTTCCAAAGGTGCTTGTCTATTTGTTCTGGTATGCCAGGTGCAGGAAACTGGGGCTTGGGGAAGGAAATGGAGAAGATATTTATGTCTCACACACACAGAGGAAGGGTTTGTGCATGGCTGGCGGTAACTGTCCAAGGTCAAAACTGTACAGGGTCATCCGATATAGAGGCACTTCCTTGTGGGCAATGAATAAATGAATGTTAACAAAATGGAAGAGCAACTTAGGGCATGGAAGTGGCCCCTGACAATGGCTCAGGTGGATAATTGCCTCTTATTACCCAAGGCATTATGCAAAATAGTAACCTCAAAGCTTTTTTGTTTTGTTTCTTAAAGCTTCTTTGATTTGTCCTTGGATCTAAAAAGACTCAGTCATTATCTGCCTGTTTACTCTGAGTAAATATGTACCCTAAGGAAATGTGAGTTTGTGTTCCTTCTGCTTGAACACATTGACCTTTTGGGTTTGCTGACTGTCCATTCTCACGAGGGGTCAAAACGGATGGCAGTCTTTAAGGAGTTAGGTGTGAGCCCTCCCTCCCTGAAAGAGCTTAGAGCCTGAATAAGAAACACAAATATCTGTTTATAAGCTTTTTCTGCAATTTCAAGAATCAATCTCCTACTGCCTATTATTTTGGAATTTTCATTCCCTGTTTTTAGGTCTTCAGAGAGCATGTATTTATGCATCTCTCCATTCATTTGTAAATAATTAAATTCCAGTTTGGTGCCAGCCCCTGTGCAGCACCAGGGGTACAAAAGTGACTAACTTGCCCTCGAGTTTGGGAGGAAGTCACATAAATTTTAATGTTTATTCATTTTTGAGAGATAGAGACAGAGCATGAACAGGGGAGGGGCAGAGAGAGAAGGAGACACAGAATCCAAAGCAGCCTCCAGGCTCGAGCTGTCAGCAGAGTCAGACATGGGGCTTGAACCCACGAACTGCAAGATCATGACCTGAGCCAAAGTTGGACACTTAACTGTGCCACCCAGGTGACCCTGGGAGGAAGTCATGTAAACAGCTCATTAAAGAACTCTATTAGTCAGGACTCTTGGTTTCCTTGTGATAGAAACTCAACTTCAAACAGTTTCAGGCATACGGAGGAATTTATTACATCAAGAAAAGAGGGGCAGTCAACATTTAGATTTGTTTTTTACATGAAAATCTGAATTTTTGGTCTTTTTTTTGTTTGTTTGTTTGTTTGTTTAATAGGGTATTCTAGAAAGACTGGCCTGTATTTCTGGAAGAAAACTATAAGCTGTAGCTGAGGAGTGGGTGTTCCTTATATATGGCACAAGTGCTTTCTCCTTGGCCCCAACCCATTTGCACTGTTTGCATATGTAATTATACTCAGCTCTGGTCATTCATTTGTGTTCCTTCTTTCTTCTTCTTAAAGTATCTGAATTACTAGACCCTTGGATAAGAAGAAGGTCAAACTGGAGGTGGGAAGACCAGTTGGTAAGTTATTGCAACACTGTCTTCAAGAAAAGATGATAGCAAAGCAGATGGAGAGTCAAGAATAGTGGCAAGATATTTTGGTCATGGTGACAGAACTTGGTCACTGGAGGATTACATATTTTTACTTCTTCAAAAATATTTTTGGAATCTTCTGGATTTATTTCCTTTATGTATTTATTTCACATGGTTTATAGAAATCTTTCAGACATTATGTATTATTTTTTCTTAAGAATAAACCAGGACCCTGGAGAAAATGTCAGGGGTGGTCCAGAGGGGGACTGGCTAAGCATCCTTCAAATAGTAAGTTGGTCCAGGCCCAGCTCCAGTCCAAGGAGACTTTCTAAGCAAAGTGTGGGCAGCGTTTCTGACTTAGTAAAGCAAAGTTAAGATCCAGAGGCTCAGATATCAGGCACAGTACCAGGGGCTCAGGGAAGGACCCAATCAACAAGAATCAGAGGCCTTGGCTTTAAGGTCAGTAACAAGTCACAATCCATTGGAGTCTGAATAACTAACAGTCATGCTATGGTAAGGGTGTGTGTGTGTGTGTGTGTGTGTGTGTGTGTGTGTGAATTGAATTGACATTCTCTTTTCACTTATTCCTGCTCCCATTGACATGTTGGCCCCTTGTTCTACAACTTCTGCAATTCTCCTAGGACTATCTAATATAGACTTCAGCATTCCCACTACTTGGTTTCTAGAGACTATTTTCTCCCAATTTCTCTACTCTTGCTAGATTTGGATTCCCACTATTTTGTACACTTTCTGTTTCCCCCTGGTATATTGTCTCCTGGGATCTTGACTGGATCTTGGACCCGGAGGATTCCTAGATGTGGATCTGAGTAACTTTGCCTTGAGCAGGCAGAAAAGACTTCACGTAGGTTAAGGTGACATATGAGGGGGGCTTTCAAGATGAGAAAAATTCAAGGTGGATATGAGAGAAGAGAAATGGTATTTTGAGGAAAGATGGGCATGGTTTATTTGGGAACTGTGAGAAGCTTAACATCAGTGGAACAAATGGTGAGTAAAAAGTGGGGTCCAAATTTATTCTTCAGTGGGGCAATTTCTCTGTTTCCATCAGCCTTTTAGCATGAGCCAACGGAAGCTAAAAATGACTCTCCCTGGTTGATGTCCACAGCCACTAGAAAACAACTGTAGTATTAGAAGAGAATGTCTCAGTTCTGACACAAACAGATGGAAGAGTTTGTATTTTTCCTGAAGAGCTCTGGGAATCGAGAGGGCTCCCAAGATTTTTTATAATTCTTTCCAACTGTTTTCCAACTCTGTTGGTCAAAAATTTCCTCTTCTTTCCAACTAATATCTGATTTTTAAAAAATGTTTTAGGTAAAAAATTTCTAAAAAACTTAGAGTGTCCTGAAAGCATTTAAATATATACTTTAATTTCAGAACACTGGGAAATTATCAATAGTCACACAATCTTAATATACTCATTAACATTTTAGAGTATTTCTAGTCTTTATTGTATGCTCAATGATGTTTTTCTGAACTAAAATGAAATCTTTTTAATATGCAATATTTTTATCATTTGCATTCTTAAATTTTTAAGTGCAAGTAATGTCCATATCTGAGGGGGAGAAAAAACCGTTGGCTCTATTGTGCATTTTTTCTTAAGTTTTTGGAGAAAAACTACTTGGATTTTTAAAGTTGGACTTCAGATAAGTCATGAGAAATGGTGTGATATTCCAAGTGGTTCAGAATATATCTAAAGCTTAACACCAATTTTTGTCAATTTTGGATTTTTAGTAGAGATTAACTAGAACTAGAATTTAATTTATCCTGGCTCTATCACCCACTATTTGTGTGATTTTGGACAAGTCATTTAACCTTTTGTGCCTCAGTTTTCTCATTATTGAAATGAAAAGAAGAAGAAGAAGAAGAAGAAGAAGAAGAAGAAGAAGAAGAAGAAGAAGAAAAACTGTAAGAATTTAGTAAATTAAAATAAAGTGTTTAGAACAATGCCTAGCACTCAATAAGTATTCAATAAACGCTAGTTACACATATTTAAAAAACTTTTTACCTCAGACACCTCAGAAATGATTATGCGTTTACTGCCATTGCTGAAAGTAGTCAAGTCACAAAGTAAAAATTTGAATCTACTTTTCAATGGAAGAAGATTCAGAAATACTGAGTATTAAAATTTTAAATTATTTGTTAAAAATACATTAAGGTTTTCCTAATGTCTCCCCACTAGGGAGAAAGCTTTCACCTCAGTTGACAGAGTCAGAGAACCTTCTCCCTTCCCCATTAGTATGCAGGCAGGTTTCTAGCATTCTAATGGACTCTGAAGAGACAAGGAACACATTCACGTTCTTTCACGTCCACATCGCCAAGAAATGAAATGTAGCAAAATCTAGCACCATCTCTTCATTAAATTTAGGAACAGAATTCATCCTTTAATTGAATTCTTATCTAATGACTCAGAGCTTTAAGTCAACATGAGAACTTTAATTCTGAAGTTTATTATCTCTGTTAATTAGGACAGAAATCACAATTATCTCGTTCTTGTCTGCCTCCTTTCAACTTGTCCCTTATACACCACATCACTTCCCACATCCAAATATGTTTACTGTTGATTAATGAGAGTGAGCATTTTTTTCAGAGAAGGACACATTAGAGCTAGAGGTATAACTTATCCTTTCTTTCTCAGAGGATTGGTGATTTGGCTCTTGGGTTGATTGGGTTGAGAAGAAGCCACGGGAAGGTAAACAGCAGTGGTTTGGGGGTTCTAAAGGAGCTAGTGTTCAGGGAGAAGGTTGCACTCTGAGGGGAAACAAATGAGTTTACGTGACTCTACACCTCTCAGACCCCAGGTGATAACAGAAAGACCTTAAGTAGTGATGTTTCAGTGAAACTTTCCAGGGTTGGGTATAACTGGAAAAAAATACTGACAAGCAGAAAGTAAATCTGTACAAGGGACTGACGAGAGGAAGCAAACTATATATCAAAATAAGTCTGCAGCCCAGAAATCCAGATTTATCACTTATACATTGAAAGGCTGAGCTATTCCTGGTCTCTCAGCATGTCAGTTTATTGCTACGTGCCACCTGGCACCAGGTCTTGGAAACTTGGGAATTTTGTTTAGGCAAAGTGTGTAAATGTTTTCCTGCCAGTATACATTTACAGTGCTAATCACAGCAGTGTTTCCTTAAGCTTTATCCTCTAAGACTATCAATTTGTGGAGTTTAATTGTCTCCTTAGATCTAGGACCCCACATTCTTCTTCCTGCATCCATCACACCATCTCTGAAGTAATGGAGCTTTACCCAAATAATTCTTGCCTAGTTCTGCAGTGGTTGTGATAGCTGTACTTTGAGCTACTGAGAGACCAAGAGTATTTGTTATAAATGCTGATTTGTGAGTTCTGAGAAATTATAGAAGGAACCAGAAGTCCTGAAGCTGACTTACGGTAACTCAAGTTACTCAGCTGCATTGTAAGATTGCCAAGCTGCACAGCATGGGGTTCTCTCTTCTCAGGTTCCCTTCTTTATCTGCTTCCATTCTGTCTTCAGAAAGCCCCTTCCCAAGACCTTAGGGGCAGCACTCTCCAAATTAACTTTCTGTGGCAGTGAAAATATTGTACATCAGCACTGCCCCATTGGAAACCACCAGCCCCATGTGACTACTGAGAGCTTGCAATGTGGATAGTGTGACTAAGGGACCAACTTTTACAAGAAGTTTTATTGAAGTATAATTGGCACACAATAAATGACCCATACCTAACCATATAATTTTGATAATCTGATATATGAATACACACGTGAAAACATAACCTAATTAAGATAACGAACATATCCATCACCCATAAAAGTTTCCTTGTAAACTTTCAAATCCTCCCATCATCTCCTTTGCCTGTCTTCAGTTCACCACTAACCTGTTTAATAAACTAAGGGTTACTTTATATCTTTTAGAACTTTATGTAAATGGAGTAATAAAGTAGGTAACCCCCCACCCCCCTTTTTTGGGGGGTCTGGCTTCTTTTTTTTTAGATTCATCAATGTTGTAACATATATCAAGCATTAATTTATTTATATGGCAGAGTAGTATTCCATTGGTATCCATATGGAATGGATATCCATATGGTATGGATATACCATAGTTTGTCTGTTCACCTGTTGATAGACATCTGAGCTTTTTCCAGTGCCTATTACATAGGAGGCCATAAACATTTAAGTACAAGTTGTTGGATGGGCAGATGTTTTTATTTCTCTTGAGTAAAAGCCTAGGACTAGAACAGCTACATCACATAGTAGATACAGGTTTACATTTCAAAGAAACTGACAATCTGTTTTGTACCTGCTGTTGATGAGAGTTCCAGTCTCTTGAACACCTTAGTTGATGTGTGTAATCTTTTTAGTTTTGGCCATTCTAATAAATGTGTAATGGTATCTCATTGCCGCTTTAATTTGCATTTACCTAATGGATGATGGTGTTGAGTACCTTTTCATGTGTTTACTTGCCATTTGTATATCTTTGGTGAAATGTCTGTTTGGATCATTTTCCCATTTTTTCTGGGTGGTTTTCTTACTGTTAAGTTTTGAGAGTTCTTTATTCTGGATATAAGTACATTATCAGATATATGCTCTTCAACAATTAATCTTAGTTATTAGTTGCATGAATTTTCATTTTTTAAGTATATTTTGAGGAACAGAAGTTTTTAATTTACAGAAAATTCAATTAAATGTTTTTAATGGATTGTGCTTTTATTGTTCTTAGAAATCCTTGCCCAATCTAAAGTTGCAAAGATTTTCTCCTATGCACTTTCTAGAAATTTTCAAGTTTTAGATTTCACATTTAGGTCTATAACCCATTTTATGTCAGTTTTTCCACATGGTGCAAGGTACAGATCCAAGTTCTTGTTTTTCTTTTTTAATTTGGATATCCAATTTTCCCATACCATTTGTTGAAAGACTATTCTTTCTCTACTGCATTGCTTTTGAAACTTTGTAAAAAATCAATTGTATATGTATATGTAGATTTATTTCTGGACCCTATTCTGTTTCATTGATTCATTTGCCTGTTATGCCAAAACCATGCTTTCTGATTATAGTAGCTTTGTAACAATTCTTGAAATCATGTATTGCTAGCTCTCCAAATTTGCTTTTCTTTTTCAATGTTGTTTGAATGATTATTCAACAACGCCTATTCTAAGTCATTTGCATTTCCACATGAATTTTAGGAAGTGTGTCAATTTCTATTTTTAAAAAGCCTCCTGAGATTTTTATTGTAATTTTGTTGACTCTATATAACAATCAACTTGATATATCAATATATATAATTATTATTAAGAATTTACATCTTAAATTTTAGCTTCCTGATACACAGATACAGTGTCACTCCATATATTTGGGTCCTCTTTATTTTCTTCTAGTAATACTTTGTAGGTCTCAGTGGATAGGTCATTCATATCTTTTGCCAGATTTATCTTTAATATTTTTTGATGAAATTGTAAATAGCTTTTTACTTTTTATTTCAATTTTGGATTATTCATTGCTAGAATAGAAATATATTTATTTTTTGTAAATTGATCCTATATTCTGCAACAGTCTTTAGCCACTCCATTAGGTTTTCTGCATAGTCACATTTCTGCAAATCAAGGTAGTTTAATTCTTCCTTTCCAATCTTGATGTCTTTTATTTCTTTTTCTCATGTTATTTCAATGGCTAGAACCTTCAGTTCACCACTGAATAGAAGTAATGAGAGTAGAATTCTTGTCTTGTTCCTAATCTTAAGGGGAAATTTTTCAGTTTTTCTCCATTAAGTATGATACTAGTTTAAAATTTTTCACAAATGCCCCTTATAAGGATGAGAAAATTCCTTTCTATTCTTAGTTTCCTGACAGTTTTATCAGGAATGGTTATTAAATTTTGTCAAATGGTTTATATGCATCTACTGAGATAATCACATGCTTTTTTTTTTTTTTAGTTAATAATATATGAATTACATTGATTCTGAATGTTAAAATAAACCTCACTTGGTTATAATGGATTTTTAATGAATTTTACTTGCTAAATTTTGTTTAGAATTTTTGTGTTTGTGTTTCTGAGGGTTTTTTTTTCCCCTGATTTCTTTCTTTCTTTCTTTCTTTCTTTCTTTCTTTCTTTCTTTCTTCTTTTCTTTCTTTCTTTTTCTTTTCACCATTCCTACTCCTATTGTAGTAATTTGTGTCTTCTTTTTCCTGATCATTTTGGCTAAACATTCAACAATTTTATTGATCTTCTAGAAGAATCGTTTGGTTTTATTGATTTTTTTCTTGTTTTGCTGCTTTAATCTCCAACTGTAACTAAATTTTTTCAGTTCTCCTTTCAGTTATATCAGTTCATGTATTTTGGAGCTCTGTTATTAGGTGCATAAACATTTACGATTTTTATGTTATCTTAATGAATTGACCATTTATTTTTTCTGAAAAGACGATCCTTATCTTTGATAATATTCTTTGTTCTCAAATCTACTTTATCTGATATTCCTGTAGCCTCCCTAGATTTCATTTGGTTAGTATTAGAATAATATATCTTTTCACATTCTTTTACTTAACTTGTCTGTGTCTATATATTTAAAGTGTTTTTCTTATAGATAGCATATAGTGCGGTCTTGCTGTTTTATTTTGGTAATCTTGGTAGCTTAGTTGGGATGTTCAGACCATTTCCATTGAGTGTAATTATAGATTTGTTTAGGAGTGCCTCTAATATTTTATTTATTTTCTATTTGTCTTATCTGTTTTTTCCTTCCTTTTTTCTCTTTTTTTTTCCCCTTTTTGGATTAGTTGCATGCATTTTTTTATTATTTCATTTTCTCTCCATTGTTGTCTTTTTAAAAAAAATTTTAATGTTTAGATTTGAAGGAGAGAGAGACAGAGTGAGTGGGGGAGGGGCAGAGAGAGGGAGACACAGAATCTGAAGCAGGCTCCAGGCTCTGAGCTGTCAGCACAGAGCCCAACGCAGGGCTTGAACATAGGAACCGCGAGATCATGACCTGAGCCCAGGTCGGTCACTTAGCAGACTGAGCCACCCAGGTGCCCCTCCATTGATGTCTTAATAGTGGTTACTCTTTGTTTTGTTAATTTTTTTTTTTTTTTAGTTGTTGCCTTGTAATCTATAGTACACATAGTTTACTTGTCACATTTTAGCCTCAAGTAAGATTATATGACTTATCACAATAGTAAGAGACTTAAAATACATACTTCCTTTATTCCACTCCCATATTTTGTGCTATTGTTGTCATACATTTTCAAACTATATATATTAACACTGCAGTGCCTCCTTATTATTTTTATTTAGAAAGCCAATTATCTTTAAGGGTATTTAAATAGTAAGAAAAAACTTACATATTTACTCCTGTAAATGTTCCAGATATTGGAGATAAAACAATGAACAAAACAAACAAAAGCCCCTCACTTAATATTCTAATTGGGGGGAAAAGTCAATAAACAAATAAATCAGTAAAATACATAAAATGTGAGATGATAATAACTGCTCTGAAGTAGAATAACACAGGAGGGGAAGTAGAGAGTTCTGGATGGCTGCAGTTTCTAATAGCGTGGTTTAGAAAGGCCCACCGAGGAGGTGATAGTTGTTTTTTCTTTTTTAAAAAATTATTTTTGTTTGTTTCAAAGTTTATTTATTTTGAGAGAGAGAGAGAGAAAGAGAGAGGATCCCAAGGAGGCTCAGCACTGTTAGCACGGGGCCCAACACAGGGGTCGAACTCATGAACCATGAGATCATGACCTGAGCTAAAATCAAGAGTCAGAGGCTTAACAGACTGAGCCACCCAGGTGCCCCCGAGGAGGTATTTGAATAGAGGAATGAAGGAGCGAAGGAGCCGCTCTTTCAGATGTTTGGGAAAGAACATTTCAGGTAGAAGGAACAGTAGGTGTACATGCCCTCAGGCAGGAATGTACATGGCAGGTGTATGTGCGAGCAACAGCAAGGGAGCATTTCAGACAGAGAGGCACAGCTTGGATCTTCCGAATGTGTAACAACAGGCTCTGATAACCTCATCATTCATCCTCTTACTATTATCATACATGCACTGTACAAAGTCTTTAACTTATATATAACTTTAGGTATTTATGGATTTGTTTTTTATACTGTGCTATTCTAAAAATGTCTATGTAATTTGTAACTGGACTTTTTGTCTTCTGTTTCTTTTCCCTTGAATACAACTATGAGAGTAATTTTCCTAAAACATTGTTTTCAGCATGTTCCTCTCTTTCTCAGGAACCTAGAACAGCTTCTTGAGTCGAATCCAAAGTTTTAATTTTGCTGGTCCTATGTCAACTGGTATGATTTTTCTTCACACAGCCTACCTCTATCGACGCTCTATATGTC
Organism: Panthera uncia; assembly: GCF_023721935.1. Lineage (NCBI taxonomy): Eukaryota > Metazoa > Chordata > Mammalia > Carnivora > Felidae > Panthera > Panthera uncia. The sequence continues at coordinate 14,483,769 of NW_026057576.1, forward strand.
ATATTTATTCCCACCCATGCATAAGATCCTGCTGGTCCCCTTGCCTTGACATCCTCATTTCTCATTGCCAATTAATTTTCCACACATTCTTGTAGTCCAAACTCAAATATGCCTCACTTATTCATCCAAACAAAGAATTTATTGATTATCTTCCATACACCGGGCATAACGAAACTTTATGTGATTAACATCAGCCCCAAATGATTGTTGTTGTTGTTGTTTTTTCTGGACTCATACAGCAGTTTAAGCTATACAAAAGAACATTCATTGTATTTCATGACATACAATTTCTTATTAAATTTCTATTTTCAATACAACTTTTCTCCACAGGTAAGTTGTAAATTCCTCAAGGGAAGTAGCTTTGCCTTTTGTTACTTTGCGCTTTCCACAGTGCATAGTATAGTAGAAACAAATTAAATATTTGTTCATAGACTGATTTAATTCCAAAGTGTTTTTAGAACCTGTCACAGCAATCCTCTGAAGGTCTTCCTTTTAAATTATATTCAATTACTCTCCTATCTTATTGAGTAAAAATGGCACCTTATGCAAAACTACGGTAAATGGAGAGTATTTTATTGGCCAGAAGTATCTTCCAAGTCTCTTATAATAGTGAAGGAAAGATGCGTCCTCTTTGTCTTTTCAATTGATGCTATTTTGATCTGCACAGAAAATACAGGACATCAACTGCTTTAACAGTGATAAATGTGGGCTACGGTAGATATAGTTGAGTGCTGTGCTCAAGATGAACCCATTCATCATGCGTCCCTCTCTGTGGGTGGGTGAACAGATCCCCAGGTCCCCATTGTTCATGATGGGACAAAGCATTTCTACCTCTTTCATAGTGCAGTATGTCTGCTGTTTAAATTTTCATGGCAACTGCGAGGTACTCACAAAACCATGCCTTACAAGATGCAACTAAACTTATATGCTGCAACTAAACTCCAGCCACATTGGGCTCCTTTATGTTTCTCATCAACGTCAGGTTCTTTCCTATCCTTTCCCCTTTTAAATTTGCCATTCTGTCTGCTTGAAATGCTCCACTCTCAGTTCTGCAAAGGCGCATTTTCATTCTTCAACTCTCTGCTCAAATGCTGCCTCTTCCAGGCAGCCTCCCCTGACCACTTTTCTGACAAGAAGATGTCCTCCCCTGACCTCTACCAACACCCTGCACTGTTTTGTCACCACTTTGTTTTTTTCACAGTATTCATCCCACTATAGCCTAGCAGTGGTCCAGTGCTTGGTAGGCCCTCAGTAAAAAATTGTTGAATGAAAAAATAACTAACTTGTTGTAAAAAGTCATCTGTTATTTAGCAGCATTGTTTATCATGCCATGACTCATACTAACAGTGAGGTACACAAACCACCTATGCAGTGCTTGACTCTCAATTTGTAGCTTTAACAATTGCTATTGCTTTCATTCATATCATAGGAGTAAAACAGTAAAATAAAATTAAAATAAGAAGTGCCCTAGCCATCCATATCACTATTCTGTCCTGTTTTTGCTCCCTAAATAGCCTTAGCGTTCCTTCTAACTTCCTGGTTATCTCTTAGTTCTGTGTGTTTAACCCTGATTAAACTCATTTAATCTTTCTTTCATCCACGGGGCAATGCTAGTGCGAGTCAGAATCTTTCGTTTGTGTTGTGCTTTATGTGCAGAAAGAATTTGCATCTTTCGGACAGCTCTGAGTCGGGCAGAGTGATGCTTTCCTTGTATAGATAAGGAAGAGGTTCAAAAAAATAAGCGATTTAACTAAGGTCACATGGGTAGAAAATGAGAGTGAAGGCATAATGGGGAAAATGCTCTTGCTGCATCCACAAGTGTGATCTCACGGCACTCCGAAAGCCTTATTGTGTGCATCTTCCTGGTTGGTGCCAGTGAGACCAGACCACCCAGAAAGGGGGCTCCCATACTGTGTGAATGAACTCATCGTCCCCCTCCATGCACCTCATGCCTGCAGAGCTGGTGGTTACTTGAGAAAAGCAGACCTGCTCTCATGCCATCTGCTATGTCTGTTTGGTTTTCTGTCCTTCCCCGGCTGCCCTCTATTCCTTTTGTCAGTTGGCTTGCATTTCTCTGAAGTTAATTTTGGCATTCTGCCATCAGCCTATCTTTCTGGATGTTCTTTTATTATTAATTTAAGGGTACATAGTATTCTATCAAAAGCTGTGCTTCCATATGGAAACAAAATTTGACTTAAAAAATAACTTCATATTTTCTGAGGCTTCATATTTTTTGAGTAAGGTTTTTGAGGCTTTTTCTAAGGCATAAAGAGAAAGAGAGAGGTCTAAGAGCATGCCCTATTTAAAAACAACAAATATAGGTATATATATATATCATATTTATATATTTAATATTAAATATATATTATGTTTATACCTAGGTATATATATTTAGCTCACCAGGAAGATATATTATGTCTGTGATTGCATGGACATCCATATTTAATTGTCCCGGTCTATAGATGTCAACACCGGAGGTGTTACTGAAAGAATGCTGAGTAGGACCGGAAGGAATGTTCGCAGCCTGCTGAACCTGCCAGAAAAGGGACCCTGTGGCTCCTTTAATGCCTGCCAGAAGCTGATGTGTGGAGGGGGGCTCTGCCTCCCAGGCCACGTAACTGCTGTGCCCAGAAATCACACGAGGGGCAACAAGCCGCAACCCCTTCACTGACTGGGTTCTCAAGTCAATCACCTTTCCTTTCTGGGTCTCAGTTTCCTCCCCCGAGGAAATATCATCACTGCCTACGCTGTTTGCCATAGTTGTGGGGAATCAAGTGGGAAACATATGAGAGACAGAATTTTGGCATTCGTTAAAATTTGTATAAGAACAGGTTTTCTTCATGGTATTAAGGCAGATACAGACTCTACTTCCTGCTAGTTCTGCTAATGACTTCAATGTGTCCTTTTGGTATTTCTTCAGCTCTGCCTTTTGATGGTCACTTATTTCAGCTCAGGATATGAGAGCTGCTTAAGGATCCTGCTCTCATCTGTTCCTTCCTATGTCTAGACTGGTGAGGCGGACTTGCATTAAGTATAATTTTGGCCTTCCAGCAGCTGTTGAGGACATCATGGAATGAGACCTTACATTGCCTACAGATGTTAAATACTGCTTGCAGGTGACCCGGCAATTCTGTCCACGTCTCTAGTCTGCATACTAAGTCTCTCCATCAGTCAGAAGCAAGCGTGAAGGGTAATCTGTTTTGCTAAGGGTCCCGTAGGAATTTGTTGCTGCTGCTGACATAAGAAAAAGGCAAAAAAGAAAGGCCAATTTACTTTCAGGCTTTTGCAAAGTAGCAGATGTTTCCTGTGCAAAACTAATATCATAGCAGCATGATATATTTGCACAGGATCATATGGTTTTAAAAAACAAACTTCGTTTTAATAATTATACAAGGAATTGTGAATATATTCTCATTGAAAAAAAAGTCAAACAATAAAGAAATATATACAGGAAATGGCTTTCTCTGGGAAAAGAAAAAGAACTTCAGGTGATGTGGGAGGTGTTGGGTGAAGGAGGCTCTTCATTTTGCCTGTATATTGAAGTTTTGGTGTGTGTCCTTTCATAGTTTTTATAATCATCTGTATACATATATGTACAGATAAAAATATATGAAGAAAAAATCTTTAACATAAATGGAATCATACTAAACATATTGTTCAGCAACTTTTTTTACTTAGTATGACTTGAAGAGCTTTCTTTTTTTTTTTAAGTTTACTTATCTTGAGAGAGAGAGTGAGGGCAGAGGGGCAAGAGAGAGGGAGAGAGAGAGAGAGAGAGAGAGAATCCCAAAACAGGCCCTGAACTGTCAGTGCAGAGCCCAATGTGGGGCTTGAACTCACGAACCAGGAGATTGTGATCTGAGCTGAAATCAGGAGTCGGATGCTTAACTGACTGAGCCACCCATACGCCTCTTGAAGAGCTTTCTACCTATTACAAATACATTTGCTGCATTAAAAAATATATAGCTAAATGGTATCCCCAAGATATGCCACTAATTAATATTTATAGTATGCTGTTAATCACTTTCTTATATATGGAGATTTATTTTGAATTTTTGGGTATAATAATGTTGCCATTAACATCCTCGTGCACACATCTTTCTGCACATGTATGAGTATTTCTCACAGCAGGATAGAAAACTGGAAGGAAAATTGCTGAGTCAGACTTCAGCCAACTCTGAGACTCAGTTTCCTTTTTTATGAAATTGGTTTACTATCACCTACCCCAAGGGTCATTTTGAGGATTAAAAATTGAAATTAAATGTTCAAATTATAAATGCAAGTTCATTCTCTTTATTAAAGTCGTTTTTAGGGGCGCCTGGGTGGCTCAGTAGGCTGAGTATCTGACTCGTGATTTCGGCTCAGGTCATGATCTCACGGCTCACGGGACTGAGCCTCGCATCAGACTCTGTGCTGAGCATGGAGTCTGCTTGGGATTCTCTCTCTGCCTCTGCCCCTTTCTCATGCGGTCTCTCTCTCTAAAATAAAAACTAAAAAATAATAAAAATTAAAATCTTTAAAAATAATTTTAAAAAATTCCCCCCACTTTTCTCAGGACCCTTTTTATTTCTCTGTATTTGTTCTTCTCTATTAAGATGTCTGATGTGCAGGAGGATAAGTCAAACAACTATTGACATTCCTCTCCTCTGCCCTCAATTCCATCCTGTTTCTCTTGGGAAGATACAGAGTACTCTGAAGAATGTTGGGGCTCTGTATTAGTCTGTCCTCCCTTCTTCTGTTTTCTCTTTTCTTTGGTTAGCTTTCCTTTCCTTTCTTTTCATAAGCTACGTGGAGGCAGCCAGCTGGGTGACTGTCTTTGTGAGGCTGGGGGGAAGCATGGCATGAGGGGTGGAGCCACTGGGGTGTGGAGATGCCAGAACAAGATGAGAGATCGGGCAGGACCAGAGCAGAGTCTAGGAGCCAATTGTCAACTGGCTGGAAGGTTGACATGGATGCTTCGAGCTTTGATGCCAAAGCATCAAATGGTTTGAATGAATCCCCTGTGAGGGCTCATTACCAGATTCTCAAGAACCTTAAGGAACAGCCTGGAGGGTGGTTGGGGCTGTGCTCAGGTTTGGCAGACAAGGGAGCAGCCTGGACCTGGGGCTTGGTCTCTACTTTGGTTGCCTCAAGCCCTGGTCGGCTCAGTTCTCAGGGGGCAAGCTTGGCCAAAGCTAAGTAAAGGAGAAGAACTAGTTTCTGGTGGGTTTTTTTCTGTTTGTTTGTTTTCCACTTATTATTTATTTTGAGAAAGTCAGAGAGAGTGCAAGCGGGGAGGGGCAAAGAGAGGGGGAGAAATCTCAAGAAGGCTCTGCACTGTGAGTGCAGAGCCCTATGTGGGGCTCAAACTCATGAAACCTGAGCTGACATCAAGAGTCAGAGGCTTAACTGACCCAGCCACCCAGGCGCCCCTAAGTTTCCACTTCTTGTATGTCATATTGTTTTGCAACATTCTAATATGTTAACCTGTTTAAAGTCCCCTGTTAAATGTGAGCATGTATGACACAGATTCTCCCCTTAAACATTTTTCTCTCTCTTGAAATTCATCGCATTGTCAATAGATCATTTCTTAGCATCTTACATGTGTTTTGAAGGAAAGGATTAAAGCAAAACTGCAGCCTGTAGCCTCAGGCCACCTCCATTTAAATGAGAACATTTGCATTGATGTTATAACTAGAGGTATGGATTTGAAATAGCTCAAAAAGCTGACCTCTGATTCCAGGCCTTGGCACAGGCCCTGAGGCAGTGTATGTTAGACAGCAGGTTAAAACAGGCCCTGGTCCTTTCATTGTGGCACTCAGTGCTCTACATATGGATGCCCCTTAACCGCTGAGATAGGGAGAGAACAGGGACCTTCACTGAGACCTTTAAAGAGAGACGATTCGAGCTGCTACTAAGGAGTTTAGATGCTAGCACCTATCCTAGCCTGTGTCTTCATACGACTGCTCGATTTTCTTTTCATTCATCTGTTCTAGTGTCTGAGTAGGCTAGTAACATCTCTATAGACTGGAAGTCCAGAAGGGAAGGACTTCATGGGGTCAGTTTGCCTTCCCCTGATGTGTTTACTAAACACTTTTCCGTATACTTTTCGGTATAGTGAGGAAGAGGAAACATGGCAGACGGAAGCTTAGCACTTTGATCTCTCAATTCTTCCCTGAGAACCTGTGCAAATGAATCCATGCTGTTCATTATGCTCCACCAAGGAACACGATGAGCTGTTCTCTGAGGCCAGATTTTCAACCTACGATTCTCTGAGAATAGTTTCCATATTGTGGAAGAGATGACTAGCTGGTCCAATGAGTCAAGAAGGATAAAAGCACAACACATTTGGAAAAAAAAAAAAAAAAAAAAAAAAAAGACATGGTTTGGTGGCTAAAGAATGAGAATCCAGCTTTTATCCTGGATATGACATTTCACTGAGTGTCTTAGGCATGCCATTTTATCTTATGTTACGGAAAACTTAGGAAATGTTACAGCTGCCTAGGTGCTTGGGTTGTTCCCAAGAGTTATGTCTTCAATATGCTTTGGCTTTTAATTCAGAGTATGGAATCACACAGCCACAAATGCTGATGTAAGTCTTTGGCTTTTCAATTGAATTTAGGAAACTTGAGACTTCCTCACATTTCGTTTCTATGCTATCCTCAGAAGCACATGGTATTCCTCTGCATCTCGTTCTGATCACACAAAGAACTCTCTTGACATTACCTCTGACTCTTTCACCTCTTTTGTCCCAGGAAAACAAAGCTTTGAATCCCTTCCACTCCTGTCTCCTTCTTGTTTTATTTCAGTGTCTGTTTACAGACCAGTAAACAGTGTTTATACCCAGAGAATTCTGCCCCCATTTCCCCTCATAACTACCGCCCTTACCTATTACTGTCCCCGCCATGAGTACCCCCCTTACCTATAATTGTCTTATTCCACTTTTCAGATTCCCTTCACTCATTTAAAACATTTACATTTACGGACTTAGGCATGAGTTCTTTCACCAGCCATGACAAAAATATCTTCCTTTGATTTCAGTACCTAGCACATTGCCCACCACATACTACCTGCTCTGTAAATATGATTTGAAAAAATGAATGAATACTTACTTGGCTCTTCACCAAAAGAACCTGATTATAAAATGTGAAATGTGGGGTGCCTGGGTGGCTCAGTCGGTTGAGCGTCCGACTTCGGCTCAGGTCATGATCTCGCGGTCCGTGAGTTCAAGCCCTGCGTCGGGCTCTGTGCTGACAGCTCAGAGGCTGGAACCTGTTTCAGATTCTGTGTCTCCCTCTCTCTCTGACCCTCCCCCGTTCATGCTCTGTCTCTCTCTGTCTCAAAAATAAAATAAACGTTAAAAAAAATTTTTTTTAATGTGAAATGTGAATGAGATATGCATGCTTGCTCATTGGGACAGCAATAATACCACATCTAAGTGGAGTAGGACCCTCTGTTGTGCAAGAAGCATATTGTTGCTTGTCTGGAACGCCCTCACCTCTACTCAAGGGCTCCCCAATTCCTCACCCCTGACCACTTCCTGCCAGTCTTTTAAAACTTGATTTAGGGCCACCCTTCAGAAGGCCCTCCCTAGCCGCCAGGGCTGAGTAAGGTTATGTGCTTCCAAAGCTTACAGTGAATATCTCTGTGTATCTCTGGGTTAAGTTCTGTCTCTTTCCCCTCATCCCAGTAGACCAATGTACTCTTTCTTCATGGATCCCCAGTGCCTAGCAAGGGTCCTGGAACATGGAAAGCAAGCAATGCAAGTTTGTGGAATAAACGAAGCTGGTAGGGATGACTTCTGAGAAGTGGGAGTGAGTGAGAAGGAAGATTCAAAGCCTTTTAGAAGAAGGACAAAGAGATTGGGAAATGCTTATTAGGATGTGAGTGAGACCACATCTAAAGGCCTTGAGAATTTTCAGGAGATGAGGGAGGCTCTCTCAAACAAAGTCCGAGACTGACAGGTGAGGGCTGAAGAGAGCACAGCCCATTTCTTTGGGTGACACTAGCATATGCTACCTTGGTGTTTCTTCTGTATTGGTCTTTCTGTCCCCACTACTTATTGCAGTGTGGAATTATCTTCTTTTTTCCTGCTTGTGAATGATCCACAATATCTTAAGCTCCCTCAGGCAGAAAAGAGCAATGCCCTGGAGTCGTATTATGCATAGTTCTGTGGGCCAGGTGCTCACCCAAGACCTGCTTCCTCTTTGACCAGTGTTTCCTGATTAGCTTCCCTTAGGGGGGGGGGGGGGGGGGAGACATCTTTTGTAGGCATGGGACCTACATTCCAGAGGTAAGTTTTTCTGGCAAATGATTATTAGAAGTATGTTTGCCATGGATATTTTATAGTTAAAGCCCACAATTCTGTTCTCTAACAGGCAAAGGTTCAGGTGGCATGGCTTACATATATCCTGACTGGGCTGCCCCATGACTTCCTTCTTTTAGCCTCAGTTTCTTTCTTGAGGAATCAAAGAGCCCTCAAGTAGGTGCTCAGGACCAAGGATGCTGTCAGGTGTCCACACTGGCTTCACAAAATACTTGCTTCATCCATCAGGGAGAGAGGCTGTATTTGACCACACAGGAACTCTATCACTTGAATATTCAGAGTGTACCTTCCTTTTGAGTTCATGAATGATTTAAAATTTTCATCTCATCTGTATATTAATTAGTAGCCTGTTTCCAAAAGCTTAAATGACAACCGGCTCAGGCATCCCGTCCTCTGTGGCAGGCCTCTGAGAGAGCGTGTTTCAAAGAAACTTGGTTTGGGTCCCCACTGACTTTTCTGACATTAAAAAAAACAAAACAAAAAAACAAACAAAAAAAACCCCACAAACCTCCTCTCCGATTTTTTTTTTTTTTTTAAGTTCAGGGGACTTGAAATGCTAGACACAGACTATAGGAGTTAAAATTTTTAAAGGCATTCCAAAGCTTCTAAGAGACAAAGCTGGCTTTGGAGTAGACGCTTCTTACTTTTCATAAACCACATATCCAGTCCTTAGTCACAGTCAGAATTAATTTGTATTAAAAAATACAAAGTCAAATATGAAGTCATGAAATAATCAATTCTCTTTCAACCTGTATTCTTGCTCCCTGTGTGAGACCCTGGGCTGTTTCCTTAGCACTGCTCCAGCCACTGTGGTCTTCACTAACTCAGAATGAAAATTTCTCTGGGGCTTCTCCTTACTGCTTTAAGAGTCTAATTATACCATGAGAAGCCAATGGTGCAGAATATCTGAGCTTGTGCTTCCTGACTTTGCTGCCATGGAGAGAATTTGTATGTGTGGACACAAACTTGGATTCATCTACATCAATAGTTCCCTAGGGGCTCACAATGAAGGTAGATGTGTGTGTGTGTGTGTGTGTGTGTGTGTGTGTGTGTAAGGGAGTGTTATGAGTACTATTTTCAAGACTTCAAAAAGCTTGATGGAAACAGCTCATGTGTGTGAAATCAAATTATACAGTCTAACTAAACAATGTGTTTCTTGGCTGTGGACTAGAATTCTATTTGGAGAAGTTGGATATAGAAAGGATGGATACGTTTTCAAGCCAGAAAGATTTGGGTTCAACTTGCAGCTCAGTCATTTTCCCACTGTGTGACCTGATGCAAGGTATGAACCTCTCTGATTCTAAGTTTTCTCACTGGGCAAGTGGGAATAATACCCACCAGGCTGAACAGTTGTGAGATTAAGTAGAATTCTATTTACATAATGTCGAGTACATAGTGGGCACTGAGCAAGTGGGAGTTATGGTTACTTTGGTGACCACTGTTCAAAACAGTACAGTGATGCATCACATTCTGATCAGAAGCTTCCATAACATATAGCACTACATTTTATTGTTCTGTCTGTTCTAGGTCCCTAGTTAAGAGATTTTCATACATTATCTCACTGAAGCCTCATACCAACTCCACAAGATAGACACTATTATTATCCTCATTTTCTGGAAAAGAAAATAAAAGCTTATGAAGATTTATAATTTTACCAATCACATAGGTAGTAAATAGTACAGTCAGTATTCAACGTTTTTTGTTTTTTTTTTTAAATTTATTTATTTATTTATTTTTGGGACAGAGAGAGACAGAGCATGAACGGGGGAGGGGCACAGAGAGAGGGAGACACAGAATCAGAAACAGGCTCCAGGCTCCGAGCCATCAGCCCAGAGCCCGACGCGGGGCACGAACCCACGGACTGCGAGATCGTGACCTGGCTGAAGTCGGACGCTTAACCGACTGCGCCACCCAGGCGCCCCAGTACAGTCAGTATTCAAATCCAGCTGGTCTGACTTTAGAACTCTTAGTCTTTTTTTTTTTTTTAATGTTTATTTATTTATTTTCAGAGAGAAAGGCACGAGTAGAGGAGGGCTGGAGAGAGAGAGAAGGAAAGAGAGAATGTTAAGCAGGCTCTGCACAATTAGCACAGAGCCAGACACAGGGCTTGATCCCATGAACCGTGAGATCATGACCTGAGCCAAAACCAAGAGTCAGATGGTTAACCTACTGAGCCACACAGGTGCCCCAGAACCAGTGGCGCACACTTAACCAGTGTGATTAACTGACATCCAGTCATATGTGTCTTTAGAAAATTACCAAAAATGGGGGGGGGGGGTCAGCTATTGTTTCTTAATATATACAGCTTGCTATTTAAATTCTTTTAAACCATGAGGGCCACAAGGTAAAAAAAATAATGCAGTGGGTCTTAGGTGATGAAAAAGTTATGAATGGCCGCGTTACTAGAGCAGAAATGCTCTTGTCTCTAGAACAGTTTGAAATAGGCTGTGAAAAAAACCCAAGGCATAAAATGGGTTCAGATAAAGTTTTCTGAAGGAGAGAAAAACAAGAGCAACAGAGCTTCCAATAAGTTTCACATTTGTAAACATGCTCTACGACATGGAAAGTGGGACATCTTCTGAAACCAAAGCCCAAGATGTTCACTTACGGTAGTCAACTGTCAGCTGGGCTATTAACAGGCCACACATAAAATCACTAGGTGTTAAAGAAGTATAATGAAATTATTATTTGTTAAATACTCCACAGCCTGAAATGTATGGGTAATCAATGTACATGTAACTAAACATTTGGGGAAAGGAATTACTAATTGTCGCCTTCTGTATTCCTGAATGATTCAATGGATTTCAGGATCACGGGGTCTCTCTCAATGTGATGAGCACTGTTCCAGGCTCTTGTTTTATTACAAATCTATAACATTAGGTCATCATAACTGATATGCAAAGAGGTAGGCATTATTATTAATTTAAAATCACATTTACTGAGGTATTATTTATGTATAGTAAATAGCATTCAAGTGTAGATTTGATGGTTCTTGACAATTAGACACACCATCAAATTATTGTTACAATAAAGGTACAGAATGTTTCCAGCATTCCAAGATTTCTTGTGTCCCTTTGTGCTCCTTCTCTCTCTCCACTCCTGGCCATAGGTGACCACTGATCTACTTTCTGTCACTATAGGTTAGTTTGCATTTTCTAAAGTTTTATGTAAATGGAATCATACAATATGCATTCTCTTTTCTCTGGCTTTTTTTCAACCTAATTATTCTGAGATTCATTTACATTTATTGCTTATAACAAGACCTCATTCCTTTTTATTTTTTAGTAGTATTTTATGTATAGATATACTTTGTTGCTGTTGCTATTATGAACACTCATGTATATGTCATTGCATGGACATTTGTTTTCATTTCTCTTGGGTAAATACCAGAGTGTGGGTCATATTATAGGTGTATATTTAACATTTTAAGAGACTATCAAATGGTTTTCCAAAGTAGTGTTACCTTTTCTCTTCCTACTAGCCGTGCATGAGGTTTCCAGTTGCTGCACATCTCACTGATACTAGATACCATCAATCTTAAATTTTAGCCAGTCTAGAAGGTGTGAGAGGTCTCTTGTGGTTTTAGTTTACATTTCCTCAATAACTGATGACGTTGAGAACTTTTTATGTGCTAGGTGGCTATTTATATATCTTCTTTGTAAAGTATCTGCTCAAATCTTTTGCATATTAAAAAAAATTGAAGTGTTTGTCTTATTACTGAGTTGTAAGGGTTCTTTATATATTCTAGACACAAGTCTTTAAAATACATACATTTTGGAAAAAAATGTAATATTTTATCCTACTCTGCAGCTTGTCTTTTTATTTTTAATCGTGTCTTTTGAGAAGCATACGTTATTAATTTTAATAAAGTGCAATTTATGAACTTCTTCTTTTATAGTTCATGTTTTCTGTATTCTAACTAAGAAATCTTTCCCTTCTCCAAGATTATAAAGCTTTTCTTCTTTGTTTTCTTCTATGAGTTTTACAGTTTTAACTTTGACATTTCGGTTTGTGATTCATTTTTGAGTTACTTTTTCTTTATTTGAGAGACAGAGAGAGAGAACAAACACATTCCTGTGTGTGAGTGGGGAGGGGGGGTGGGGAGGCAGAGGGAGAGCAAGAAACTCAAGCTCAGCATGGAGCCCGAGGCAGGGCTCAATCCCATGACCCTGGGATCATAACCTGACCTGAAATCAAGAGTCAGATGCTCAACCCACTGAGCCACCCAGTTGTCCCAATTTACTTTGTATGTATGTTATGAGGTATATTAGCTATCTATTGCTGCGTAACAAATTACTCTGAAATTTAGCAGTTAAAACAATAAACATTTATTAACTCACACAGTTTCTAAGAGTCAGAAACCTGGGCCTGGCTTTGCTAGGTGATTCCAGCTCAGGCTTTCTTCTGAGGTTGCAGGCAAACTATTGGTCACGGCTGCAGTCATCAGAAGCCTGACCAGGACAGGAGGATGTGCTTTTAGGATGGCTCACTCATATGGCTATTGGCAGAGGGCCTCGATTCCTCATAAAATAAGACTCTCTGCAGGGCTGTCTGGGTCCTTACAGCATTGCAGCTGACTTTCCCCAGAGCAAATGATCTAACCAAAAATGAGTGAGGAGGAAACCAATTTACCTTTTATAACCTAGTATTCAAAGTTACACACTATCATTCTCCTAATTCTGTTCATTAGAAGTTGAGTCTCTAAGTCCACTCCACACTCAAGAGAAGTGGAATTAATTTACATTTTCTAAAATGGAAGAGTACTAAAGAGTACCAATTTGTGGACATATTTTGAACTGCCCACATGAGGTAAGGCTTAAAGTTCATTTCTTTCTTTCCCATGTAGATATCCAGTTGTTCTACCATTATTTGTTGAAAAAATTCTCTTTTCCAGATGACTATCATTAATGGTTATAATTCAAATGCAAACTGAATTTTTTAAAAAACTTAAACCTGTAGCAAAAATTATTAAAAATAAAGTGTGTGTGTATGTATACACACACACATATAAAGTTTATATATATGGAAAAATTCAAATGATGGCATTAATTTCTAATAATGTAATTTCTGCAAGTTTGCATTTTCACTTTACAGTTGCAGTAATTAATACAATATTGGGACATTAATGTTGAAAGACCTCAGAGATATTAGCTAATTTATCTCAGTTCTTTTATGGATATAGAAGCAGAAATGCTGGGAGATGAAATGCATGGCTGAGGACATAATACAACACAGAGGCAAATCTGAGAATATTAGCTATTTTGTGTCTAGGACCAGTAATCCTTCTGATATAGCAAAGTTGAAAAGTCCTTAACATGTCTCTGAAACCATCACATCAAAGTCCATAAGAGGCACGTTTAATCTCACGTTATTAATTACATTCCTGTGAGGGTCAGTCTTGTTCCCTCCATTCATTTCCTTTTCCATTTGGTTTCACCCTCCCACCCATCCAGCCAGCCACTCACTTACTGTTTAATTCACAAATATTTGTTGAATATCTTCTATGGGCCAAGCATTGGTCCAAATGTTTGGGATCCAAATACCATAAACACAATGTCTAGCTTTCTCCTAAGAGCACCAATGTATCATTTCTCTCTGAGATCAGTTTTTGGACTCCAAGGTCATCTGTCTACCAGGTCATCATTTAGTGTTATTAGTCTGCTTGGGTTGCCATAACAAAATAGCACAGACTGAGGGGCTTAAACAACAAAAATGTATCTTCTCACAGCTCTGGAGGCTCGAAGTCCAAGATCAGGGTGTCAGCATGGTTGAGTGCCCTCTTCCTGGCTAGCAGATGGCTGCCTTCTCACTGTGCCTTCGGAGGGAGGGGGGAGATCTCTTTTTCTATCCTCATAAGACCATTAATCCCATCAGGAGGACTCTACCCTCATAAACTCATCTAAAAATAATTACTTCCCCAAGGCCCTATCTCCAAATACCATCAGGTGGGGTGAAGGCTTCCACATGTGAATTTCAGGTTGATACAAACATTTAGTCCATAGCACCCCACAACCAAAACCTCAGAAAAACAGTATTTCCTAGAATTATGAGGACTTCAAATGCATGCCAATACTGTATGTGAAAGAACTACGGAAAGAAGCCTTCTGTCACCAGCTTATACCAAACTTTGTAAAGAAATCTGCAAAAGAAAAAGCTAGGACTTTGGGGGATTAGTTACAGAATGTATCACTTCTAGCTGGCATAACTGGGGTGAGCATCATCTGTGTTGAGTGCTTGAGTATGTGTTAGATATTTGAGTTACAAATCGGCAATTCATTCTGACACTGGAATTAAGGTGCTTTGGTTGGGGTGTGAGCATAAAAATTGCCCTGGTTTATGATGAAATTGTACTTTATGAAGCTTTATTCCATGCCTTTTATGATTCAGCTATCATCAAAGCATGGAGGGAAGAAGGCTTTGAGATATACCATATGAGAGCAGCTTCCCTCTGAACTCCTTTCCCTCAGGCTGATGCTCATAATTACCCTGGATGGGTATCCACTAACGAAACCCTCATGAAGCAATTAGATGTCATTTCTTCTTTCTCTCAGCTAATGTGAATAAAGAATATTAGTAAATCCCACCCATGGTTTTAGAAAAGAGAGGTTTATTTCCACAGTTGGTACAGTCCACTCATGGTATAAAGTCCATCAAATGGGGCTGCTGTTTTGATGATACAGCTACCCTGTGATAAATACCATGGGCAGCTCGATGGAGGGCACAGAGACAGAGACCACTCTAGGGGAGGCTTAACCTGAGTTCTGCTATGAATGGAGGATGAAAATGAAAGTTAATTGGCTATACTGTCCATTCGTAGCACTGGAAGGAAAAATGGAAATTAAGCAAATAGAAATAGAAAGTTTCAAACCTGATCTCTGGACCTGTATCCCAAGGATAGGAGTACAACTTTCATCCCAAAGGAGACGACTTTTGTGAGAATAGTTTGTGACATCCCTCATGAAAGGACAAGAGGTTTCTTGGTTATAAACAGAGACTAACTCTGGAAAGGAATCTGTCAAAGGGATACTGCTTCCTCACAGAACCATGGAGAAAAACCAGGCTTGAGAACGAAGTCACGAAAGAGACTGAAAGTCACACTGTGCACAGACTAGGTGAGAACAGTGCTCTGCAGCTGTCAAGCATTTGATAGGGCAGCTTACACCCTGCTACCACTGGCCCCGGAGTTGGGGCACCTACTCCTACTGCCTCCGGAAGATTCTGAATTCTTTCTGTTTTGTCTTATGGCTCGCAAGTCAAAGGGAGCCATTCACTGACTGGCGAAGCCTAGGTTACCTGATTGTGCTTGACCACAAGGGAGGTTGGGAAGGTGAGTATACAGCATTTCAGCTTCCATGTGGAAGGTAAGCCCTGATTCTCTAAAATTTATATGGGATAGAGGAGGGGGATTCAGGAAACATAATACAGGGTTCAGAAACTGGGCAACTCCCTTAAGAAAAAAGTCATACTGATTTGAAAAGTTCTGAGAAACTTCACAGAAGACCATGGGGGAGGGGAAGGGGGGAAAAAGTTACAGAGAAGGAAGGAGACAACCCATAACAGACTCTTAAATACTGAGAACTGAGGGCTGATGGGGGTAGGGGAGAGGGGAAAGTGGGTGATGAGCACTGAGGAGGGCACCTATTGGGATGAGCACTGGATGTTGAATGGAAACCAATTTGACAATATATTATATTATATTATATTATATTATAATTTATATATTATTATATGATAATATATTAAAAGAAAGTTCTAGTTTCTGATGAAGAAGAAGAAAAAGGTAGTGGTGGTGTCTAAGTGCAGCTGATGACTTGGGGGGGACTAAGAAGCAGAAAATTCTTTCTCTGCCACAGAAAAGGATCTTAGAAGGACAGCGTTCAGTGGTTCTCAGTCTTGGCTTCAATTAGGATCACGTGGAGAGCTCTCCAAACCTACTCTTGCCAGGGCTCCATTCTAGACCGAGTCGAACTTCCTGAAGGCGAATTCTGTTTTAAAATCTCCCTAGTGATTCTAATGTGTGGGTAGGATTGAGAACCACTGAATTACACCTAAGGCACCTGAGAAGAGAAACAGATGGGCCTAAGAGATCATGGTGGGCAGATGCGGAAAGGAGCCCCTTTCAGAGTTCGATATTTTTGTGATGTAGTGTTGCTGAGTAACAGGGGGAATCATCTTGTAACTCACCAGCACTTTTAAAGGCCTAACATGATGCAGGCATGGGAGGCTTTTTCAAATCGCAAAACATTGTTGCATGATTCGTAAAAGCTTCCTTCTCCAGGCAGTGGAGGGGTGGGGGGTAGCCGTGTAGGTTGAAACCCAGCTCTGGGAGCTGTGGGCTTGCAAACCAGAACCAAAGCCCCCCACCCAAACTCTTCTTCATTTGTCCCGAATGACTCATTCTACTTGAAGCAGGCACGGGGGTGGAAAGTGAGCAAAAGCTGGTCTGGGCCTTACAAGAGATGCCCCAGTGTGCACAGCTGGGCAAAACCCTCCAAGCAGCCCAGGTAGCCCATTCAGGAAACGCAGAGGGTGGTAACAGCAGGGGAAGCCATCTCTAAGCTGAATGCCTTTGTGAATCACACAGACTTTCTGGCCCAGCACAGGCTTTGCCTCAGCCAGGAAAGATCTGGAATACCAAATGCCTCCAGATTTATTTAAGAACACTACCTGGGCAAGAAGGAGCTTTGGAATCAAAGTGAATTTCCACAGTGCTAAATTTACTCCATAGTTTCAGATGGAAGATGAAGGAAAGTAATTAAGCAAAGAATGTGTATAAAGGAGCCAAGCATTTTAATGAAAGAGCCAGTGGCAGCGAGGATCAATATTTGCCTTCCAAAGCAAATATTTCAGAGGAGATGTTTGGAGCAAGATGGGAGAGGCACTGAGCACAGCAAGCAGAGTGTGAACAGCCCTGCCCTGTGCACTGAGATCCCTCATCAGTCTCTATTTGCTGGTTAGGAACGTGATGGATGAAACCACGGCGTGCAAAGCTGCTGTCTCTGCCCTTTGCGCTGCCCCGTTAAGGTGGTTTGGATGTAACCTTGGAGGGTAGATTCTAAAGGGCAGTGAGCTGATCGATGTTCCCAATTCAGCTACCTGACAGCCACCGCCAGTGAAACCACCCAACTGCTCACATGTCACTGACTGCTTGCATCCTCTTTTGAAATGTAACAATGGTGCTGGAATTAATAACGACAACAGAAGCCTTCTGAGTGCTGGTTTACACTTCCTCTTGGCTGCAAGAGGAAATAGAGAAAAAAAAAAAAGACCACTAGGAAGATTAGTGGAAATGCATGGTAATAATTAGGCTGCAGAAATACAGAGAACTGAGGATTTCTAGACCTTTTAAACACCTCTTACCTGACAGTGACATTATTTAATTTCATAAATTTGAGGAGGAGAAATATACCTTCAAAGGGTAGGTGATTTTCTTTGATATTTATGGTATGGTTTGGATTTGGCACATAATTTAACACATATTTATTGATTGTTGACTATGCTATGTGCTGTTGGTACAGGATGAACACTTCAAAGTCCCCATTCTTACAAAACTAATATTCTGTTAGGAAAGAGAGAAGCATAAAAAGTTAACTTCAGGGATGCCTGGGTGGCTCAGTTGGTTGAGCGTCTGACTTCGGCTCGGGTCATGATCTCAAGGTTGGGTTCATGAATTTGAGCCCAGCTCTGGGCTTGCTGCTGTAAGCGCAGACCCCGCCTCCAATCCTGTCTCCCTCGCTCTCTGCCCCTCCCCTGCTCACACACTGGCATTCTCTCTCAAAAAAAATAAAACATTAAAAAAAAAGTTAATTTCAATCAAATAGAGTTAGTGATAGGATTGAGGAAGCAGTGAGAGCTGAGAGCAAAGAGAAGATTGGGAAGTGGTGTGGCACAGGTGATACGTAAGCTGAAGTCTAACCTGATAACTTCTTTGAAGAAGGGAGGGAGTGACCTCTGGGCAGTGTGTGTGTGTGTGTGTGTGTGTGTGTGTGTGTGTACACGGGGTGGTAAACTGCAAGTGGTTTGTTACTTATGCAGCCTAAAGTGCAAATCAGGAGTATTAGTGTTTGGAGATGGAAGATTGAGGAAGGGGCACATCTCTGAGGGCTCTCCATGCTAAGCTAGGCAGTTGGAATCCTTCCCAGCACATCAGAGGATCTTAAAATTCATTTGCATTAATTAGAATCATTTAGCACCTGACAAACACTACCTCAGCCAGGTGATCAAGGTCAACACTACTAGCGAGAAATCACGTTGGCAGTACATACCCTTGGTACCACCATGTGATGAAAATGGCACTTTGTGGTCTTCCTCTCTAAAACCCATAACCCCCGCCTAATCATAAGAAAACACCAGAAAATTCCAGATTGAGAGACATTTGGCAAAACCCCTGACCAGTACTCTTAAACTGTCAACATCATCAAAAACAAGGGGGAAAGGGGCGCCTGGGTGGCGCAGTCGGTTAAGCGTCCGACTTCAGCCAGGTCACGATCTCGCGGTCCGTGAGTTCGAGCCCCGCGTCAGGCTCTGGGCTGATGGCTCGGAGCCTGGAGCCTGTTTCCGATTCTGTGTCTCCCTCTCTCTCTGCCCCTCCCCCGTTCATGCTCTGTCTCTCTCTGTCCCCCCCCCCCCCCCAAAAAAAAAAAAAAAAAAAAAACAAGGGGGAAAAAAAAAAGAATTACTTAGGATTTTGCCACTCCGGAATGTGTGCCCCAGACCAAGAAACTTGGCATAATGTAGGAGCCCATTAGAAATGCTGAATCTCATCCCCC
The DNA here is from genome assembly GCF_023721935.1 of Panthera uncia. Classification (NCBI taxonomy): domain Eukaryota; kingdom Metazoa; phylum Chordata; class Mammalia; order Carnivora; family Felidae; genus Panthera; species Panthera uncia. The sequence goes on from NW_026057576.1 coordinate 14,502,843, forward strand.
ATAACCACACAAGCAGAATATGCTTTTTTTTTTTTTTTTAAGTGGCCTTCATGCCCAGTGCAGAGCCCAGTGAGGGACTTGAACTCACAACCCTGAGTTCAAGAGTCCAGCGCTTAACTGAGTGAGCCACCTAGGTGCTCCAAAAGCAGAGTATGCAGAGGCGATCCCATATGTACAGCTATTTCACTGAAATAGCTTGTTGGAAAATGGTTCTGTGATTCTCAGAGTTTGGTCCACTGGACTTGGGGTAAGGCCCTGGAGTCTGTATTTCTAACAAGCATCCCAAATGATCGTGTTGCAGGTGGCCCAGGATTTTAAAGACCTATACCTAGGCCTTACCTAACCAGTAAAATCAGGACCTCCGATTGATGAAATCCAGGAATTGGTATTTTCTAAAGCTCCCTGGGTAAGGTGTATGTAAAATTGAGAACCACTGAATTAAAAGGTCATAACCAGGGATGTGACAGGGCCAGATTTTCATTCTTGATAATGTTTAAAAACAAAATTCAACTGAGTAAATGTAAAGATCTGACTGTTTTTGACCAATAGTTCCTGAATAGGGGCAAAGTCCCATGGAGCAAGTAAAAGGAGCTCTGAGAAACTGTACAAAGGGAAAGGTTTTTATGGGAAAGCAGGTAAGGGGAGGAAGAAGAGAAAAGAAAAGAGAAAGAGAAGAAGGGATTGTTTCAGACAAGGTCACTTTCCCTTAGGGGAAGGCAGGGAGTCTTATCAGGCAGATTATCCTACTAGTGCTGCTCAGAAAATTCCAGACTGATTGGTTTAAAATTCCACTCTTGGGAGAGGCTGAAACTGAAATTAGATTAGTATTAAGTTTTGGTGGGGGCTTAACATAAATAATCTATTTTGGGCCTGTTTCTTTTTACCAATAGATGTCTTTTTCCAAACGTTCACATCTATTATCTCAGTATTCCTTGATATTAGCACACGTGATATGGTGATTTCTAATAAGACGTGTATATTTGGTCTTTATCCACTGTCTCTGGCACACTATTCCTAAAGCCCTTGCAATTTCCTATATAGAGGTCATAGGGGCATCTTTGGTATAATATTTTGTTTTGTTCCTAGTTCCTCAAATAGCAGAAAAGTAAGGGTGAAATGGAAGTCTTTTGTTATTCATAACAAGCCCCTTTCCTTTTGTTTTTCCTTTTCTTCTTTTTATTTATTTATTTTAAAAATATTTCTTTTTGAGAGAGAGAAAGAGCATGAGCAGGGGAAGGGCAGGGGGAGGCGGACAGAGGATCCTAAGTGGGCTCTGCGCTGTCAGCAGTGAGCCCGATGCGGGGCTCGAACTCATGAACCATGAACTGAGTTGAAGTTGGACACTAAACCAACTAAGCCACCCAGGCACCCCTCCTTTCTTTCTTTCTTTTTTTTTAAGGTTTATTTTTTAGAGAGAGAGATATTGAGCATGCGAGCTGGGCAGGGGCAGGGGCACAGAGAATCCAAAGCAGACTCCGCACTGAGCAGGGAGCCCAATGCAGGGTTTGAACTCACAAACCATGAGATCATGACCTGAGAAGGCTCAACTGCCTGAGCCACTCAGGGGTCCCGAGAGCAAGCCCCTTTCAACCACAGCTGAGTTCATGACTTTTCAAAAAGCCCCTAGGGATGAGGGAGGGGTGGTCACCAGAAGGACCAACCGTGTGATTGGAGGGTTGAAACTTTCAGCCCTCTGACCTCCAGGGAGGGGAGAAGGACTGGAGCTCAACTGAATCTCCAATGGCCAGTAAATCAATCAATCAAAGGAATGTAATGTAGCCTCAATAAAAGTCTCAAAAAGAGTGTCCATGATGGTAAACAGGTGGCGGTGCTCGGCGAGTGGTGCACCCAGACAGGATATGGAAACTCCGTGTCATTCCTCACATGCTTGGCCTTATGCATCCCTTTCATGCAGGCTGTTCCTGAATTATATCTTTTTATAACAAACTAGTGCAGGGGTTCAGAAAGAGTCAACCCAAGATGTGTTGTTTGATATGCTGGTTATTTTGAGCTGAAAACAATTAAGGAACAATTAAGACTCAGGAAGAAACTTTAACCTTCCACCTAAGAATTTAGATAGAAGATCTGCTCTAGGAAAAGAGCTATTACCATAAATAACTATGATTATAACATGAACTAGGTGTGGTATACAGGAAAAACCTAGCAAGGCCTGTTTGATAAAAGTCCTCTCTGTGTCCCATTGTTTCTGGATGGCCCAGAAAATATTTGTTTACTAAACATTTACTCTTTCCATTTTCCTGTGAATTGTCTTCCTTTCCTTTGAAGCTCCAGACCTCTACCTCATTCTTCCTACTTCAGGATGACATATATACTTCATTTTGCTTTTCTCTAGAATCTCATGGTTATATGGATTCCCTATAAGTATGTAATTAATTTTTTTAAGTTTATTTATTTACTTTGAGAGAGAGAGAGGTAGGGAGGAGTTGGGGGGGGTTGGGAGGAGCAGAGAGAGGGAGAGAGGGAGAGAGAATCTTCATGCTGCTTGGGGTCTGATATGGGGGTCTCACAAACCGTGAAATCCTGACCTGAGCCAAAAACAAGAGTCAGATCCTCAACCAAATGAGCCACCCAAGTGCCCTATATGTAATTAAATTAGATTGTCTCCTGTTAATCTGTTTCATGTCAATTTAATTCTCAGACTAGCCAGAAAAACCTTAAAAGGTAAATGAAAACTACCCTCACCCCAACACAGTAATCTAGTAAGTAAAATACCTGAGTTCTGTGAGCCCCCTCTAGCAAACCAGTCAAACCTCAGGAGGGGTGGTAGGAACCTCTAATTTACAGCCAGTTGGTCAGAGGCACAGGTGACAACCTGGACTTGCCACTGGAATCTAAAGTATGTGTATTTGGGGGGTAGTCTTGTAGGACTGAACCCTCAAATTGTGGGGTCTGCACTAACTCCGCGTAGATAGTGTCAGAATTGAGTTACCTTCTTGGACACAGCTAGTGTCCAGCTAGTGTCACAGAATTGCTTAGTGTGGAAAAACTCCAACACATTTAGGAACCAGAAGTGTCAGAAGTGAAGTAGTTGTGTGGTAGAGTGTTGAGAAAACACACAGGGGACCACAGGAAGAGTTTTCCTTAATAGTGTGGAAATAATTCTATCAGGCTGTAAATCTTGCCAAGAAAACTTACTAGTTATAAGGACATTAATTAGCTTCAAAAGGTGATTTCACATACCACCATTATCTGCAATGATTCGAATTCTAAATAGAGATACAGGGGATAGCTCCGGGGACAACTGAAAAGTATTTCTAGGATTCCTATCCCACAAATGTTAGATCACTTGTCCTTTATATTCTCCAACTGAGGTATCATGAGTAGAATTCAGCCAGCCTCAGGACCAGTCCCATCTCTGCCAAGTCTGTGTGATTGGGGATGGGATTAACTACTGACTTCAGTTAATTCATCTCTAAGATGAGAATAATAAAACTTCATCACATTGTGTAGTTGTGAGAACAAAATAAAATTGTACATGAGAAAATACATTATTAACTGTACAGTTCTCATAAAAGCAAGAATTCTAAGTATTATTATGTGAAATAAGCAAAGTTCAAAAATACTATATAAAGGCCCTAACTCTAACAAAAATAACCCTGATGCTAAGAATTAAGATAACCACAAAGGCTTGTGAAGTATCTGGTACTGGGCTAAGAACTTCACTCTCTTTGCCTTATTTAGTCCTTGGAATGACCTATTAAGGCAGTTCATTTCATTACTCCCATTTTACTGAGAATATGAGTAGCTTACCCATGCTCACATAGCTAGGAATGGAGGAATGAGGATTTGAATCCAACTCTGTTTGATTCCAAATCCTACACATTTAAGCAATTTGCTATAATGTCTCCTTGGGTTTCATCTGAATTTACGCTTAATGTTTGGGATGTGTATACATCACTATATGAGCCTTCACTTGGGATAAATCTTGAATGGTAGTCCCATGTAACATTGGCTAAAACAAAAGCTTAGTCCATAAACTCTATATCCAAGACTGGAAAGGCAGCTCTGACCACAGAAAGTCTGGCTGGGACCTGAGACCCAAAAGTCCATCAAAATAAGCAGAAAAGACCCCCAAATCTAGGCCCCTATTACTTCACACTACAGCTGATTACAAGTAATCTAAAAGCAATGACTATGCTATTTAATTCACCTAAGTACATTTATGGACAGACTTACTACTTACTGGCCTATTCTGAATGTTGGCAGGGAAACTCGAGTTTCAAGGACTAGAGGCCCATTAACAGCCAAGGAGCATGTCTCCAGAGCCAGAAGTCAGCCATGATCAGATCAGTGAGGGTGGGGAGGAAAGAGCTTGCCCACTCCCATGGAGCATGCAGAGGCTCTGACAGCAGGCCCGCAGAAAAATAGGATTCTAGGGACTGCCTGAGAGGGAGGTAGAGGTAGTCAATCAGACAAATAACACTAACATTCTCCTGTTGGGGGAAATAAATTATTCAGTTTGCACACTCCTTCAGACTTCAGCCAAACTGATACTTAAGCAACTCAGTTTTCATCTCTGGGAACAGCACAGCAATATAGAAGGACTATACTTATGGCTCTGGGGGTAACAGATGAGGCACCTGGGCTTCTCTGTTATGGTAATATGATAGACGCTGTCCCCACGGCCGCCCTCAGAAGCAAATAGGGCAGCTGCTCTTTCCATGTTAATTAATCAGTCATTACATCTTCTATGCATTCCAACCAGGCACACTGCCATCATTGGTGCATGCACTGCTTCTCATACCCTGCCAGTTTGTTAACCACTGCTGGCCTCACCCCTAGAGCATCTGATTCACATAGATTGACATAGGCCTTGAGAATTTGCATTTCTCTCAAGGTCTTAGGTGATGCTGATGCTGCTGGTCTGGGGACCACACTTTGAGAATCACTGGTGTAGTAGTTACTCTTCTGAACTGCCGAGATGCCCTATGGGACTGAAGAACTTATTCCTCCAGCTTAAGGGGATGCTGCTTCCTACAGCTGCTGTCCCTCATGTCAGCTCCTCCAGGGATTGCCCATAGCTGAAGACAACTTCCTGGCCTAAGGTCATGCCCCTTCCCTGGGCAGCCTGCTTACAAGAATTGATAGATGCAGGGCCCTCTCACATCAGGGTGAAGACTCAGAAAGGCCATCCTAGTGTCAGAGTCCCTGAGGGGTTAATGACAGTCTTTGTCATAACTGCTCTGCAAATCCACTTTTCCCTGGGCTCATATTTCTGGCCACATAGGAGCTCCTTTATGACCACCCCTAAGAAAGGACAAAAAGCTGAGCTTGGCTCATGGACAGTGTTAAAAGATAAAATGAGGCGTACTAAAAAATTTAAAGTTTATTTGAACAAAAACTGACCTAAATTGGGCAGAGCCAAATTGGAGCACTATACCAACAGGAGCTAGGGGAAAGACTTATACAGAGAAGATGCAGAGGCAAAGAAAGTAAAGTGTTTGATTGGTTATTGCTTAAAACCTAGTTCCTGTTTGTGAGTAGTATTCCTTAGGTTTCAGTTTTTTAACTTTCAGTAATTTACAGGCTTAGGTTTGGGTTTGCTATGTAGGCCATCAGAGCATTAGAGCCACTTCAGTCTAATGGCCTTCTTGTTTACTTAATTTAACAATGGGTTTGCTTGGTGGGAGGGAGCAAGACAAAAATCAAGCACAGGTGCAGAACTCCTACTCAGGGATTACCTAGAAGCACAGTGGCAAGGGGAAATCCTCCCAATGAACAGAATCCATTGACAAGATCAAATTATATAGCGAAGCGCCAAGTCAAGTCAATGGGGAGGGCTGTAGACTCTGCATCTATGGGAGGCCCTGAAAGATACACAGCAGAGCCAGGTGCATGGTTTTATTACAGGACAGTAGTGAAGACTTGGGAACAACCTAATTTATCACAGGTTGGATGGACAGTACATGAATATTTAAAAATATAGATTTTTAATAGCGTATGGGAAGCGTGGTGATGTAGATTTGTAGAGGGTTGTTACAGGGGTATGGGCACCTATCCCAGTCTGGAGTGATTAGCAGAATAAATTGCCAGAAAGCTTCTGGTAGGAAGACATGTCTGAAATAAAACATTAAGATTAACTCCAGGCAAATTAAGGTGGAGGATGGAGATCTGGGGAGGTCAGAGATGAGATTAGAAAAATAGGGAGATGACTAGGTCATGCTGAATACTGAAAGCCTCAAAAAGGAATTGGAAATTTGTTCTAAGACATCGAAGAGCTATTGAGGGGTGTTATGTAAGGTTTGTGACTAGATATAGATTTAGAAGTAATTTTTCTATAAGCCATGTGGGGAATGGGTTGAAGAGGAAAGACTGGGGAAGAAATAGAGACACAAATTTGCAAGTTCTGGCAATGGTCCAGACAAGAGACAGAGCAGTAGGCCATCACCCTTAAGAGCTCAGACTTCCTGAGACAGACAGACTGGGTCTGAATCCCAGTTCTGCCACCAAGGTGTGGGACCATGGATGAGTTAGCCATACTAAACCTTGGTTTCCTCATCTGTAAAGCAAGTATAGTAACAGCACCTACTAATAGAGTGTGTGATGATTAAACCAGCAAATGACTAGAAAGGGATTAGTTCAGTGTCTGGAACTAAGAAGCCCTTTTGTGTTAACTGTCATTATTATTCCTGGAGGGTGTGAACCAGTGTAGAAGTCAAAGGGCTTGAGAAGAGGGAAACTGCCACCTTCCAAGAATGTACCTAATATATACAAAAAGGAGATTAAAAGATCCTCCAGAGCATGAGTAAGGATGTACAGTTGGTTCAGGCCCATAACCTAGCTCTGCTCTTAGGAACATCCATCTCTTGATTCAGTAATATTCCCTGAGAATTTACACTGTGCAGTGCAGTGGGATTGAGTTGTTACATGTACATGAACACAAGACTCTTGTGCTAAGTGGTCTTCCCTCAGGGACTATGGTCTTGTAAACATCACTGTAGACAGATAGTACTTATTTAGCAATGTCTTCATTTCCATCAAGTGGGAGCTTTACTATCCTAATTCATGTTTTCTTGATAGTTAACGGAAAAGATAAATATATTTCTTCCTCCTTTTAAAATCATCTGTGGGAGGGTTGTAACTATTTGAAGATGTAAAGGTGTTGCTTGGTATTCAAAGCCTTACAGCTGTTTGTACTGACAGGTGGTTCAAATCTTAAAAGCAACCATAGAAGTAAATGCATTGAAGTGATCTGTTATTGATCTACATGCATTTGCAATGTCCAATCCATTTAAATTGCTCATGGCCCATTCATTGTAATCCTAAGTGGTTTTGCATTCTGTGTATGCAGGTACATTGTTGTTCCTTGGCTGTTGGGACTTGTAGAAAATAGGCTGACATGATCTGGAGTAAAACCTTTCTCATTTTAGGAGGCTTTCTTACTATATACCTGCATGTTTGGTTCTGTAATCTTTCCACAGGAGCCAAGTATTGCTCTCTGCTGGTACAAGTACGGATTCCTCTCTCTGTACTACAGGAATCTATGAGATGTTAATGATATCAAGTTTAATTGTAGGTACTAAAACCCTTCAATTACCATGTTACTTGCCTGTGATAATACATTATGTTACAACAATTCTGTAACCACTAAGCTGGCTGGAACTGTGTAAAGTAGATTATATCTTAGCTCACCTTTCTTTCCCGGTGAGGAAGGGGTTTAGGAGACTAAGGGCAAATAGAAATGTCTTTAGCCTCTGCACATGCCATTCTCATGTGTGTGGTCATCCCAGCCTCCTACCCAGCTTTTTGAATTCTGCTTACCTGCAAAGCACTGCTTCTTTCTCTTCCTACAATACTCAATTAGACCATCTCTATGCTACAGAGGGAAAGTACGGAGGCAGGACAAGAGACCAGTGTGAAATGAACAAAGACCAACCTATAGCCATGGCTATTTATTCAGAGCTTGCTACAGTAAGAAAGTCAGCCATCACTGTTGCAGAGACACAAAGTCAGGCAGAGAAGTGGGAAAGCTTTATAGTGAAGCTTCAGGTGTGCCCTTATTGGAGGCTGCTGGCATGGGGAAGCTGTAGGTGGGCTAACTAGAAGTGCGTCATCCTATGTGATTGGTTAGGGTGCATATTTGGCTTTCTCTGGTGGGTCCTAAACTGGAAGTAGGGACAAAAATTAGGGAAGTTTTCAGTGATTAATCAAGTTTTGGCTGTTTTGGGCCAATTGTTACAGAAGTTATGGTTAGGCTTCCTGGACTGTTGCTAGAGATAATGTCCTGACTTCCTACAAGTCTGACTTGCAGACAGTAGACCATCTTCCTGGGCTGGTTACTGAATATCATGGGTTGCTTTTCTGGACTGACTGCTGCAGACTGTGAGTCAGAGTTCTGTTTTTACATATGGTCTAGCCATTGTCCATTTGTCCATTTAGTCTCTTAACAGGCAGGAAGCTCACATAAGGGCCCAAATGAATTACTGAGATCAGTGAGAATAGAGAGGAAGAAATAAAAGGACGGATCTGGTGACAGGTGGGGGTGAGGGAAGACTTCAAAGACCAGGATAGTGGTTAAAACTCTATTGCTACCAGACTGCCTGGATGTAAATTCCAGCTCTGCCAGTCACCTACTGAACATGAAGATAATAACAGTACCTACCATATAGTGTACTATTAGTGTTAAATATAAATTAAATTAGCTATTATATGTAAAGTGATTAGAATAGTCCTTGACCCAAAGTAAGTGTTAGCTGTTCTTAATACCCTGGAATAAGCCATTAGCTGACAGCCTGTCAGGAGGAAGAACAGGCTTTGAAGCAAACTTGTGAAATGGTTAGACCTCCTGGTGGTATTCAGTAGTGAGATTGTGGTTTTTTTTCCTCCAGGATCTTGTACACACCTAAAGGCGCCACAGAGTGTGTGCTTGCTAAGGACTGAATGTTTGTAGACCCTCAATATTCATATGTTGAAGCCCCAAGTGTAATGGTATTTGGAGGACAGGCCTTTGGGAGGTAATTAGGGTTAGTCAAAGTCATGAGGGCGGGCCTTCCATGGTGGGATTAGTGCCCTTAGAGACCAAAGAGCTTGCTCTCTCTCTCTCTCTGAATATGCACACCAAAGAAAGGCCATATGAGGACATGAAAAGAAGGTGGCCATCTGTAAACCAGAAAGTGGGCTATCACCAGACACTAGTATCTGCCAGCACCTTGATCTTGGACTTTCAGCTTCCAAGACTATTAGAAATAAATGTTTGTTGTTTAAGTCACATAGTCTATCATCTTTTTTTTTTTTTTAATAGCAGTCTGAGCTAAGACAGTATGTTCTGCTGGTATGGTTATCTCCTTTAATTGTAATGGTTACTGTAGGGTCTGTGGTTTTTTGCTTTTTGTTCTTTTTCCTTCTCCCAAGGAATTAGTGACACTACTTCTCAGGCAACAGTATTATTGGTCTGAGAAACTAAATTGCCAGAACGATGAGTAAAATGTAAAATAAGTGAAAAAATAAAATGATTGACAATAGTAATCATAAAAATAACTTACTTGTGTTTAGTGCTTTACAGCATACATATTATTTTCTGTTAGTGATCTCAGGCAAATAAAAATAATTATTCTTGACTGCTAAGCATGCAGGGCATAGATACTAAATTACAAATTCATTCAATTCCCTCTGATACCTGTCTTTCAGTTAATTAGCATCCTAACACTTCAAATTGACACTGATTTTCTTGGCTGTCATTTCTAGCTAGAATCTGATATACTTTTCAAGTACGACTCATAAGCATATATTAATGCTAATGAGTTATTTACTAGCCTTGAATCTTATTAAAACACATTGTCTCACTTATATTTATTTGTTTACATAAGATCTACTCTGATGACATGAAAGGCAAAGATTCTGTGTAAACATGTACTTTCTTAAAGTACTATCTTTTACCTGTGCTGAAGGGGCAGGGATTTTTAGAAGACTTCTCCAAGAACAAAAGAGGTGGTGGGTGCCATTTCTCCACCCCCCAAACCTAGATAGCCAAACACCTGTTGGAACCAGTGGGAACAAATGTACTTTGCTAACATAACATACCCTGCCCCTGCATTCTTCTGCAGATCGGTCCCATCCAACCTGCTCCACTTGGCAGGAGTCCCTCCAAAGTGGCTCCTGCCATATCTCATCCTGCAAGCAGCCCCTGCAGAGATCAGCACCACTCCAGTGTCACTCTTGCCGTCGGAAGAGGGGAAGATAACCATATACACTATAGATAAGCATATACACTAGTAGTCCCCGATGAACCTTGTTACTGGCAGTGCAGAGAGAGTGCTCTGCTGATCAGTGTCTGAGAGCCTAAAAGAATGACTGGGGGCAGGCATCTGGTCTGACTGCCGCACCCCCCCCCCCCGCCACCCCCAAAAAAGGAAAGTCTGTCAGGGGACAACGTAGGAAGATTGCACGGTAGTTCAGTGCAAGCAAAGCCCCAGGAAAAGGGATGAGGGCAGGCATGTGGTCTGACTACTGATACTGCCCAACTACAATGGTCCACAATGGCTCCAGACCAGCACCTTAACAGCAGAGGAACCAAACCTGACCCACAGGTCAAAGTGGGCCATTGCAGCCAACTGGACTGAAGGCAAATGAGGCTCAGCCACAACAGAAGGGTACGTGCCATCTACATAGGAGACACCCCTGCAGTGCTTCATTCTGATGAACTACAGCACACTACAGGACCAATTCTTTACAAGTCAGCTACTTGCAAGAGCAGGAGCCATAACCGACTCTCTTGAAACATAGAAACAAACAGAGATTAGACAAAATGAGGAAACAGAGGAATATGTTCTAAATGAAAGAACAGGACAAAATCACAGCAAAAAAGCAAAATAAAACAGAGATAAGCAATATATCTAATAAAGAATTCAAAGTAATGGTCATAGGGTGACTGGGTGGCTCAGTCAGTTAAGCGTCTGACTCTTGACTTCAGCTCAGGTCATGATCTCTTGGTTCATGAGTTCGACCCTGTGTCAGGCTCTGTGCTGACAGCATGGAACCTGCTTAAGATTGTTTCCTTCCCACTGTGCTCTCTCTCTCAAAAGTAAGTAAATAACAACAACAACAACAACAACAGGGGTGCCTGACTGGCTCAGTGGGTTAAGTGTCCAACTTCGGCTCAGGTTGTGATCTTGCAGTTTGTGGGTTCAAGCCCTGTGTTGGGTTCTGTGCTGACAGTTCAGAGCCTGGAGCTTGCTTTAAACTCTATGTCTCTTTCTCTCTTCCCCTCCCCTATTTGTGCTCTGTGTGTGTTTCTCTCTCTCAAAAAAATGAATAAACATTAAATTAAAAACAACAACAACAACAACAACAACAACGAAGTAATGGTCTTAAAGATACTTACTGGACTTGAGAAAAGAGTGGAGGAACTCAGGGAAACCTTCAACAAAGAGGTACCAGAACTAGAAATTTAGAACTCAAAAAATGAAATAAAAAATACACTGCAGATTAGAGGAGGCAAAATAATGGGTCACAAGCTGGAAGACAGGGTAAAGGAAAGCAACCAAGCTGAACAACAAAAAATAAAAAGACTAATAAAAAATGAGAATATGTTAAGGGAACTCAGTGATGTCATCAAGCATAACAACATTTGCAATATGAATCCCAGAAGGAGAAGACAGGGAAAAGGGGGCATAAAACTTATTTGAAGAAATAATAATTGAAAATTTTTCCTAATCTGGAGAAGGAAACAAACATCCAGATCCAACAGCCACAAAAAGCCCCTAACAAGATTAAACCAAGGAAGTCCGCATCAAGACACGCAATAATTAAAATGGCAAAAAGCAGTGATAAAGAGAGATTTTAAAAACAGCAAGAGAAAGGAAAACAGTTACTTGCAAGGGAAACCCCATAAGGCTGTCAACTGATTTTTTAACAGAAACTTTGCAGGCCAAAAAGGAGTGGCTGACATATTCAAAGTGCCAAAAGGAAAAAAAAAAACAAACCAAACCAAACCAAAACAAAAAAAACCCTGTCATCAAGAATACTCTATCCAGCAAGGCTATCATTCAGAATAGAAAAAGAGATAAAGAGCTTCCCAAATAAAAGTTTAAAAAGTTCATCACCACTAAACCAGCCTTGTAAGAAACATTAAAGGAAATTATTTGAATGGAGAGAAAAGGCCATGGGGAGCCTGGGTAGCTCAGTTGGTTAAGTGCCTGACTTCGGCTAAAGTCATGAGCTCACAGTTTGTGAGTTTGAGCCCTGCATCAGGTTCTGCACTGACAGTGCAGAGACTGCTTGGGATCCTCTGTCTCCCTGTCTCTCTGCCCTTCCCTTGCTTGCTCTCTCTCTCTCTTGAAAATACATAAACACTTAAAAAAAAAAAAACTCTTAAAAAAAAAAGGAGGAAAGAAAATGCCATAATCAGGAACAAAATTAGAAAAGGAAAAAAAAATTCACAGGTGTATGCAAACAAAACAAAACAAGCAGATTAATCACTTATAAAACCAGTATGTTGGTTAGAGCACAAAAACAGTAAAATCAATTATATCTGTAAAAATCAGTCAAGGGGTCCACAAAATAAAAGGATATAAAGTGTGAGAGACAAATAAAAACATAGAATGAAATACAGAGAACAAACTGGTGGCTACCAGAGGAGTGGTGGGTAGGAGAATGGTTGAAATAGGTGAAGGAGATTAAGACTATCCTTATCATGATAAGCACTGAGTAATGTGTAGAATTGTTGAATCACAATATTGTATACTTGAAACTAATATAACACTGTACATTAATTATGCAAGAATTAAAAGTAAAAAAATAAATTTTTTAAAAGGATGTAGGGGCACTTAGGTGGCTCAGTCGGTTAAGCGTCCAACTCTTGGTTTCAGCTCAGGTCATGGTCTCATGGTTTCATGAGTTTGAATCCCATGTCTTGGGATTCTTGGTCTCAGTCTCTGTCTCTGTCTGCCCCTATCCCACTCACACTCTTTGTCTCTCAAAATAAATAAATAAGCTTTAAAAAATAAATAAAGGGCACCTGGTGGCTCAGTCGGTTAAGCGTCCAACTTCAGCTCAGGTCACGATCTCGCAGTTCGTGAGTTCGAGCCCTGTGTCGGGCTCTGTGCTGACAGCTCAGAGCCTGGAGCCTGCTTCAGATTCTGTGTCTCCCTCTCTCTCTGCCTCTCCCCTGCTCACATTCTGTTTCTCTCTCTCTCAAAAATAAACAAACATTTTAAAAAACTTAAAAAATTATAAATAAATAAATAAATAAATAAGATATAAAATATGACACCATACTTGGGGAGGGGGAGTCAAACTTTAGTGCTTTTAGAATGGATTCAAACTTATATGACCATCAACTTAATATGGACTGCTATATGCTCATTATATGAGCCTAATGGTAACCACAAATCAAAAACCTGTAATAGATACAAAAAAAAAAAAAGAAAAAAGAAAATCCTAGAAGGGTGCCTGAGTGGCTCAGTCAGTTGAGCATCTGACTTTGGCTCAGGTCGTGATCTCACCGTTTGTGGGTTCAAGCCCCATGTTGGGCTTTGTGCTGACAGTGGGGAGCCTGCTTTGGATTCTCTGTATTCCTCTCTCTGCCACTCCCCTACTCATTCTCTCTCTCTCAGAAATAAATAAACATTTAAAAAAAGAAAAGAAAATCCAAGCATATCACTAAAAAAAAGCCATCAAACCAGAAGGAAAGGAGAGAAAAAGAAGGAAGGAACAGAGAACTACAAAAGCAACTATAACACAAGTACATACCTATCAATAATTACTTTGAATGTACATGGACTAAATGCTCCAATGAAAGACATAGGGTGATGGAAAGGATAAAAATGCAAGACCCATCTACATGCTGCCTATGAGAAACTCACTTCAGACCTAAAGACGTATACAGACTGAAAGTGAAGGATCAGAAAAACACTTACAATGCAAATGCAAGCAAAAGAAAGCTGGAGTAGCAATACTTCTATCGGATGAAATAGATTTTAAAACAAAGACTACAATGAAAGACAAAGGAGGAAACTACATAATGATAAAGGAAATAATCCCACAAAACGATACAAAAATTATGAATATTTATGTATCCAGCATGAGAGCACCTAAATACATAAAGCAACTACTAACAGACATAAAGGAATAAATTTACAGTAATATGACAATAGTAGGAGACTTTAACATCCAACTTGGATGAATAGATCATCCAGACAGAAAGTCAACAAGGAAACAGTGGTTTCAAATGACACATTGGACCAGATGGATGTAACAGATATATTCAGAATAGTCCATCCCCAAACAGCAGAATACACATTCTTTTCAAGTGCACGTGGAACATTCTCCAGAACAAATCATATGTTAGGTCACAAAACAAGTCTCAATGAATTAAAAAAGACTGAAATAATGTCGTGCTTCTTTTCTGACCACAATGGTAAGAAACAAGAAATCAATCACAAGAAAAAAATCTGAAATGAAATCCGGATAAAGAAGTGGTATATATGGACAATACACAGGGGCTAAATAACATGCTACTAAGTAATGAATGGATCAACCAAGAAATCAAAGGGAAAAAAAATACATGATGAAAGAAATTAAAGATGACACAAACAAATGGAAAGATATTCTATATTCATGGATTAGAAAAACCAATATTGCTAAAATTTCCATACTACCCAAAGCAATCTACAGATTTAATGGAATCCCTATCAAAATATCAATAGGAGTATTCACAGAACTAGAACAAATAGCCAAAGCAATCTTGAAAAAGAAGAACAAAGCAGGAAGTAGCACAATTCTGAATTCAAGATATACTACAAAGCTTCAGAAATCAAAACAGTATGGTACTGGCACAAAAGCAGACACAATGAAAGAAAACAGAGAGACCAGAAATAAACTTAATAAACTTTATGGTCAATTAACCTATGACAAAGAAGGCAAGAATATAAAATAGGAAAAAGACAGTCTCTTCAATAAATGGTATTGGGAAAACTGGGCAGCTACATGCAAATGAATGAAACTGAATCACTTTCTTACACTATGCATAAGAATAAATTCAAAATGGATTAAAGACCTAGATGTGAGACCTGAAACCATAAAATTGCTAGTAAGAAACAGGCATTAATTTCTTTGTCATCAGCCATTGAAACAATTTTCCAGATATATCTCCTCTTGCAAAAGAAACAAAAAATTAAACTGCTGGGACTACATCAAAATAAAAAGCTTTTACGTAGCAAAGGAAACCATCAACAGCACAAAAGGCAACCAAATGAGTGGGAGAAGATATTTCCAAGTGATATGTCCAATAAAGGGTTAATATCAAAAACATATGAAGAACTTATGCAACTCATTACCAAAAAATCCTAATAATCCAATTAAAAATGGGCAAAGGACCTGAATAGACATTTTTCCAAAGAAGATATAAAGATGGACAACAGACACATGAAAAGAGACTCAACATCACTAATCATGCAAATTAAAATGACAATGCAATATAACTTTGCACCTGTCGAAATGACTGAAATCAAATTTACAAGAAATAACAAATGTTGGCAAGGATGTGGAGATAAAGAAACCCTTATGCACCATTGGTAGGAATGCACATTGCTGGAGCCACTGTGGAAAACAGTATGGAGGTTCCTCAAAAAATGAGAAATAGAATAACCATATGATCCAGTTTTTCCACTACTGGGTATTTACACAAAGAAAATGACAGCACTAATTCAAGAAGATACATGCATCCCTATCTTTATTGAAGCATCATTTACAAGAGCTAAGATATGGAAGCAGGCCAAGTGTTCATCAGTAGATGAATGAATAAAGAAGTGGTATATATGTACAACAGAATTACTCAGCCATAAAAAAGAATGAAACCTTGACATTTGCACCATGTATGGAGCTGGAGGGTATAAGAGGCTAAGTGAAATAGAAGTCAGTCCAAGGAAGACAAATACAAGACAAATACCATATGATTTCACGCATGTGGAATTTAAGAAGCAAAACAAGTGAACAAAGAGAGGGAAAAAACAGACTCTTAAATACAGAGAACAAACTGGTGGCTGCCAGAGGATAGATGGGTAGGGAATGGGTGAAATAGATAAAGGGAATTAAAAGTATGCTTAATTGTGATGAGCACTGAGAAATGTATAAAATTGTCCAATCAATATATTGTACACCTAAAATTAATATCATGCTGTATGTTAATTACACTTGAATGAATAAATAAATAAAGTTAAAAAAAAGTACTATCTTCTTCCATCATTTTACTGTAGATGAGAAAAGGGAAGGATGGAATCTTAAAATTCAAACCTTTTTATCCATGTGAATTGCAGTCTTTTATAGAAAAGAAATTCAAGAAGCCTGATAATTTATTCCATGCATGTATGGTTGAACTGTCATCCATAGTATGGATAGCCTTGCTCAGAAAATAAACAAACATTAAATGCTAGCTGGTGTTATTAATTTTCCCAACAGCCATAAACATACATTAAAGATGTAATGAGCAGGAATTTGTTTTACCATCATTATATAAAACAAGAAATACAGACCATTTAAAAAGGAGTTTAAATACTTACTGGATAAAGGCCAACACAGGCTCTGTTTATCCTTTGGAATTTCTATGTCAGGCTAAAGAACACTGGGCAACTAACCATTCAATTTGCTTTACTACTGATGAAAAGGAAGCAAGGAAAATTCTAAAAAAAAATTTCCATGATGATTTAATACATTTGCAAAATACATATCATTCTTAACATGTCTTAAAAAATAATCCAATGCACCTGTGGTTTGAAAATGCTATATTTTCCAGAATGTTAACCAATAAATGAATGCAGTTAACTTGCCAGGCTATTTCACTAAGGAGTTTGATGACCTCTGTCTTTGACCTCCATTGTTGGACCCTTGGAGCCATTGTTTCTGTGATTAAAACCATCCAGCAAAGATAATTTCCTAATTAAAAAGAAATTTTCTGTGAAATGAATTCTTTTTTCATTTACAAATATGACAGAACCCTTAGATGGAAGCCTGTATGTGCAGGTACCTTAATAACAAAGCAAATGAATATTGCTTGAATCACTAGCTGGTTAAATGAATCTGCCCAATTCTGCTGCTCCTTTCATGGCTACCAGCAAAATTATCTGGTTTCTAAATGGATTTGAATTTCCAGCCAATAATCTTCAGGATGCCTTTACTTTGCTTCACAACATGAGAAACACTAATTTGGATGGAGTTGCTAGCTCCAGATAAAAGGAATGGCTTAGCTTTGTCACCCTTTGGTATTTTGCCCAAATTTGTAAGGTTTGTCCTTTTATTTATTTATTTTTTATTATATTATTATTTTTTTAAATAAGAAATTTATTGTCAAATTGGTTTCCATACAACACCCAGTGCTCATCCTAACAGGTGCCCTCCTCAATGCCCATCACTCACTCAAGTCTTTGATTAAACCCCACATATATTTGGAGTTTCCAAGGATTTGCAACACTTTCTTCTCCATGTGTTTCCAGACTTAGTTCTCTCCTTTCCCATGAATTTTTTCCTGCAGTCTGTCTTTAATCCACAGTGAATGAGACTAAATATTTGTGTCCTTTTGAAAAGCCTATGTTGAAATCCTCACCCGCTAGGAGATGGTTTCAGGAGGGGGGCCTTTAGGAGGTGATTAGGTCTTGAGAGTGGAGCCCTCATGATGGGATTAGTGTACTTACAAAAGAAGCCCTAGACGAGCTCTTGTCTTGTCTGCCATGTGAGGTTCCAGTGGGAAGACAGTGGTCTAAGAAGTGGGCTCTCACCAGACACTGAAATCTGCTAGCGCCATGTTGTTCCAGGCCCCAGAACTGTGATAAATTTCCACCACTTATAAGCCACCTGGTCTCTGGCATTTTGTTACAGCAGCCCAGATGAACTAAGACATGGGTTGAGAAGAGATCTGGTAGAGACGTAATGGAAGCAGTTGATACTGTTGTCTTAGATAAGTTTCCTGAGCCGCTTGAGTTTTGCATTTCCAGTCTTTCCAGCTCCAGTATTCCATGACAAATGAGAGAGCTTATCATACACAGGAAGGCCCATTCGGGCACACTGGAGTTTAATGAGTGTGCACAGCTTTACCAGACTTTCTATTAGACATATTTAGCCAAGCTTAACTTCAATAGCTGGAGTTTCTGATATCGTGTGATGGCCAATTGAAATTTAGAAAACGTAAGCTTTACAAAAGTGATGGCATAGGACAAAATTCTACAAAGTGAACACCAATAACTGATAGTAAATTCAATTATTAAATTTCATGAGCCATGGAACTCAGCTTCCATCTAAATGTATTTTCTCATGACTGTTATTTTACATTGATTAGGTAGATAGATTGGGAGATAGATATAGAATGTGTGTACATGCAATCCAAAAGAATAACATTCAACCTCATCCAGGATCCTTTGCCTTTATCAGGAAGGGGTAAAACCATCAATAATCTGGGTAAATGATAAGAACCCTGGATTGGTGAAATTAGTGGATTAATGACCAACATTTTATTCTCCCATATCAGTAAACAACAGTTTAGTGCATATACCTTTCTCTTGATGTTAGAAAAGGCAGCTTGCTCAGGTAGCAAGAACCAAGACCCGGGGCACCTGGGTGGCTCATTTGGTTAAGTGTCCAACATCAGCTCAGGTCATGGTCTCACGATTTGTGAGTCTGAGCCCCACATAGGGATCTGTGCTGACAGCATGGAGTCTGCTTCAAATCCTCTGTCCCTCTCTCCATCTGCCTCTGTCTGCTTGTTCTTTCTTTCTTTCTCTCTCTCTCTCTCAATAAATGAATAAATAAACATTAAAAAAAAAAAAAGAACCAACACCCTGAGACAGTAGGACAAAGTGGTGACACAGGCTCTACCCACAGAAGACCAGAGTTTAAATCCCACTGCAGCCTCATATTAGCTGTTTATACTTGGCCTAGTAACTCGACCTTACCACACTTCAGAGTTGTTTTTTTTTTATCTTATCTGAAAAGTGGAGATATAAAAATACCCATCTGTAAGATCATTCTGAGTATTAAATGAGACATCACTGCATAAGTAAGCAACCAAAAGATATTTGTTTTGAAAACGTGGATTCTAACCCTTATCTTCCCAAAACCATGTTATAAACAACTTACAATTGTGGCATCTTCTCTTGCCTGGCAGTCTGCAGAGGAGGGTACTCACACTTGCTTCAAGGGTAGCATGAGAGCCCCAGCAGAGAAGTTGGAATCTGAAGGGTGAATATTAGTCGTGCATGAACATTATTTTCCAGGGAGCCATAAGCCAGGCAGCAGCTGGCTGATTCCTTCATTTCCCCAGGAAAGGAGAAAAGTACAAAGGGTGGCCTTTTTGTGTCAGTTTTCTGGTAGGAGGACCTCACCAGAAATCTCACAGACATGGAGAATCAAGTTGAGCAGAGCCCAACAAAATGGTAGGCCACCTGACTTTCTTCCAATTGTCTTAACAGTCCATGCATAATGAATGAGTCCAACTAATGATAATGTCTCCCTTCTTAAGTTGCAAAATATGCAGAAATTTTAAAAAGGCAGAAAAGCAGATAGCAACTCTCAGGCTCTTCAACTTGAAGCAGCTGTTATGGCTTTCCAAACACTTTCCAAATGTTAATTTACTAATTGCTCTTACGTATTTATCCTCTTTCCAAGAGGTCTTGAAGTCAATAGTGAAGTTGTACTCCTCTAATACAGGAAGATACAGATAAGCACAATCATAGTAAATTTGTGGCAGAGAGAAGAACATGTTTTGCTTTCCAATCCTTTCTGGTGAGTGCCAAAGACTGCTTCCCATGAGGAGAGACAATATCTACTCTCACATTTGGAAATAAGAAGATTGCATTTAGACCATTTGATAATAGTACTTTCAGCCCAAGCACACGACGCGCGCACGCACACACACACACACACACACACACACACACACTCCTACTTGCCACTCTGGAGACTCGTAACTCATCTGGATTATTTGTTCTTGGAAGTAACTAAGCACAGAAAGGTAGAAGACATATCACAGAGACATGGATAAATACACCTAATTATAGACTGAGCTATTAGCATGACATGAATTGCTGTTTCTGAAAATGATCTGACAGGCTGAGAAAGCACCCCTGTCACCGGCTAGCCCGTCTGTTAGCAAACAGGGCTCTGCAAAGAGCAGTCCCTGCTACGACACTCTCCCCAGCTGGGTCTGTGGTTCTGTGCCTCAATGTCTCTCCTTTGCTTTGCTCATGAGAATGAGTTCCATATTTCAAGTCACCTTCTCTCTCTCTCTCTCTCTTTTTTTTATGGATCAAACATGCTACAGGCATCCTCGTGCTTTCCTAGGTAATGTTGATGTTTCTCAGTTCACTTAGTCAACAGTAAAAACCCAGGTAGACACTGGCCAAATGCAGGGCCCCATAAATCGAAAGGCCTGGGTGCACCCTGCGTGGAGAATTTGTAAATCCACTCTGCAGCACCTCCTGCATAGGAGAGCTCTTTGTCCTTTATTTGTTTGGCTCTCACAATTCATTTAGATCAAATCAAACGCTGGTTTATGCCCAAATTCCCTGTGTCTAATGACTACCAAGTGAAACTTTATTTGTTTTCATTGGATTTTATTTTATAGCACGGAGACCAGTGAGTCATAAGATTTCCCTCCTCTGTTTACAAAGTACCAACCCCATCCAGGAAAAGAGGTAAATGATTCTGGTGCTCGGTCCAAGACCTGTAACAGATGCACATGGCATATAGGATTTTTCACAAATGTGCAAGGGTGCTTAGCTTCTGGCTGAGTTTACTTGGGAAAGAGGCTCTCTTAAAATATTTAGGGATAATTTTGGAAACAAATATGGAGCATGAAGAGTTGGTGGGAGTGGGGGGTTACATCTGCAATAGGGATAGTATATACACTTTATTAATGTATTTTCTTTTTGCCTACCTGAGTTCTTCACCTTGGTCTTGGTTGACCCCAAGGTTTCTATTTAAATGTAGGGGTGGGGAAGGGTTTGGGAAATACTACAGAAAGACTGCAGAGAGAAAGCTGGAGATAATATTTAACTGCTCCTATGCACATTAGTATTTTGCAACAGAGCAATAGCCCTAAAAACCAGGTAGCTGTCATGATAGAAAATTTGCTAAATGCCTTTACATATTTACTCTCACTCATCTTAGCATGTCAACAGCCCTGCCTGAAAAACTCACACTATTGGGTTTTCCTCAGGTGAGATGCTAACCCTTCTGACTTTGACAGCAATGTCAGCAGGCCCAGTAGCTAATGACATAAAACCTTCTTAGAATTTGGGCTTGGAGAGGGACAGGTTCACTAGATAAGAGACGATACCATTAACAGCTCAGGAAAGACGACCACTTACGATGACCTCTTAGGATGTCTTCCTACCAACAAGTTAGTTACGCCATAGGGTCAGACAGAACAGAGTTCTCAGGTTTCACTTACCAGGCTACTGTCAGTGCCCACAGGCCATGGATGCCAAATTGATGGCGAGTGGACCAGCCAATCAGCCTGCTGTGACCGCAAGGTAACCCTGCAGCAGTCTAGGCTGGACCAAAGTTGCAGCAGACACTCAGGGGTCTAGAGATGGCTGGAGTCAAGGAGAAGCCACTACACCCAGGGAGTGCTTCTGGGCCTTGACCAAGCTAAGAGAGATCATGTCATAAGCTAATCTATCCAGTCTGGGGGCCAGCAGTCCCCATGAGGGACAGAAACATCACTCTGGAAGTAAGACTCTTAGGGCACCTGGGTGGCTCAGTTGGTTGGGCGTCCGACTTCAGCTCAGGTCATGATTTCACGGTTTGGGAGTTCAAGCCCTGCAGCAGGTTCTGTGCCGACAGCTCGGAGCCTGGAGCGTGCTTCGGATTCTGTGTCTCCCTTTCTCTCTGCCCCTCCCCCGCTCATGCTCTGTCTCTGTCTCTCCCTCTCAAAAATAAATTAAAAAAAAAAAAAGGAAGTAAGACTCTCTTACACAAAATTGCATTCTATCTATCCTAGGGAGAGAAGCAGGGAAAGAGGGAGGGGGAGGGCTATCTCTCTAAGGAACTAATTATTTTTCCTAAAATGCCCAAAGATTAGCTGAAGGCACACATAATGGATCAGATTAAATTTAAACTCGATTGGACATTTAGTTAACAGCGCTCTTGCCAACCAGTGGGTAGAGGCTTGGAAGAAATGCTGGTTCAGAGTTCTGCTAAAGGGTTTGGCAAACAGGCAGAATTACACTCCTCATTTGCAAAAAAGATGCCACTATCTTTGGGACAAGCTGAGGCATTCTTCTTCTTTGCCAAATTTGAGTACCTCTGAAAGTGATTTTCATTTTTCTTTTCTTTTTTTTTTTTTTTTTTTTGTGATTTGCTTTTCATTTCTTTACTTTTCAACCTTTCTTTAAATTGTATTTATTTATTTACTTTTATGAATTCATCCTAAATCTTTTCAAGGAAAAAGAAAGCCATATATAGCCAAATATAAGCTTTACTATAAATAACCCAGGATGCTCTCTCAAGTTAGACAAGAGCTTGCACTTAGCTGGACTGTCGATTGGTTTGCTCAGAAGAAGCTTTGGGCTGAGTTCATTTGTGAAAGAGGGTCTTTTGAAATTTGTTTTGGAAACAAATATGGCATATGTGAAATGGGTGCTCACTTACGGAGCTTCAACAAGCAACCTCATGTAATTTGTTGCAAGATGACAGTGACATGTGTCCGTGATGCCTGAGAGCATGATCTTGAGGTCCTGTAGGTTCTGGTCCTCTCCCTCCCTTGGAAGGAGGCAGTTACTCAGTTCAGAGTCAAAGGGACCTAATTTGATTATTAACCCCTCATCTCATTGCACTGCATTAATGAGATAATGCACATAAAATCAAACCTTCCACAAATGGACACTGTTATAATTATAATCATTTTTTTTAAATGTGGCAACTGATTATTGATGGAAAGTGATTTGAGTTTTACTCAAACAGCAAAAGTTGAAACAAGCAAAACTCTCTAGCCACCTTGCTTGTAAGCATCTATACTATTCTAGGGGAACTCTTGGGGTCCCAGGCTCAGAAGTCCAGGAAGATGGCAGGCTTTATATCCACACACAAGACAGGGTGATGACAGAAGAATCATAATTGCCAGTGTTACTACGTATCTATGGGTGAATGTCTAAGCACTTTATGAGAACTATCTCACTTAATCTTCAGATTGAAGAGTCCCTTGGAGGACAGGAGAACTTCTGAGCTGCCAGAGAAAAAAAGCCCATGAATCCTATGTACCTATTAGGAGAAGGAGAGAACTCTACATCATGGATGAGGCCAGAGAGAAAAGTGACAGGTTTAATTAAGAGCTTCCTTCACATAATCTAGATATGCCCGCCTGTGTGTTTGCTTGTACCATACATAAAGGCCATGTAATCACAGACAGAGAAGAGATCCGGGGGGGGGGGGGGAGGGGGCATGTGGGGTAGTTTCTAATATCACTGTAAATAATCACTCACATTTGTATACCACTTTACAGTCTATAACACACTTTCATATACATAATCTCACCAGATACTCCAGCAAGAAGTGTTCCCACTTATAGGTCCTTTCTCTGTGTGGCACCAGTAGAAAGCAATTAGCATGTGCATGAAACTAACAGTTTATACTTCATTCTTCAAAGCTAATCATCTCCCAGTAGTTTTGTTTGTTCATTCGTTTTTATGTGAATTTTCTGTTCATTGTGAATAGAACTGGGGACAACAGGGGTTACGGCATATAAAAATGTCCTCAATACCTTTAAAATGCGAATACTTGTCCCTTGCGTAGGCTCTGCCCGAGACAGCACTTATGTGTGCCAAAGCTTGTAAGCGAGTCACAAGACCTTACTTTAACATGACACTAACTTCGATAAAGGAAGCCCAAATAGACCCCAATTAAGAGTTTTCTTGTTGTTCTTCCAAGCTGTTTACAAATTCTAACAGGTTTTGGTCATGGATGATACTGGGTGGCTGTAACATATGCTGTTTTGCAAAGAGTGTGTACATGTGTGAAACCACCAGCTTTCCACACACGGGTTACCCAGATGGCGAGGATCATGCTTTCACTTCCATCTGCTGGATCACCCTGATGTCAAGGATGTGCGGCTCTCCCAGCACTGCTCCTCTACCCCAAGCCACTGGGAAGATTATCTGGTTCTCAGCTACCCACTAAAATGCTTCCTTCCTTAGAAATTGTCTACTGGTATCCTCCCACCCCCCGCCCATATCAGATTAATGACACGGCAATAAAAGATGTGACGCAGTGATTATTTCACTGAGATTCAAAGGGAACAGCATGCCCACAGAGCACCACTTCCTTTAAATTGGCAGATTTCCGCTTGGGGCTTCATTTGCCGAACACTGGTGTGACAGAGGTGGCTGCCAGTATGAGCCAAGTTCCCATCATAGCCTACTGGTGGCAGTGGCACATCCCAGAGGCGACTCCAGCTGTGGCTGACTGTATGCTACCTACTGGGAAAGACCATGGCCTTTCAGAGAGCAGGCAGAGCTTTGTGGGACCAAATGCAATGCCACCTTTCCCACTCTTTCCATACTCCCCCACAAGTGCAATGCAGCGTTAGGGGTTCTCCCACTCCCATGCACAGTTGTCCTGATTGATGTTTAAAAACAATATATGCAAATGTCTGTCTATCTAGCTATATGAATAGATGCATAAATACATGTATGAATCACAAAAATAATCCTGTCAAAAGTGAGACCATGAGCCATAATTAAAATCTCATGTTAAAAATTGTTGGTGCTGTTATTCTATTTTGGTTCCTAGCAAATGAAATATTTGCTCTTCTTACTTCTGCCCATTTTCACTGGAGCAAACGTACACCTCTTCCCAGGGGACAAGAAGGATAGCCTCTTAGATTCATACCTGCAGGTGTAGGTGGTGAGGTTTTCTCAGAGGGGAAGTAGAGGCACCGCATGGCATTGGCCAGGGACTTGGAGGGAAGAATTTTAAAGACAAATTGTTCATTCAACTAGTTTCAATGTATTGGGAGGGGACATATAACCATCAGATCTAAAAGCTGATTTCTATGTGTTTATTCATTTGTTCACTCAATGCATATTTATTAAGAGGTTCTATATTCCCTCTGAGGACACAGAAAAATCAGTGTGAGACATTTCCTCCCAAGTAACATATGATATCCGTGCAGGAAAGGATTCCTCTACCACCTTTAATCACCCACTTGGATGTGTTTCGGAGCATTTTCACATCACTCGTCCCCTTGATCCCACTGAAACAGGCAAGGCTGGCATTATTCTCCTCACTGACAGGTGAGAAGACCAACGCCTATTTAGGCTGTGCTAGAGAAGCTGGTGGAGCTCCGGCACCAGAGCCACTCGCTAATTTTGTGACCCAGGGCAAGTTGTCCGACGGCTCTGGGCCTCGGTTTTCTTCTCTGTAAAAAGGGCATGGACAGGACCTGCCAATTTAATAAAATAATGTTTGTAAGGTGCTTGGCACCATGCCCAATACATAACAGGTGCTCGATCAACAGGGGCTGTTCTAAGATAGGTTCTTAGTTATTGCCACTGCTATAAGGATACTGTTATGAAGACGATGTGCCACATGGGGCTGGCTCTCCTGATATTTTCTGAAGCAATGTCTAGCTCACTTTCAGCCTTTGGAGTCACCAATGGGTCTTGGTTGAGAAACGGTAAAGCAGGTTTAGTGGCAGGATCCTCACCCTTTTTTTTTTTTTTTCAATCTACCCACCAACATACATGCATATGTGTGGATGTGTGCATGCGCACTCATACTCAGGCCCATCTCTAGCCTCAGTATCACCTCCACCCTTTTAGGCTATGGTAGAAACGGGGTCAGGTAACTTCGGAGAAGGTGCTGCGCTGTAGGAGGGCTGCAGAGAGCTGAGCGGTTGCTAGGTTACCATCCCCAGAGGCTGGTCTGCTTCAGCTCTCCAGGAGACTCCTGAGATTCAAGCTGATTCACAGTAATCCCTGCTGGTCAGCCCCTGGTCCTGAGGTCTTTGCTTTAAGGTCTCCCAGGAACAAGTATCCACACGAAAGCAGATTTGCTGTAAATGTGGGAAGCCTTACTAAACCTGATCCCTGTGGCCAGGCTGACTCCAGGTGGGAGAAGGAAGCCAGTGGGGCACAGAGGACAAAGGCAGGAGTCTCTGAATCTGCCTTTGTTTCCCGGCTCCCAAAAAAAGGCTGGAGATTAGTGGGTTATGCTTTGTAGGGGAAACAATTTCAGGGTTTTTAAAGTGAAAAGATATGAATGTGGATTGACAGGGGAAGGGGAAGGCCACTGGGAGTTGCTTTTCAGTCGCTTCTGTGAAAATAATGGTGATGAACGAGGTTGTGCTCATCTCCAGGGAGCCTTAGAGATGGCGGGAGAGAATTCCTGATGCAGTCTCCGTCAAGTGCTCAACTCTGAACCTAGCGACTGTATTTCACTCATTTGCTCAGAATTTGGCAAAGAAGCCATTTTCAGTCTCACTCGATAAATATTTACAGAGCACTTACTCTATGCCAGCTGTGGTGCTAGTTATAAGGATATAGTAGTGAGGGATACACCCAGGGACCTGTCCTCATGGAGATCACAGTCTAGTGGAAGATAGAGACTGAACACTAATCAAAGTGTGATAAGCGTTATAAAAGGCAAGTATGTGGAAACACACCCGGGAGCAGCTGGAGAGACAGTATAGCTTTATTCATAGAGTGTAAGCTCTAGAGCCAGATAGTCACCATGGGAACCCAGCTCTGCCACTTACGAATTATTTTTTTTTTAATTTTTAAAGATTTATTTATTTATTTATTTATTTAGAACTGGGGAGGGGAAGAGAGAGAGTGGGAGAGAGAATCCCAAGCAGGCTCCACGCTGTCGGCACAGAGCCAGATGCGGGACTCCATCCCACGAACCGTGAGATCATGACCTGAGCTAAAATCAGGAGTCTGATGCTTACCGACTGAGCCACCCAGGCACCCCTGCAACTTATTAACTGTAACTTAGCCTTGCTTAGCCTCATCTGTAAAATGGAATGTTAATAGTAACATTTACTTCATAGCTTTTTTGCTGGGAGAGCTCAGTGGGTTAGTATGTCTATGAAACAATTCTATGAGTGTGTGACATATAGTAAATACCTAATTGATACAAGTTATTATATGAATTCTTTCTTGGTCTTGTGGGTCATTCTTTAAAAACCATATCCTATTAACTCTTTGCAGGGTGTTAACTTTAGGAGAGAAGGATAAGCTACTGTCTGCCTTGGCTATAGCTAATTTTATCCCTGATAGTCTTCTTGAGGAATGGATTTGGGTTGATGTTGAGACAAAATCTCCAACTTCTATCTTTATGCACAAAGGAAGCAAAGCAAGTCCAGTTTTCTGAGGGTCAAGGAGGAAGTAGGTCTGTGAGTGCTGTCACTAGCTGGTGACACTAGCTAGTTGGAAGTACAAACAGATTACAGGAGAGCAGAGGTATGAAGTCATTAGAATGAGCAAGTGTTATGAGTGAGATTCCAGAGACTGGCCTCAAGGGTAGCACTGATTAAGTTCTCATCCTAACTGTGACTGAAGGCCTTTTTCAGGGAGAATAAAGGTCATTTAATAAAGACTGGCAGAGTTTTAGGGCACTCACTGGGGGAGAACAAAGTGGTACTGACTCAGACTTAAAGCCAGATGTTGATGGGGTACCAGAAGCCATCCAACACTTTCCTGTCATTTCCCTATCAATGGAGAGAACAGAAATCTGCCCACATTTTATTCAAAAATCTTGTAAGACTTTAAAAGGCACATCAGAAATGTTTTCTGACAATGCAGCACCTTACAACAAGGAGTTCAAGTATTTCCTTTCACTCACAGAACCTCGCACCAACCAGAAGAGCCGTTATTAAGATTAGAGCCCAAGTGTCAGGGCACCTGGGTGGCCCAGTCGGTTGAGGGTCTGGCTCTTGATTTTGTCTCAGGTCATGCAAGATCTCACGGTTTGAGTTTGAGCCCCGCATTGGGCTCTGCACTGACAGCGTGGAGCCTGCTTGGGATTCTCTTTCTACCTCTCCCTCTGGCCTCCCCTGCTCTCTCTCTCTCTCTTAAAAAATAAATAAACTAAAAAAAAAAAAAAAAAAAAAAAAGGATTAGAGCTCAATCTCAACTTTTGAATTCAAAGACCTTTCTTCTCTTTTTGTTTCCATGAATTAAAAATTCTGATGTTACCTTAGTTCAGACTGCTGTAACAACGCGCTATAGACTGGGTGCTTACACGACAAACATGTATTTCTTAAAGATCTGGAGGCTGGGAAGTCCAAGATCAAGACACCAGCAGATGTGGTATCTGGTGAGGTTCCACTTCTGGTTTCACAGATGCTGTTTTCTGCTTCTATCCCCACTTGCTGAAGAGAAGAGAGCAGCAAGCTCCCTTACTACTGTTAATAGGGCATTAATCCCATTAATGAGGGCTCCACCCTATGTCCTTATCTAAACATAATTACCTCCCAAAGGCCCATTTCCTAGGTGGCTTTTTTTTCTTTTAAGTTTTTGAATTCTACCTGGTCGAATTGTACCTTGAATTGTACCTTGTCCTATATTTGACATTTTTCAAAATAAAAAGCTAAACAACAAAGTTAATGGTAAATGACTCATAGGATTTTTGAAGATATTCAACAAATATTTTAAGGTATGAGAAATTAATGTAGATATTATATCTGCCCATTGATAGAGGAGTAGATCAGTAAACTGTGGTCCATCCAGACACTGCAAGAGTACTCAGCATTGACAAGGAAGGAGATTCTGACACCTG
Source organism: Panthera uncia (assembly GCF_023721935.1). Taxonomy (NCBI): domain Eukaryota; kingdom Metazoa; phylum Chordata; class Mammalia; order Carnivora; family Felidae; genus Panthera; species Panthera uncia. The sequence continues at coordinate 14,531,568 of NW_026057576.1, forward strand.
TTGCAACATGAATGAGCCTTGAGGACATTATGCAGAATGAAAGAAAGCAACCACAAAAAAGACAAATACCATATGATTCCACATGCATTTCGAGGAGACACAAACATTTAGACCATAACAGATATATTCATTCAGAGGTCATTCAGAGTCTGAGTTTGGAAGGACCTTGGGAATGCCATTAATCCAAACCTTTTGTTTTACAGATGAGGCGAGTAGAGGTCCAGAGAAGGGGTGGCTTATCCAAAGCTCCACCTGGTAAATGTCAAGGCAAAGACTAGAACCCAGAGGCCATTCATTGTCTGCATCTGATTCTCATGTCTTGGGTGTTGTTTGCCATCCGCAGGCTGGTTCTCTGGCCATTGCCAGGCTCCATGTTGCTTATAAGCAACTGGAAGGCAAGGATGATACCATGGGCTGATGTTTGCCATCAACAGATGGTTTCAGACTCACAGAGTTAACACTCTTTGGGTGCTTTATTATTTTTTGGCTGCTAGATGGCTAATGGTGGACAATGTCTATGGCTGCATGGTTTTAGTAATTGGGCTTTCCTTTGATAGAGCTTTCCCCCTTCTTATAAACAGTTTCCTCACCCTGTAGCACTTCTCCCCAGCATGGAGAGAAGCACTTCTCCTTCAGGTCCATGCAAATGCAGAGCCTGCCTTGGTTTTGCATTCAGGAAGACCCAATGTTCCTTCTTTTGTGTTTCATCTGCTGCTTAGATCTGTCCCTTGGGGGGTGTGAATCTTATTATTCTGTTTTTTGTTTGTTTGTTTGTTTACTTCCATGTTTCCCCATTAGATCATACTGCATGGGATCAGGGGCCACAACTTTTAATTTTGTTTCCCTGAAGCATGGTCTGTTGGCTGAAGGAAAGTTCATCCACCAGAGCAGGAGAGACAAAGGGTCTGGCCACTGGTTCAGAAAAGCAGATGAAATGGTAGAAGCATGTGGATGTTCTCTTCTGGTTTCCTCTGCTTGCTCTGTGGAATAGAAAGCAGGATCTCCACCTAAGTGAAGATGGGATAGGGGGAGGTCTGGAGGTCAGAGGAGAGAATAGAAGGTATGACACAGGGCAGGGATTAGACCAGGGAAATATAACAGTATCTCTAAGCAGCACCAGGGTCCACTTGAGGTTAAAAGTCATTAAGTTTCCAGTGAGACCATAGACAAGGCTGAATGTGTCCTCCAGATGTACTCATTAGTGCAGATGAAGATTCAGAGTTGATAGAGGGGTGTAATTAACAAGGGTCAGAGTTTTGCCATGTGAGAGCCATAGTGGAGAGAGAGGCAAGGACACAGTGGAGTAATGCCAATGAGTCATTATAATGATGGATCACTCAGTCTCAGCTGGGAATCAAGGTAGGTAAGAAATGAGGATGGAAACAGTAGTCAGTCCACATGAGGGTCCAGCAGTTATTGAGATCAGCCTGCCACTGGGGAGACAGAGCAGATACCTGCAAGGAAACTCGAGAATGGCTGGAGGATTCACCCCATGGAGGCTGCAGAGGAAACAAATGCTCTTCTTTAAATGCTGTCACTGAAGGCAATTCAAATGGTCTGGGGTCATATTTCAAGAAGCAGAAGAACTCCTGTAGGCACTTGCCTGAAGAGTATGAGGCTCTCCTTCTCTCCACATGCTTTGTTCACTCCTTTGTTCATTCCACAAATACCTACTGAAACCTAGTAGGTCAGAGTCCTGAGATGTGTTAGGGTAGATGAGTCACAGCAGGCAGGAGTGCCACCCTGGGGAAGAGGATGAGGAAGCTCACAAGAAGCCAGGCATCAGGCCAGGTGCTTTCTTGCATTAATTCCCTCGCTTTCCTACAGGGTATTAGTCACCCTACTTTACAGATGAGGAAACTGAGGTCCAAGGAAGCTATATTACATGCCAAAGTTCACACAGCAAGTATATGTGTGGGGTGCTTGGCCTCATACCCAGTTCTGTTAAACTCTTGCACGAGAGAGATCTGGGCTACTGCATGGATAGCCCTATTCCACTGGAAATGGTCCCTGCCTTTATCCCATACATTCCTCCAAGTTTATATATATATATATATATATATATATA
>NW_026057576.1:14534035-14549138 GCF_023721935.1 Panthera uncia
TCTGCTACTCTTTCAGAATCTTCGAAGATTCTGAAAGAGTAGCAGATCTAAATGGTTTAGAGAGATATACAGCAGTGGTTTCCAAGTGCTGGGTTGTAGCATTGATTTGTGACAACACTCAGAAAATAAAGAGAAGGTAACATTCATGTGTATAGGACAGAATGACTGCCTCTTGTGATGAACTTTTCCTTTGACTTAATAACACTTTGGTATTAAGATATCCTTTAGCCTAAGTCCTTTTTGGTGTTAAAACATCCTCCTTATTATGATATGAGGGCAAACAGTAGATAGGTGTTTGTCAGTTTGCTTTGAGCAAGAGAAAGGCAGAGAGGTAGGGAGAGAGAGAATCCCAGGCAGGCCCACACTGCCAGCGCAGAGCCCAATGCAGGGTTTGAACCCAAGAATGATGAGATCATGACCTGAGCCTAAATCAAGAGGCAGAGGCTCAACTGACTGAGCCACCCAGGTGCCTCTGTCAATTTGCTTGTTTTAATGTCCATACTAGGCAGAAGAAATAGTTGGTACTTTATTAGCCCTAAAATGTTTTCAGCCATTTTGCCAGTCCGTGAAAACAGAAGTCTGGGAACCACATGTTTAGAGCAAACAGAGCTTGCGAGCCTTCCCTGAAGGGACCCAGCACTAGGGCCTGCAGGGGGAGGAGGTCTTTGCTTTGTGGCTTCTCTATCTTCCTTGAGTTGACAGAAGTCATGGAAAGACTCATACATAGGCTTGAGGACCATTCAGTTTTCCTTTGTGTGTACACAAATCCTGAGTTAGCTTTCTGTATCATTTACCTCACAAGCAGATTTGAAGTTAGCACACTCTCTCTATAGTCCCTGAGTCCTCTGAGGATGAAGTGTCCACACAGCCTGACATCAGGGCAAAATCTCTCAGGCTGGGGCTTCCAGGAAGCTTCAAGGGAGGAGTGTGGAAATCAGAGCTCCCAGCAGCTGCTGCCTTCTGGGGACAGTGAACACAGACCCTCCCTTCCTATCAGTGCTTCGTTTCCTGATGGTGCCACACTGGATATGCCGCAAATGTTTCCTCAGTCCTGTGGTAATCATGAAGCAGACCCACAGCAACTAACTTGGACAGTGAGTGGCTCAAGGTCAAGGAAACAATGTTTTCTTGGATCGGCTATGGCACATTACCTTAGTTTTGCCTGTTTGGAGAGCTCTCCATCATATCCTAATGAGTAAAGATGAAAAGATCAGAGGACGATGAATGGCTTCTGCTCAGATACAGCCACTGAGTAATGGCTGTCACGATGGTTTCCTTAAACCAAGTTGCAACAGGACACATAGATTGCTAAGCTTGAAAGAAAAGGGGTTGTCGTGTTTCAGTTTCGTCCTTTGTTTCTCTTCCATTCTCTCCATTAAAATCAGTGTCATCTTCTTCTCCTCCTTCCTTGTTTAATTTATAGACCTCTTTCCACTTAGGCTGGTCATCATACACAGTATAGTGTGGTGGCTCTGAGTATAAACAGGACCTGGATTTCTGGGATTCTCATACTGTCACCAGCACATACCCATGTTTTGATGTCGGGCATATGATTTAATCTCTCAGGACACATTTTCTCATCTAGAAAAGGGGATGATATTAGCATTCATTTCTCTGGTGTTGATGTGGGTATTAAATAAGAAAATGCCTGCAAAGCCTACCACAGAATAAACATGAGATAAATGTTAGCCATTATGATTATCTCTAAAAGTACAGAACACGTGAGGAATGGGTTGCACTGACTCATGTCAGCAAGCGTTGATTGAACATACACAATCGTCTTGGTATTTGGGGGAGAACCGCAGAACCGCAGATGACGTCCTTACTCTCTTGTGTCATGTCACCTATTCCACTGGCTTTGGTAATTGTTGAAGGTGTGAGTTAATGCCTCCCGAGAGTCCTTCCTTGTGTTCTCGGTTGTGGAGACAACCTCTAGAATATTATCCCATCTTGATTTACTGTCCTGAATGTTCAGCCAGGCAGGTTTCCTGTTTTAGCGCCAAATTAGAGCTTTTGGGAAACCACTTTATATATCCAAGTAAAAAAAAAAACGTATCCAAGGGACCTGAAAAGAAACCAATTAGCTTTCAAAACTCTCTACTTTGTTCTATTGACAAAAACAGAAAATCTGACTGAATAAGTTTTTTTTTTTTTTTTTTTTTTCTACAATGCATGATCCTATCTTACAGAATAATTTGGTTCTCAGCTTGGACTCAGCAGCACTTGTTTCCCTTGGGACAGAAATGGTTGTCCTTAGAAGGGATGTTGTATTTGCTGAAAAGTAAACGTTGCTCTAACTCCGGTAGCACAGGAAGCCTAAGACACAAGAAAACATGTATCGTGCTGGTGCTGTGAGGTGTTCAAGGGCTGAAATGAAATATATTTGGAAAGTTTCAGTGTAATAGGTGACCCTGAGCAGGAATGGCACTCCTAATGGGCATCCTCATTAACAGAATGGCTTACTAATTTGGAAACACTTCATTGCTTCAGTTTCATCTACAAATTTTACCAGGAGAGTTCATGTCATATTAAAGAAGTAGTTTTTCTTTTCATTAATTTAAAAACATAACATTTGTTCATGAATGCAAAAGGAGTCCGAATTTTAATTTGTCCTCAAATACTCAGTAGTGTGTCCATCTTTCAATAAATTGATTTTTAACTTTGTTTTAAAGCAAGATGATTTTGCTCTCATAAAATCATTGGGCACCCGGTGCTCTGATCGATAACCTTCTACCATGAAGAAACACTTTCATTCCAAGGAAAGTGCAACAGCTTCACTTCAGTGAAGCCCCAATAAAACGATCCTTTCAACTGATACAAACTTTAGACTTGTTCTCTGATTTTAAAAACCTTTACAAGAAAAGAAAACCAGTGAAAAGATCAAGTAAACAAAATTTCAAACATTTTACCTTGAATTCTACATGGGTAAGGAGAGGATTCTGTTTGTGATCCACATAGAAGAATATAGGGCTTTTCTGATCAACCATGAAAATGAAATTCAACAAACCATGTGTTCTATCAGGGTTTAAACAAATGCTAGGAACTCTGTAAAAAGTGCTAGTGTTTTAATTATGGTATACAGAAAGTCCCAAAGTTTTGTGAATTCTGTAGCATGTATTTTTATTTGTAATTATATAAACATTAATGTGACCTAAATATTAAAACTCGTTTTTCTTAATTTTTACTGTTTTGACAAGGATGAGCTTTCCTCACCCTTCAAAAACGCCCTGGCCTTCATAAACAAAGATCTTTTTTTAAAACTTATTTTTTAAGTTTCATATAGCAAAATTTACTCTTTCTGGGGTATAGTTTTATGGGTGTTTAATAATATAGAGTCACGTATCCAACATGATAGAGATCAGTTTCATCACCTCCAAAAATTCCCTTTGCTGTCCCTTGGGAGTCAACTCCCCATGGCAACAACTGATCTATTTTCTGTCTGTATAGTTTTGCCTTTTCCAGAATGTCACTAAGTCATATAGTATGTAGCCTTTTGGGTCTGGCCTCTTTCACTTAGCAAAACGCTTCTGAGATTCATCCATGTTGTTCCATGTATGAATATTTCATATCTCGCCTTGCTAAGTAGTATTCCATTACATGTACGTACCACAATTTGATTTTCCCTTCACCTGTTGATGGAAATTTGGGTGGTTTTTAGTTGTAGCCGGTTATGAATAAAGCTAATTATAAACATTCACATATGAGTTTTTATGTGAACGTAAGTTTTTGTTTCCTTTAGGTAAATGCCCAGAAATAAGGACTACTGGTTCACTTGGTAATGGCATGTTTAACATGGTAATAAGATACTGCCAAACCATTTCCCAAGATAGCTGTACAATTTTGTATTCCCTCTAACTATATATGAGAATTCTGTTTGCTCTGCATCCTTGTCAGTGCTTGGCATTGTCCGTTTCTTTATACTTTAGGCTTTCTGATTGGAGTATGGTGGTATCTCATTGTAGTTTTAAATTGTATTTCCCTGTGGCTAATGACACTGAGCATTTTTCCGTGTGTTTATTTGCCTTCTGTATATCTTCTTTGATGAAATATCTGTTCAGATTTTTCGTCTATTTTTAATGGGATTTTGTTTTCTTATTGTTGAGTTTTGAGGGTTCTTTATATATTCTGGATACAAGTCTTTTGTCAGAGATGTGATGAGCAAATATTTTCCTCCCAGTCTGTAGCTTGTTTTTTCATTTTATTGAAGTATTCTTTATAGAGAAGAAAGTTTTAATTTTGGTAAAGCAACTTTTGTTGCTTTTTTCCCCTCTTTTATGTATGGATTATGCTTTTGGTGTTGCATAAAAACATTTTCCAACTCAAGGCAATAATTTCTTTTTAACGTCAAAAAATTTTACAATCCTCCAGAGAATTGCAATTGAATCTTTAGTATCCACTAATTTAAAAAATACATGGCAATTGTATTAATCACTACAGGTTCTCTATGCTTTTGAAAAAATGATTATTTCTCTACTCTCGTAGATTTGAATCTTCAGCTTCTTTTTTAAAATGTTTTTATTTATTTACTTTGGTGGGGGAGGGACAGGGAGAGAGGGAGAGAGAGAATTCCAAGCAGGCTCCTTATTGTCAGTGCAGAGCCCACTGCGGGGCTGGAACCCACAAACAATGAGATCATGGCCCAAGCCAAAACCAAGACTCAAAAGCTCAACTGACTGAGCCACCCAGGCGCCCCTGAACCTTCAGTTTCATATGCAAATCCAGAACATTCATCATTCTAATTGTGAATGCCCCACTGGACCTCCTCCTGTCTCCTTGTGTCATAATTTTTTGGTGGCAACACAGAATCAGGTTCTAGTCTAGCTTAAGTTTATCAGGAGTTCATAGCATCAGTGAGAAGGATAGAGAACAATACTTGAAAACAGGCAGTAATTAAGGTGGTTCTAGCAGTTTCAGGAACCTATAACTAAGGCTAATAAAATAGGATATTAGTCTTGCTCTGCCACTGGTATGCTCAGGTCACTGTGATTTTCATTAATTAACTCGTATTGTTTTCAGAGTTTTTGCTCATTGATTCAATGTTCAAATTCCAGACTAGAATGTGACAAATTACCTGGGTGGCTGTCCCTTTATTAGAATGTGGCAGTCAACTATAGATGCCCAGGTATTAGTCTTATGTTGTAAAGTGGGGTCCTCATATTAGACACCATGAGACTAGAAACGTCTTTTGTTCATTGAACCTGGAAGCCAGAAATTCTTATCAATGTTCAACACTGATCAAGAGCCTATCATTATCTGAGCAAGGATAATACAAGTACAATGCACTTGGTACACACCACGAAAATGCTCAAAATGTTGTGGTGCTTGGGGCACTCTGACTCTTCCCAGGAAAGTCAGGGTGGGGTTCATAGATGATGTGATATTTGGAAGGATAAGTAGGGGTTGCCAGAGGCAGAAGGGAAAGGAAAGGTATTTCAAGAAGAGAAGGATGAATAGGTTGCTGTAGCATGGGAAGAAGGGTAGAAGGACTGGATGGTTGGGGAGAAGGTTGGAACAACAAGACAGAGCCAACTGTAAGGTGCCTATCACCTATCAGCAAAATGGAGCAAAACCCCAATCTGTCCTCTTGGGGGTAGCACAGGGAGTGAAGCAATCACAGAAATTGCTACAGCACTAAGGGAGCTTAAATTTTCTTATGTGTTGTCCTTGAGATATAAAGAATGCTATTGTTTTGGTAATGTCTTCCTGTCAAAGTTCAGGATGGAATATCACAGAACAACAGAATAGATGTGACTTTAGATATTGTCCAGAGGTATCTAACTTCTTTATGTCTCAAAAAGAGGAACTAAACCCCAGAGAGGTGCACCCAAAGTCATCTACAGTAATGATGCAAGGTCTGTTCTGTGGCCATGGCTCAGCGTGGCCTGTATCATTCCCAAAGGCAGAGCTGAGTGCATATGAGAGTGCCTTACTTGAAGCTCCTGGCTCCCACTTTCCAAGAAATCCCAAAACAGGCTAAGCAGGACATTATTTCTAGGAGATATCTGCAAGGGAAGGGTTATGAGGTCACATAAGTTGAGAAATGATGCATGCCCACTCTCTTATTAGAGATTCTAACATGTTAGAGATTCTAAGGAGGCCCACAATAAAGATACTTCCCGGTTTAGCTGTTTGACCCAGATTTCCCTGTTTATTTGCCTATAGGATCACAGTTTGCCTAACACCTATTAACATAAACAATGACTTGCTAATGGTCTGAGTCATGGTCCAGAATTGGGAGACAATGAATTTAGAAACTAGAAGCAGAAGGCCTAGGTGGTTACCACTCCTGGAGAAAGAATGAAGCTCTCGAAAGTTTACATTTACTAGGCTCTAAAAACGAGCAAAACTCCTCAGAATCCAAGCATAACTGATTAGTTTTCTTTTCCTTTTATGAAACAGATGGGAGATAAGTTACTAACAGAGTTCATATTGAATATACATGCATGAGTTAATCAGGGCATAGCTGTATAATTATACAAGATATTATTTGAGGCCATCCTCCATATGTACTTATGGCACACAGACTTTGCTCCTGTCACTTCATGTTGGAGGTGACTATGAGTAAGATACGGTGCCCCCAATAAGGAGCTCAGAGCCTGATATGCTCAGGTTCAACCGGAGAGAGGGTCATCATTTTCTCGGTTCTAATACCCATCTAAAATCCTGAAGAACTTAGGTTTCTGGAGAACCCAGGGCTCTTCTCCTGGCAAACATACTAGTCACAAGGCATGAAAGAAACATCTAATATCAAGCAAAAAGCAATGAATGATAGAGTCTGAGGCCTTTCTTTCAAGGTTTCCAACGTCCTCCCAGTTTTGGCTCAGGCTCTCCTGCTTTCATCTGTGGGTCTCTCCTGTGGGTTTTGCTGCCCATTCTGCTGGCAGGAGCTTCTCTCAGGTGAGTCTCTGGATGTAGCTTCCTGCCAGCACACTTCCTGGCTTGCTGCCTTCTTCATGCTGAGCATCCGTCTGGAGCTCTTCCTGGACTTTACCAAAAGAGTCTTGAAAGTCTCTCACTTCTAATGGAGCCACTGCCAAGTTTGTTCATAGGAACAAATGGCTAGATCAATGGCCTTCTCTTCCTATATCTGTTTGACTGAGTATCTGCCAGGCACTATGCTAGGTGGTGGATACAAAGCTGGATAAAACACTGTTCCTACCATTAAGGAATTCACGGTCTATGGGGAAGTAAGTCATATTCACATATCACTTAAGTTATCTGGCATGTACTAACGTAGAGCTATAAACAGTATTATGGACACTGGACCTAATCTCAGAGCTACAGAGGGATGCCTTCTGCCTCCCATGCATTTTTCTCTGCTGGGACATGGACGTGAACCCGGCATACAGATGGTCACTGAAAGGCAAGACTTCTTTCCTTAAAGAGAAATAATGTCAGATTTAGATTTTTTTTATCCCTGATTTCACTGTCACAGACCCCATCCCCATTAAGGAGATTTCCTCCAGAGGCCTGGTGTTCTTTCAAACCCTAGAACAAGGTGGAATTCTGGCTTCAAAGGATCACATCTAGCTGTGTCTGAGGGTTGGCTTAGCTCTCTGGGTGCTTGCTTGTTCCTTCTCTTGAGGCACTAGGACAAAAACACTAATACTCTCAAATCCACCATTGTTTATATTGCAAAAAAGATTAAATAACATTCAGTGTAATTGCAGTATAAAATTCAGTTTTACAATGTGCTCTAAGTCTATAAAACAGTCATCAGAATACAGTGCTCAAGATACTATTAAAGTAATGAGTTTTTAAAAACAAACATCAGAAGCTACATATGCAAATGATTGTCATTCCTTTTAAGATAGTTATGCTGGGCAGTTATAATCATTGCAATTATGCTATCATAGTTTTATATTAATTTCACAGAAAATCAATTTTACTTTTATAAATTTTTTCCTATTTTTTGATGCAATGTTATTTACTATGATTATCCAACTTATTTCTCTGACTTTAAGTGACTTTTATTTTTTTTTCTAAAAATAAAGACTAATCTTAACAGATATAGTGCTTAAACTTCATCTGAAGCTGGTTTTTCCACTGTTCTTCAGATAAAGATCAAAATCCTTTGTGTTATTAAGTGGATTGCATTATTATTATTATTATTATTATTTACTATTATTATTTTAAAGGGAGTAAGTCTTTTTTTATTTTAAAGTTTATTTATTTTGAGAGAGAGAGCATGAGCAGGGGAGGGGCAGAGAGAGAGGGAGAGAGAAAATTCCAAGCAGCTCCATGCTTAGCACAGAACCCAACACAGGGCTCAATCTCACGACCACGAGATAACGATGAGCCAGCATCAAGAGTCCGATGCTTAACTGACTGAGCCACCCAGACGCCCCTAAGTAGATTGTATTATTGTTACCAAATATTTGCTGTTCCTCCCATCCCACTGACATTTAGCTTAGCCGTGAAACTTGCTATGTCCGATGCAATGTGAGTAGAAGTGAATATGCCAGTTCCAGACAGATGATTTCAAAGCTATATGGTAGCTCACCAAGGTTCTTTTCCTTTCCCTTTTGAGGCTGGTATGTCCCAGTTAGGAGTTGTTCCTTTGATCCCAAATGAAGATGTGGTGCAGGGTCTCAATCACCTTCCTACGGATATGTGACATGAGCAGGAAATAACCTTTTATTGTTCTGAGTCATTAAAATTTGGGGGATATTTGTTATCACAGCATAATGTAGCCCACTGCTGACTGAGATACAAGCATAGAAGGACTTGTATCATCTGCTGCCTTCATTCTTCCCAAGCACATCTTTCTTTACTCTTCCTCTCTTCACAATTCTGATCCAATCCATACATTCTGACCTTGTCTATATTCCTTGAAAATTCCAAATTCCTTCCTGTTTGAGGGCGTTTACACATGCTATTTATTCTGCTTGGAATCTGATTTTTTTTTCCTGCATTCTACTGCTTTTCTTCTTCCTTCACATAGCAAATGTCTACTTATGCTTTAGGTCTCAGGGAAGCTTTCTTTACTTTCTCCAGAAAAAAGTGTAAAAATAGTTATTATGTATTCCATACATTCAAAAACTGAGAGACATATAGAAAAAAGGACCCACATAGAATTTCTAGAATTGTAAGCTACAATGCCTGAAGTGAAAATATACCAAATAGCATCAACAATGGATTATCTGTTGCAGAGTAAGAGGTTACTGAACAAGACAGAAAATCAGCAAGGGTATAAAAGAATTAAGCAATACTATCAACCAACTTGACTTAATTCATAGAACACAGTACCCAATAACAGCAGAATATACATTCTTTTCAAATACAAACAGAACATTTACCAACATAGACCATATTCTAGGCCATACAACAGGTTAACCAATTTATAATAATTCAAGTCATATAAAATGTGTACTCTAACACAGGAATTAAATTAAAAATCAAAATAGAAAAATTCTAGAAAATCCCCAAATATGTTGAAACTAAGTAACATATTTCTAAATAACCCATAGGTCAAAGAATAAATCAAAAAAGAAATAAGAAACTATTCTGAACTGAATGAACATGAAAACACAGCATATCAGATTTTGTGGAGTATTACTAAAGCAATACCCAGGGGGAAGTTTTAGTACCAAATACTTACATTGGAAAAGAAGAAATGCCTCAGATCAATGACTTCAGCATCCACTTTAAGAAATAAGGAAAAGAGGAGCAAATGAAAATCAAACTAAGCAAAAGGAAATAGTAAAGATCGGGGCGGCGGGGGTGGGGCGGAGTCAATGAAACAAGAAATAGAAAAACCATAGAGAAAATCAATAGAATCAAATATTGATTTTTTTGAGGTGACTAAAATTGGTATAAACCTCTAGCCAGAGTGATTAGGAAAAAGAGAGAGAAGACACAGGTCACAAATGTCAGGAATGAAGGAGGTAACATCACTACAATTTCTACAGACATTAAAAGCATAATAAAGGAATATAATGAACAACCTTATGCCAGTAAACTTGAAAAGTTAGAGGAAACGAACAAATTCTGGAAGGATAAAAATCAGAAAATCTCTCTCAAGAAGAAATATATAACCTAACTAGCTCTATTGCATATTGAAGACAGTGAGGTTTTAATTAATCTACCCACAAAGAAGGGTGCAGGTCCATGTGAGAACACTGATGAGTTCTACCAAATATTTACAGAAGAAAAAAAATATCAATTTTATATGACATCCTCAGAAAACTGAAGAGAAAGGAATAACTACCAATTAATTCTATGAGGTCAGCATTACTCTGATACCAAAACTACATATATACATCACAAGAAAAAACTATAGGCCAATATCCCTCATGAACATAGATATAAAAATTATTTAAAATTTTTAACAAATCAAATCCAACAGAATATAAAAACTATGACCATGGGGTTTATGCTAGGCACCTAAGGTTGACTTATACAAAAGCAAGTGATGTAATTCACCACATTAACTAAGAAAAAAATTAACTAAGAAACAAAACAAAATTATATGATGATTTAAATAGACATAGAAAAAGCATTTGACAAAATCCAACATTCATTCCTCCCAGCAAATGTGGAATAAAAGTGAACTTCCTGACCCTGATAAAGGTCATCTATGAAAAACATACAAGTAATATCATACTTAATGGTGAAAGACAGAATATTTTCCCAGTAAGATCAGGAATAAGAAAAAGATGGCCACTCTTGTCATTTCTATTCAACATTGTACTGGAGGTTCTTGCCAGTACAATTAGGCAGGGGGAAAAAAGGCATCCCTATGGGAAAGGAAGTAAAGCTTTTTGCAGCCAAAATGACCATATATATAAAACTCCAATGGAATTGACTAATAAAGCTGCTAAAACTAGTAAGTGGGTTTAGCAATGTTAATGGATATGAGATCAATATACAGAAATCAATTATATTTCTATATAGTAGAGATAAAATATTGGAAATTAAAATTTCAAATATTTCTAATAGCATCAATCAATATGAAATACTTAAGGATAAATCTGAAAAACAATGCAAATAATTTATACACTGAAAAATACAAAACATTGCAGAGAGAAATTAAAGATCTAAATAAATAGTTACGTTCTTGTTCAGAGGTCAGAAAAGTTAACTTTATAAAAATGTCAATTCTTCCCCAAGAATTCCCAAAGATTCCCAAAGAATCTATCTATAGATTCAATGCAATCTTCACCAAAATACCAGCAGGTTTTTTTGGGTAAAAATTGACAAGCCGATTCTAAAATTTGTATGCAGTGTGAAAAACCAAGAATAGCCAAAGAAATCTTGAAAAAAACAAATGTTGCAGGACTTGAAACTACCCGATTTCAAGACTTACGATAAAGCTACAGTAATTAAGGCACTGTGGTATTGACATAAGACTAACAAGTCAAACAAACATAACAGCATCCAGAAAGAGGCCCACACATATTTGAACAACTAATTTTCAATAGTGATGCCAAGACAATTCAGTGGAGAAAGTACTGCTTTCAACAAATGGTACTGGAACAACTGAATATCCATACGGAAAAAAAAATGAACTTCAATCCATAACTTGCACTATATACAAAAATTAACTCAACATGGATCATAAACCTAAATGTAACACCCGAAACTCTAAAACTTTTAGACAAAAACATAGAAGAAAAGTATTTGTCATCTTGGATTAAACAAGAGTTTCTAGATAGGACAATAAAAACACAATACATAAAACTTTAAAAATCAACAAATCTGACATTATTAAAATTGAAGTATTTATTCATCAAAAGATATATTAAGAGAATAAATGAGCAAGCCACCTAGTGGGTAAGATATTTATAAAGCACATACCTGAGGCACCTGGGTGGCTCAGTCGGTTGAGCATACGACTTTGGGTCAGGTCATGATCTCATGGGTTTGAGTTCAAGCCCTGCATTAGGCTCGCTGCTGTCAGCACAGAGCCAGCTTCAGATGCTCTGTCCTCCTCCTCTCTTTGTCCCTCCCCTGTTCATAAAATAACTCTGTCATAGAAATAAATAAAAACATTTTTAAAAAGCACATACTTGAAAATGATCTATATCCAGAATATATTTTTAAAAGCTCTAAAACTTCATCAAAAGAAAACAAACAACTCAATTGAAAAACTGGTAAAATTTCTGAACAGATTCTTCACCAAAGAGGATATACAGGTAGTAAATAAATAAGCACATGAAAAAATGCTTTGACATCCCACTAACCATTAGAAAATGCAAACAAAGCCCACAAGACACCATACACACTTATTGGAATGGCTAAAACTAAAACAACTGACCCTAACAAGTACTGGCAAACATGCAGACCAAGTGGAATTCTCAAAAACTATTGGTGGAAATGCATAATAGCACAGCTACTTTGTAAACCAGCTTGGCAGTTTCTTATAAAATAAAAACACACTTAACAAATGACCCAACAATTCTACTCCTAGGTTTTTTCCAAAGGAAATGTAGACATACATTTATGCAAAGACCTATACACATTTTTATAGCAGCTTTATTTGCAATCATCAAAAAATGAAAATACCCAAATGTCCTTCAATGAATGAATTGTAAACAAATTGTGGTATATCCATAAAATAGACTACTACTCAGCAAGAAAAAGGAATTAACTATTGATATATGCAATAACAAGATAAGTCTCAAAATAATTACAATGGATTAAAGAAATTATGATGAGTTAAGCAAAAAAATGTATATACTGTATGATTCCATTTATATAAAACTTGAAAAAACACAAACTACTCTACAGTGACATTTAGCAAATCACTGGCTTCTTGGAGGGTTCAGTAAAGAAGTCAGTGGGAGGAAAGGAAATAGACAAACTAAGCTCCATAAAGTAAAATTTCTATTTTTATTTTTTTATTTTTGTATTCCCAGTGCCTAGAATTGTGTTTAGCACAGAGTGTGTGTGTATAGATAGGTAGATATATAGATAGATATGGATTTTATTATTATATATAAATATTTAATATAAGTATAAAAATATATATAATAAAATTTTTGAGAGAATAAATATTCATGTACAGAAAAACATTCCTTGATTGGCATAATGATTAAGAGTATAGATTCTAAAATCAGATGCATGATTCTGGCCTGCAAGCTGTGCAAAACTGGGAGTGTAATTTAACCATAACATGCTTTTAAAAAAGCAATTATTAGGGAGGGAGGGGTGGGTGCGTGATGGGTATTGAGGAGGGCACCTGTTGGGATGAGCACTGGGTGTTGTATGGAAACCAATCTGACAACAAATTTCATAATAAAAAAATAAATAAAATAAAAAAGCAATTATTAAAAAGGAAAAAATATTACCCACCTCTCACAGGTAATTATGAGGATTAAGTATGATAATTCATTTTTAAGTGCCTGGCCCAGGGTGGTTCAACATAAGAAAATCAATCAATATAATACATCACAGTAATAGAAAGAAGGAAAAAACTATATGATCTCAATTCTCACAGAAAAAAGCATTTGACAAAATTCAATTCCCTTTCATGATAAAAACACTCATAAAACTAGGAATAGAAGAGAACTTGCTCAACATGATAAAGGCCATACATGAAAAACTCGTAGCATGATATTCAATGGTAAAAGACTGAAATATTTTCCCCTAAGTGTAGAAACAAGAAAAGGATGCCCTGTTTTACCACTGCTATTCAACATGAAATTAGAAGTCCTAGCCAAAGCAGTTAGGAAGGAAAAAAAAACAAAAAGACATCCAAATTGTAAAGAAAGAAGTAAAAATATTTCTATTGACAGATGACATAATCCTACATATAGAAAATACCAAAGAAGCCACAAAAAACTATGTGCACTAATAAATAGATTCAGCAAGGCTGCAGAGTACAAGATCAACATATAATCATTTGTCTTTCTATACACTGGGAATGATTAACTTGAAAAGAAAATTAAGAAAACAATTCCATTTATAATAGTATCCAAAAGAATAAAATACCTAGGAATAACTTTAACAAAGAGGTGAAAGTCTTACACATTGAAAACTACAAAGCACCACTGAAAGATATTAAGGAAGACTTAAATAAAAAGAAAGACAGCTCATGTTCATGAATTGAAACACTTAATATTATTAATATAAAAATCTACCCAAATTGATCTACAGACTCAAAGCAATCTCTATCAAAATCCCAACAGATTTTTGGGAGAGAAATGAAACGAATCCTCAAACTCGTATGGATTTGAAGGGGGCTCTGAATAGCCAAAACAATCTTGAAATAGAAAAAAAGTTAGAAAACTCCATGGTGATTATGGAGCCTGCTCAAGATTCTCTCTCTCTCTCTCTCTCTCTCTCTCTCTCTCTCTGTCTCTGTCTCTCTCTCTCTCTCCCTCTGCCCCTCTTCCCCACTCATGCTCTCTCCCTAAAAGTAATAATAATTAATAATAATAAAGCAAAACACAAAGCTACAGTCACTAAAACAAGGTGGTATTGCATATAGACAAGCAGTTCAATAGAATAGAATTAAGAGCCCAGAAATAAACCCATATATCCAGGTCAAATTAATTTTTGACAAGGATAGTGAGACCATGCGATGGAGAAACAACAGTTTCATCTACAAATGGTACTAGGACAACCAGCTATCCACATGCAAACAAATCCTTACCTCACACTATATACAAAAATTAACTCACAATGAATCATTAACAAAAATGCAAGAGCTAAAACTACAAAACTATTAGAAGAGAAGATAGGAGTATATCTTTATTATTTTGGGTTTGACAATGGATTCTCAGATATGACACCAAAATTGTAAGTGAGCAATAAAAGAAAAAATAGTAAGTTGGACTTTGTCTAAATTAAAAATTTTTATGCATCAAAGGACATAAAGAAAGTGAAAAGACAATATACAGAACTGAGAAAATATCTGCAAATCATACAGCTGATAAGATTTAGTATCCAGAATATATTTAAAAACCTCTTACAACTCAATAATAAAAAAAGATAAAAACCTAATTAAAATTGGCAAGGGATTTAAACAGACATTTCTCCAGAGAATATATACAAATGGCCAACAAGCACATTAAAAGATTTTCAGCATCATAAGTCATTAGGGAAATGCAAATCAATATGACAAGAAACCACTCATACCCACAAGGGTGGTGATAAC
>NW_026057576.1:14549238-14750817 GCF_023721935.1 Panthera uncia
GAGAGAGAGAGAGAGAGAGAGAGAGAGAGAAAGAAAGAAAGAAAATAACTAGTGTTATCAAGGATATAGAAAAATTGGAACACTAACACATCACTGATAGGGATGTAAAATGTTCCAGGTGCTGTGGAAAGCAGTTGGGAATTTCTGGGCACTTGTTGGGATGAGCACTGGGTGTTGTATGTAAGTGATGAATCATAGGAATCTACTCTTGAAACCAAGAGCACACAGTATACACTGTGTGTTAGCTAACTTGACAATAAAATATATTACAATAAAAATAAATAAATAAATAAGTAAAATAATGTACTTTATAATTTAAAAAAAAGTTAAATGTAGAATTACCATATGATCCAATATGACCCAACAATTCTCTAAGGTATATACCCAAGAGAACTGAAAACAAGTACACAAACAAGCACAAATACATGCAAATTCATAATAGCACCATTTCCAATAGCCAAAACCTGGGAAAAACACGAAAGTCCATTAGCAGATGAATGAAAAAACAAATCATGGCATACGCATACAATGGAATACTATTTAGCCATAAAAAGGAATGAAGTGACTAATACATGCTACACCATGGATGAATCTCAAAACGTTATGCTAAGTGGAAGAAGCCAGATATGGAAGGCAGAATCCTACTGTATGATTCCATTTATGTGACAAATTCACAATTGGTAAGTCCATCAATAGGATGCAGACTTATCTGCCAGGAGCTGGGGCAGAAAAGAATTAGGAGTAACTGCTCAATGGTGCAGTTATCTTTTGAGGCAATGAAACAGTTTTGAACTGTTTTAGAACTAGACAGAGATGGTGGATAAACACAACGTTGTGAATACATTAAATGTCACTGAATTGTTTACTTTAAAACAGTTAACTTTATGTTACATGGATTTCACCTCACATTTTTAAAAAGTGTTTGACATAGTTCCTAACATGTTACAAGCACTAAAGAAACACTAACCATTAGAATTTTTTATTAAAGCCTTATTTATAATAACTGAAAATTAGAAGCAATATAAATATGGAACAAGAGGAACTTAAATTTAAAAAATTAAGGTACATCCACATGTTGAAATACTTTGCAGTCACTCAAAAACATATAAAGGATATTTAGTGATAATGGAAAATACTCAGTATGTTAAGTTCAATATTTATAACCAGAAAACCTCAGTAAGTATTATGTTTATTTATTTATTTTTTTAAATTTTTTTTAAAAACATTTATTTATTTTTGAGACAGAGAGAGACAGAGCATGAACGGGGGAGGGTCAGAGAGAGGGAGACACAGAATCTGAAACAGGCTCCAGGCTCTGAGCTGTCAGCACAGAGCCTGACGCGGGGCTCGAACCCACGGACCATGAGATCATAACCTGAGCCAAAGTCGGCTGCTTAACGACTGAGCCACCCAGGCGCCCAGTAAGTATTATGTTTAAAAGCTTGTTCACCATGCTTTCATTCATCTCAAGTTTGATTTTAACTTTCCAAAAAGCCGAAATAGTCAATTTCTCAAGCTGTAACACTCAAAATCCACAACAATTCAAGATTAAGTATACTTTTGTATCTTAGATTTAATTCAAGTCCAGAAGCCAAGACTTGGCATCTAATTTCCAGTTTGTACTTGAACTTGCTCTCAAGCTTTATTTCCTAGAATCCCCACTTCCTTTTAAGTACCACTCTATGTTCTGCCCACTCTCAACTGCAACCATTTCCTCTTTTTCTTCCCTACCAGAAATACCCCTTACTTCTCACTCCTGACCCTCTTATTTTATCCACTACACAGTGCTATTACTTCCTGGTGGGACCTTCTTTAATCCCAGCTGCAGGCTTTCCCTATATGTCCACAGCTCTCTAGAGATCATGCAGACTTCTCATTTTGTCCAGTGTTGTGATTATTCCTGCACACGTTTTATTTCCCCTGACAGGCCGGGGCTATGGCTCGCTCATATTTATAATGACTAAGGCATCTGGCAGAATGCTCTGCTCTGATCGTAGTAGGTATTCAACAAATGTTTATGAAATTGAATGGAATTTCTGGAACAGATGGGTAATGATTCAGATGTCAGGATATAATGCAAACTGTTTCCTGTAGCGCCTATGTTTAAACAGACAGTGCTCAGTTCTCTGCATTGTAAATGCTGCCACATGCCTATTCCATATAACATTCATCAACACTAAACTATAATGTCACAAAGACACGGAATGGGCCAACTGGGGATGATTTATACAATTTACAGACAGATCACCATTAGCATTTACCACTTTTCACTTCAAATCACCATCAAGATCCCCTTTCTTCTTTAGTGCACATACATACAGAGGGCTCTTTTCACTGTCACATAATCTGACCACCAGACTACTAGACACAATCAAGTTACCTTCCTTTGTATGGAATATAGAGGCTGCAATCCACAAATTCAATATTAGTAATGCTCCTTGGTTTGCTTTATTGACTTTTCAGATTGACATTTGAATAATGAAAGGTCTCATTAGAGACTAGAAAGCTGTATTTTTTTTCTCGTATGTTAAATCTGTACAGAGCTAGATTAAGGGCAGACCATTGGGGCAGGTTTGCTGGGGTGCCAAAACAGTACTGTTATCAGTAGGTGCCTGTTAACTCGTGTTTCAGGTGAGTCTCGCTTGTCTTATTCCCTCTGAACCAGATAGAACCCTGTAGGTGAATCAATAATAGAAATAATAATAAATAGAATAATAGTAGTAGAGGCAGTAATAATGCAGTAGAAGTTATAATACTCCTCCTCAGCTGACCTACTTCTGTGCAAGTTGCATGTGTACCTACAGGAGACACCACCAGCCCCGATGCCAGCATATTGACAATAGATTCATATAGGCAACTGTGGTCAGCAGATTTCTGATGCCAAATAGTATCTCACTTAATGCTGTTTACTGGAGATGAGGTATCTATTTCAACATCTGAAGTGAAAAACGTTCTTTAACTTTATTTATTTTTGAGAGAGAGAGCACACCAGGGAGGGGCAGAAAGAGAGGAAAATGAATGTCCCAAGCAGGCTCAGAGCTGTCAGCGCAGAACTAGTCAGAAGGTTTGATCCCACAGACCTGAGGTGAGATCATGACCTTAGCTGAAATCAAGAGTGGGACGCTTAACTGACTGAGCCACCCAGGCACCCCTAAAGTGAAAAACTTTTAATATGCTTCCCAAGACATTCTTTGATTCCAAAGCTAGCAAAAGAAAACTGAAAAAAATTTTATTGGCAAGAGAACCAGAAAAAAATGTTTAAACATAATTTGAACTAGACTTTTTACCTATAATCATGTGACCGCTACACCTTAGTGAGCATGAGGGACCAATACTACAAAGAGGCAGGGGTTCTAGGGAGCAAGTGTGTGGGCTCTCAAGGCAGACTGGTATAAATCAAATCCCATTTCTACCACTTGGTAAAAACTGTGTGTCTTTTGGCATTTTACAAAACCTGGATCTCAATTTCACCATTTGGAAATTGGGGATAATAATGGTACCTACCACACTGGACTGTTGTGAGCATGAAATGAGACAAATCATATAAAGAATCAGTACTCAGCAAATCATAAGAACTCAGAACATATTAGCCTCTTATTATATTTGATTATGAACTGAAAAATTATGAAAGATAGCTCCAAATAAATTAAAATGTTATGTTCTGTATATTTAGTATAGCTTTTTCTTTTATGATAGAAAAGCAGTTTCTTTCTGCTCCACTAAATAAGTGTTAACCATATATTTAAAGGATTTAATTTTTTTAATGTTTATTTATTTTTGAGAGACAGAGACAGAGCATGAGCAGCAGAGGGGGAGAAAGAGAGAGGGAGACACAGAACTCACAGCAGGCTCCGAGCTCTGCACTGTCAGCACAGAGCCTGACACAGAGTTCGAACCCACGAACTGTGAGATCATGTCCTGAGCCAAAGTAGGACGTTTCACCGACTGAGTCACCCAGGAACCCCAGAATTTAAAATTTGTTAAAGGCACCAAATTGTTACCTTTCCTGAGGTACACACAGTGCCTTAGTCTAACCCTGAATGTATACAATACAGCTCCCTGAAAAATAAATAAATATTAAAGGAAATTAAAGAAAGTAACTTGCCAAACAAAACAGCAATTCTGAACAATTTTGTATATTAAGTCAACATGACCTCCAACTTACTAAATCTCCAGCAGGCCATGCCATTTCATCTGCTGGAAATGACTAACCCCTAACAAAACAGGTCCTGTTCCACATTGTAGATACATTATTTTTCACTTCAATTCTTACCTGTTTATGACAGTGACTCTTTTTAAACCAAGGATCCCAGGCCCAGGCCCAGGCAATCCAGAAATCCAGCTCTTTGTTTGTTGTAGATCTCTTAAAGTGCTTTCTAAGACAACTCTCATGAGACCTGCACAGAAGAGGATACAAATTAGACTGTATAATTTCATTCCTAAATGTGTGCCTATGTCATTGTGGAGATGATTCATGGGTGCCCAGGTTTGTTTTAAAAGCCTGGGGGAGCAGAGGGTAAGGTGAAAGGACACTTCCAACACTGCCTGACTATGTGATCTTGGACCAATAACAACTGCTCAGTTTTCTCACCTGTCAAACCTGGATAACAATTTTAACTTACATATTTAGCATGAGGTTTAACTAAAATAATGTATATGAAATGTTTTTGAAACTGTTAAACTCATGAGTGTTAGTTACTCCCGGGGAGAGCATAGCTCTCTGACCATTTTCTCTCTCACTCTCCAACAGCCACATCCACACATCCACACAAACTAGCTCCAAACTTTCTCTCAAGGCTATGAATCTTTCACCAGCACCCACATGACTTGATCTTCTGCCACCTTTAAAGGAGTTAGAATCCAAGACGGATGCATAAGAAGATGAGTTCATCCCCAGTTATCCTGGTCAAGATTTCTAGTATAAAAACAAATCTACCTCTTGGGTGTTTTGTTTGGATGATTTTAAAAAGGACTTATTGTAACTATCAACACTCTTCCTTTCCAGGGTACCACCCCAGAGAACAAATAATAAATGGGATCCAAAGTATTTATTTTATTTACCCCATAATCTCCTCAGGAGAACTCTGTGGAAAAGCAGGAGACATGGCTTCAGACCTGAAGTCATATTGGGGCTTCCTACTTCCTTGCCCACTGAATGAAAGACCCTTAGGCCCGTGGAGCAGGTGTAATTTGTCTTATGACTCAGGCACAATGGCTGCCAGCCTATTGCATGAGGAACACACAGAGGTATTCTGTGTTTTCCACACAGGTTAAGATAACATAGGAGAACCCAATTTTCCCGTGATGAAGGCACACATGCATCTTTGTGTATTTTCCCAGAAAGGAATGGATATGGGTTATGGCTGGCTGCCATATCTTCATTCTCCTCCCTGGCACTCTATGAGGTGGGGCCCTGGCAGGATAAATGCTGGGACCATGGTTATAATCTGTGGCCATGGGACAGAGAAGCCCAGTAGGTTATCAATGCTTTATCACATATAATCACAGGAAAACTAAGGCTTTGAGAGTCTGTCTTTAAACACTCTTGACTGAATATAAGTATTTGAAAACAAAATCTTTTCAGTTTTAAACCTAAATTTCAAATATTTCCACTTTGGATGAAAGGTACTATATTAGTCAGGGTTCTCCAAAATAAAAAAAAAAAAACAAAAAAAACCAAAAAAAACCTAGATCCAATTAGAGATTTTGGCAATTTCTAGCAATTCCCAAGATTGGCAGGGTGAGTTGGCAGGCTAGAGACCCAAGAAAGTCAGTGATTTAGTTCCAGTCTGAATCTGAAGGCCTGAAAACCAAGAGAGCCAGTGGTGTGGATCCAGTCCAAAGGCTAGTGTGCTTGAGAACCAGAACAAGCTGATGTCCCAGTTCAAAGACCACCAGACATGAAGAATTTTCTCTCACTCCAGGGAGGGTCAGCCTTATTGTTCTATTCAGACCCTCAACTGACTGATTGCTCAGTCTACCAATTCAAATGTTAATCTCATCCAGTAACACTCTCACAGACACATCCAGAATAACGTTTGATGAAATGTCAGTCAACCTAACATATAAAATTAACTATCATAGATAATAATTAATATTTACAACTTAAATTTCTTATATAAGAGCCTTAAGTATTATGGCTCTATGAGCCTTACAAGTTTCTTACTTTTCATAATTTCTTATCACAAAATTGAGGAGAAACCACATGACTACCTACTTCTTAAGTTATTAAATGATCAAAGTAACTTTTCTCTTATTTTAATTATAGAAGTTTTTACATGTGCACTGTCTTACTTTTCTACTCGGCTAACTCTCTTTCCTTCAAAGAATACCTCTCACAGGAGCTGATGACTGAGTATTTGAACCTTTTTTTAATACTTTCTGCTCTGGATAATATTTTAGTGGGAGACCTGCAGGTACAGCAAGTTACTGCCCAAAAGCCTCATCAAAATTCTGAATACAATAAACTATTTTCAATGGGCTCTCAAGAGGTGATAATTAGCTTTCATTAAACATAATAAATATTAATGCAAGCCAGAAACAAAGTTCAGACAGAATTGTACTATACACATTAATAATGCAAAGGTTCAGTCTTTGGACTATGTGGAGCTCCCTGAGAATGATGGCTGGTCTAAGACAACACTGAAGATCTCTGGTTTATACAAAGAAAATTCCCTTTTCATGTGCCAGCACTAAAGACTGACTTTTCCTGAGTTTTGAATTCAAAAGTAATGAAGGCATGTTCCATGTACATATTTTGTTAAGTTTTTCTTTAAGCTCTGTGTCATATTTAAAAAAGAAAAAAAAATTACATCACAACATCAGGGATTTGTATTAAACAATATCAGTGTCTAGGGACTTTAATAGCAATGTACAAGAATGCATTGAGCTAAGGAGGGATGGATATCAGCATTGACGATCATTCTCAGCAAACCTCATGTTAAAGCTTAATTTAAAAACTATCTAACTCACAATTAGTTATCACTGTACCAGGATGGTACATCCTAAGTGTTGATGAGGATGTGGAGGGACTGAAACTCCCCCAAGAATGCACTGTTTTTTCATTTGTTTGGTTTTTTGGTTTGTTTTTAATATAATTTATTGTCAAATTGGCTAACATACAGTGTGTAAAGTGTGCTCTTGGTTTTTGGGGTAGATTCCCGTGGTCCATCGCTTACATACAACACCCAGTGCTCATCCCAACAAGTGCCCTCCTCAATGCCCATCACCTATTTTCCCCTCTCCCCCACTTCCCATCCACCCTCAATTTCTTCTCTGTATTTAAGAATCTCTTATGGTTTGCCTCCCTTCCTCTCTGTAACTAGTTCTTCCCCTTCCTTTCCCCCAGGGTCTTCTGTTAAGTTTCTCAAGACCCACATGAGTGAAAACATGGTATCTGTCTTTCTCTGACTGACTTATTTCACTCAGCATAAGACCTTCCAGTTCCATCCATGTTGCTACAGATGGCAAGATTTCATTCTTTCTCACTGCCAAGTAGTATTCCATTGTATATATAAACCACATCTTCTTTATCCATTCATCAGTTGATGGGCATTTAGGCTCTTTCCATAATTTGGCTATTGTTGAAAGTGCTATTATAAACATTGGGATACATGTGCCCCTATGAATCAGCACTACTGTATCCTTTGGATAAATTCCTAGTAGTGCTATTGCTGGGTCACAGGGTAGATCTATTCTTAATTTTTTGAGGAGCCTCCACACTGTTTTCCAGAGTGGCTGCACCAGTTTGCATTCCCACCAACAGTACAAGAGGGTTCCCATTTCTCTACATTCTTGCCAGCATCTGTAGCTTCCTGAGTTGTTCATTTTATCCACTCTGACCGGTGTGAGGTGGTATCTCAGTGTGGTTTTGATTTGTATTTCCCTGATGATGCATGAGTTGAGCATCTTTTCATGTGTCTTTTGGCCATCTGGATGTCTTCTTTGGAAAGTGTCTATTCATGTCTTCTACTCATTTCTTCGCTGGATTATTTGTTTAAGGAAAGGCTGAACCCAGGAGCCTGGTTCTCTCCAGAATGGAAAGTCAGAGTGGGGGCTGGTCACCATTAGTTTGCCTTGATTCAGACTGTTAGTAACTAATTGGAAAGTCCCTCACACCCCATCTATCTGAGGAGAGATAACTTAAGCTTTCAGGTTGTAAGCATGATTACTCAACAGAGGAGCATGACATTTCTAATAATGTGCTCTGTTTACTTAAGTGCTATAATCTAAAAATGGATTCCGCGTTGAGAATTTATGTTGAAACATTTTTTTTTTAAATCCAGTGGGAACTTTCAACAAATGATACTAGATATCTGTTTGGGAAAAAGTGAACCCTGATGCTTACTTCAAACAATACATGAAAATGAATTCAAGACGCATCGTACACCTAAATGTGATAAGTAAAACAACCAAACTTGCAGAAGAAAACATTGGAAAATACAATAATGACTCTGAGGTAGGCAGAGATTTTTCAAACAAGACATAAAAAGCAAACATCAAAAGAAAAAAATAGTTGAACTGCACTTCACCAAAATGAAAACTTACTGTTCATCAAAAGCCATCACTGAGAAAGTCAAAGGGCAAGCTTTAAACTGGAAGAAGAAGCTGTCTAATAGAGGAGGGGCGCCTGGGTGGCTCAGTTGGTTGAGCATCCAACTTTGGCCCAGGTCATGATCTTGCGGTTTGTGGGTTCGGGCCCCGTGTTGGGCTCTGAGCCGACAGCTCGGGCCCCGTGTTGGGCTCTGAGCCGACAGCTCAGAGCCTGGAGCCTGTTTTGGGTTCTGTGTGTGTGTGTGTGTGTGTCTCCCTCTCTATGCCCCTCCCCTACTCACACTCTCTCTCTCCTTCAAAAGTAAATAAACATTAAAAAAAAAATTAAAGAAATATGTCTAATAGAGGATTCACATCCAAAATGTATTTTAAAATAATACCACAAATCTATAAGGAAAAAGGCAAAAGGCCTAACTTAAGATGGGTTAAATAAATTTAATTTTTTTTAGTCTTTATTTGTTTTTGAGAGAGAGAGTGTGAGTGGGCGAGAAACAGAGAGAGAGGGAGACACAGAATGTGAAGCAGGCTCCAGGCTCCGAGCTGTCAGGACAGAGCCCAACACGGCGCCCAAACCCACAAACCACGAGATCATGATCCCAGATCGTGACCCCAGCCGAAGTTGGACGCTCAACCGGCTGAGCCACCCAGGGGCCCCTGGGTTAAATAAATTTAAATCACAATTAGTTACCACTGTTCAATAGAATGGCTACAATTAAAATGACTGACTACACCAAATTTTGGCAAGGATGTGGAGTAACTGGAACTCTCATATACCACCCATTGGACTGTTAAAATGTTACAACACTTTGGAAAACAGTTTGGAGTTTCTTATAAAATTAAATATACACTACCATGTGACATGGTTCCAGCAATTCCACTCAAGTATTTAGCCAAGGGAAATAAAAACATATGTGTATACCAAGACATATCTACACAAATGTTCATAATAGTTCTATTCAGTCATTACTTATAGTAGCCAAAAAAAAAATTGGAAATAACCTGAATGTCTACCGACAAATAAATTAATAACCAAATGGTGGAACATCCATACAAGAGACTACTGTTCAGCAATAAAAAGGAATTAACTATGTAGACACACTTCAAACATATGGTCAGTGAAAGAAGCCAGACACGAGAGTACATATTATATAATTCTATTTATATAAAATTCTACAGCAAGTAAAGGTAATCTATTCTGACAGAAAGCAGATCGGTGTTTGGCTACAACTGTGCAAGTGGACATAGATGACAGAACTTTTTGAGATGAGGGAAATGTTCTGTCTCTCAACTGTGGTGGCAGTTACATAAGTGCATATATTTGTTGAAACTCCTCAAACTGTACACTCAAAATGAGTGAGTTTTATTATATGTAAATTATATCTCATTAAAGTTGATTTATTTTTTATAAACTTGTCATTTGTAAATTGGCTAATGGCTTGAACAGGCACTTAACAAAAGATATCCAAATGGCCAATAAGCATATGAAATTATGCTGAATATCATTTCTCATCAAGGAAGTGCAAATTAAAACCACAATGAGATGCCACTACATACCCACCAAAATGGGCAAAATTTAAGCTTTTGACAAATTTTGGCTAGAATGTGACATACCTGGGATGCTCATACATTGCTAGTGGGAATATAAAATGGCACTCTGAAAAACTGTTTGGAAATTTCCACTAACACTAAACACTGCCTGCCCTAAGAACCAGCAATTCCACCAGTAGGTAGATACACGTGTAAGAGAAATAAATGCCAACGTCCACCCCAAGACAGACACAAGAATGTTCATAGTAGCCTTATTCATAATAACCCCAAACGGGAAACAATGCAAATGTAAATCAACAGAATGAATAAATAAGTTGTGGTATATTCTTACAATGAAATATTATACAATAATACAAATAAGTGAGCTACTGGTTAGCCACATGGATGAATCTCACAGACATTATGTTGAATAATAGAACCTGAAACCATAATTTCTGAATGGTTCCATTTAGTTCAAGAACAGGCCAAATTAAAATTCTTCTCAAAGATGAGAAGTGAAAAACTAATTAATAATGATAGAAATCAGAACAGGGGTTACCTCTGGAGGGGGTTAGCCTGGGAAAGGACACAAGGAGATCTTCTGAGGTACTGAAAAAGTCTCAAATCTTGCTCTGAGGTGCTGGAAAAGTCCTGTATCTTACTCTGGGTAGGGTTACAGGACTGTATGCATATTTAAAAATACCATACATTTATCATTAGTGCACTTCACCATATGCATATTCTACACCAATTTAGAAAATTCATTGGGACTTCCTAATACTTGGGTGTCTTCTGAAATAAAAGTAAAGATACCATTAGTGACAGCAGGAAAGGTCACACCCTTGATTTTTTAATATGAGACTCTTTTTTTTACTAAAGTGGTACACAGTACACAAGGATATACAATACAAATTTATTTTTTTATGAAACAAACTTTTATGTCAAATTTAGGTAGAAAGATTCTGAAACAAAATTTTGGACTCCAAAAGTTCCTTGCAGTGACTAAAATTTGTTAAATATTTTCTTATTAAAACCATCTTGTTCCACTTATGCTACTGCAACACTCTTCCTTTTTTTTTTTTTTTTTTTTTACTTTTTTCCCTTCATAGATTTCAAATATTTTCTTCAAGGTGACAGGCACCTTGCTCTGAAATAACTGGTTTCTCTCCAGGGAGGTGAAAGATCATTTTGTAAGCAAAGGCTGACAGATGTGAATAGCAATATTAACCTACAAAAAGACCATGGATATTTGGGAATTCAATCTCCAGTCTTGTTAAAACCTGACAGAGCCTGGGGAAGGAATGCAGATTGGAAGAGAACAGATTTCTGCCGATCAAGAAAACCAAAGGAAGAGCTCATGAATATTGATTCTGGACCTGCCTTCTCTCTACGGAGAGAAATGCAGACACAGTGCAATCCATATTACAGTGCCTAGATCCAGTCCAACAGCACGCTGCTGCTAGGTTATAAACAACTCATCAAACTGCAATCTACACGTATTTCTTCACTTTCATATAATGTTTCTGAGGATAGAAGCCATTTCACAAAATTGTTGATAGGCCCTATTCTGGGAACTTTAAATTAGAGCCCCAGCAAATTAGAGTCTGCTACATACAAAGTGCTCAAAAAACGCTTACTACAAAAACATGAACAGGGCAGAATCCCCAATCCAATCCATTTTGCAGGTGGAAGATGGTGGATGGAAATGATTCAGGAAGAGATAAATGGAAAGGGGACAGAGCAGAGTTGTTGACTGGTTATGAAACACATTTTTAAGAGCCTTTTAACTTTTTCATCATGTTATCAGAGTTCTTTTGCGGAAGAGGTAATCTGTCCCTAAAAAAAACGGCAGATCTCATAAATTAGAATTTTTGTCTTGTTCTTCCCAGGAAATGTACAATCTAATTGGTACTATATCCAGTTTACCAAGCACTGAGTTAGACATTTATCTTTAAAGATGCCTGCTGAATAGAAGCCAGTACTCAAACAGCACACATGGTGAGTGTTTCAAGGCATATTGTTGGTAATGAGTTATTAGCAACTTATTATGTTGGAAAAAACTCAATTGATTCACATCAAAAAGGAAGAAACCCTAGATGGAGGTATTTACCATTATAAAAGAAAATACTCAAGTGGTCTCTCTGACTTGTGTTCAAAAACTGCCATTTGTTGTTCCCTATATTTAAGCAACCATCGTGTTTCAGAAGGTAAAGGGACAACAAGCCAATCTTGTCTTTTTTTAATTAAAAAATTTTTAACGTTTATCTATTTTTGAGAGACAGAGACACAGAGCATGAGCTGGGGAGGGGCAGAGAGAGAGGGAGACACAGAATCCAAAGCAGGCTCCTGGCTCTAAGCTGTCAGCAGAAAGTCTGATGTAGGGCTTGAACTCACAAACAGGGAGATCATGACCTGAGCCAAAGTTGGACACTCAACTGACTGAGCCACCCAGGCATCCCAGTCTTGTCTTTTTTGTACATAACTGCCTCTCAAATATTTGAAGGCAGCTAATATGTCTCCCATTAAAACTTCCATAAGCCAAACACTGGATTCCTTGAACTGTCTCTTGAAGAAAATTTCCCTTCTTGTCCTGGAGACTTTCAGTTTGTCAGTGTCCATCTTAAATTGGGGTGTCCAAAATTGAAAGCAATATTCCACCTTTAACCAGACCAGTGAAAAACCTGGTAGGATTGTATTTTCTGTAATTTGGACACATCACCCGCCTATTAATGCAATTTTTTTTCACATAAACTGCTGCCAAACCACATCTCCCCATCTTGTACTTAGGCAGTCGAATTTTTAAAGGTAAATACAGAAGATAACATTTAGATTTTGCCTATCACTTCAAACTGTCAAGACTATTTTGAATCTTTATTTTATGATCAATCATATTCACTCCCTTTTCCAGCTTTCTGTCATATTCTAACTTGATAAGCATGTCTTCTATGTCTCAGCAAGTCACTGATAAAAAAAAAATCTAACAGTACAGAGCTCTGTAGTTTGACTTTACAGGTGTCCCTCCAAATTCATGAACTTATCCACCAAATATTTCTGTGCATCTACTATGTACCAGAAACCATGTTTAAAAAAAATCTAGGGGTCCTTGGGTGGCTCAGTTGGTTAAGTGTCCAACTCTTAGTTTTGGCTTAGGTCATAATCTCACAGTGTCATTCATGAGTTTGAGTCCCGAGTCAAGCTCTGTGCTGGCAATGTGAAGCCTGCTTGGGATTCTCTCTCTCTTTCTCTCTCTCTCTCTCTCTCTCTCTGCCCCTCCCGAACTTGTGCTATCTTGTCTCTTCTCAAAATAAATAAATAAGGTTAAAAAAAATTAAAAAAAATACATAAGTTCTCTGGGAAAAAAATGATTTCTGAGTTTAGGGAATTTTTTTCATTTAATAGATTATACACTACTATCAATGTTTTTAGGGTGAACAATTTTAAGAAACAGTTATTCTGTGAAACTTTGATGTTTTTCTATTACATCACACACAAGAATATACTGAGAGACATGGTCGAGCAACTAACGACAACAGAAATATTAGATATCTATACCTAGAATATTACCAAAAGTGAAAGTAAAATTATTTTGACCAACCTTATCTTAGTAAAACTGCACTGACCCTTAGTGATCCCCATATTGTTTGCAAAATGGGCAGCAAGTTTGATTCAGGATTAGAATTCTAGTTCCAGCACCTACCAGTTGTGTGACCTTGAACAAGGACTGATTTCTAGGCACCAAGTATCTTCATCTGCATTGTGGTAAGAGCAACAAATACATCACACAATTATTATGGAGATTTAATTACAAAAATACATAAATTATCATTAAAAATGAGTTTTCTTTTTCCTAAGGGTCCATTCACCATTTGACAGTCTTTTTAATAATTTTTCCAGACCTCAACCTTGTTAGTCTTTATTCTGAATTCAACCGATTCTAATTTCAACCATCTTTTGCAAGTAGGATGACATTTCTCCATCTCCGATGTTTTGGCCCTTCCCCATTCTCCATGATTGTGCTATTAGATCTGGCTGAGATCACACCTGTAGTTCCTACTGGGCCCTGGGATATTCTTGTCTGGCTCTAGAAATGAGAATGCTTCTTCTAAGCAATCTTTCTACAACTCCTCAGTTATGGTGGGCTACAGTTTCTTTGTTGATTT
The DNA here is from genome assembly GCF_023721935.1 of Panthera uncia. Classification (NCBI taxonomy): domain Eukaryota; kingdom Metazoa; phylum Chordata; class Mammalia; order Carnivora; family Felidae; genus Panthera; species Panthera uncia. Next base: position 14,563,479 of record NW_026057576.1, read on the forward strand.
TTTCTTTTTTCTTTGTTGGTTTTTCTGCACTTTTCTATTTGAATTCCTCTCTTCTTTCCAAAAACCATGAAAGTAAAAAAAACAGGAGCTAAGTAGTTCAACCTTCTTTCTGAGATCGACTAATTCAGAATAGCCATGCTAACTTTAAAAGCTTATGGATCTGTTAGCCTTTCTAACTCTAAAACTTATGGATCTGTTAGCCTTGCTAACTCCAAAAGCAAATGGATCTATACTTATGGATTTGATTTCCAGCTACTTGTCAGGAAGTAAAGTCTCACCATTGGTGCCACCCAATGCTTTTCAAAAGTTTGGTTGAGAGAGATAATATTTGTAATGTTTTGCCTGAATGGTTTGTAATCCACCCATTTCTCTAATACTCTACACTTCCATCTCCCTGCCCCTCTCTGAAATTTTGTTTGCATGTTCTCACTTAACATTGTTCAGGTTTACCATATTTACATTCTATTCAGAGTATATAAGTTCCATAGTGATCAGTAATCATTTAACAACTAAACAAATTCATTGCTCATTATGAGCCCCCTCCTCCTACCCCTGTATTCCTGAGTTCTTCATTTAGAGTCTTTTCCTTGTCTGGATTTCTTGTCAAGTTGTTTTTCCAAGACAAACCCCATGTACTAAACTCTGAGCTTCTTCTCTCCTGAGAAGACCTATATGTTTCCTTTATATTTAAATGATATCTTCATTTTGTATGATATTCTTTGTTCATACCAGCTTTCACATGTTCCACTGTTTTCACTATGGAAAAGTCTAAGGCCAGCCTTACTTATTTCTCCTATAGGGTAATTTCTTTCCTCCCTCCTGTTCCCTTTCTTTCCTTCCTTCCTTCCTTCCTTCCTTCCTTCCTTCCTTTTCTCCCTTTTCCTCCTTCTCCCTCTCTACCCCTTAATGGATGTATTAAGAATTCTTTCTTTACCCTTAAAGTTTAGTTTAGCCATGATATGTATCACTGCTGAACATACTGCATCAAAATTTCCAGAATCTAGTAATATTCTGATCTATAAATTTTTCATTTGGGAAAATTATCTTGTATTTTATCTCTGAATACATCTTTTGTTCCTTTTTTTTTTTTTGGCTTTTCTACTTCAAGGTTATCACTTATTTTTATGTAGGACACTCTGTATACTATATCTATCAGCTTCTTACTTGGTTTACTCTGTATTTTTTCATCTTAATTTATTGGGTATCTCAAGCCTCTCCTCTAATTGTCAGAATTTATTTTCCCAGCAATAGCACTACTAGGAATTTATCCAAAGGATATAGGAGTGCTGATTTATAGGGACACATGTACCTCAATGTTTATAGCAGCACTTTTAACAATAGCCAAACTATGGAAAGAGCCTAAATGTACATCAACTGATGAATGGATAAAGATATGGTTTATATATACAATGGCATACTACTTGGCAATGAGAAAGAATGAAATCCTGCCATTTGCAGCAACGCGGATGGAACTGGAGGGTATTGCTAAGTGAAATAAGTCAGTCAGAGAAAGACATATGTTTTCACTCATATGTGGAACCTGAGAAACTTAATAGAAGACCATGGGGAAAGGAAGGAGAAGAAATGGTTACAAACAGAGAGGGAGGGAGGCAAACCATAAGAGACTCTTAAATACAGAGAACAAACTGATGGTTGATGGGGGGTGGGGGGAAAAGGGAAAATGGGCGATGGGCATTGACGAGGGCACACGTTGGGATGAGTACTGGGTGTTATATGTAAGCCATGAATCATGGGACTCTAATCCCAAAACCAAGAGCACACTGTATATATACACTGTATGTTAGCCAACTTGAAAATAAATTATATTAAGAAAAAAAGAGAACTTAATTTCAATGGAGTCTATTCTCTCTCTTGGTGTTTTAATTTCATTTATTTGTCATTTTAATACTCTTATTTCCTTAGTTTTAAAATCTTTTCTTGATCTCATTCGGCTGTTTCAATATCCTTGTCTTTCAGCTTTTAGTGTTCTCATTAAGTTATTCTATAGTATGAAGCAATTATATTACATTTCCTCCTGTTCCTTAACTTGCATTTTTCCTAGGTCTAGTGCTATCTTTATATATTTATTATATATAATGCAATATATAATTTATTATATATACTGTAATATATAATTTGTTATATATAATATAATATAAAATTACATATATATATATATATATATATATATATAATTTAGCCGTTGATGTTGCCATTTTGCATATTTGCTTTGTTGTTCCCTTCCATCCAGCTCATTTTAGAGTGATTCTGTCTAGTCATTCTATTGCTCTTGTCTCTTTTCCCATTCAATCCAACTAGAAATATTTTCTACTTCCAACCTTGTTGAGGGTTTAATGAATCATATTCTAACTATTATTCTATAGTCTGAGGAAATGGTGAGAAGAAGAGAAACCATGGTTTGTACTCTTCTTTGATATTCTGTTAGAAGTTCTACACCTGAGTTTGTTGCACTTAATCTGAGAATGTATCTGATTCCCAAGTCGAATATCCTCAAAGTTTTCACTCTGGAGCTACAGTGCCTTTCTTTCCCTTAGAGAGAGTCTGCCCTCTATAATTTCATCTGTTTCTCTCTAGCTATTATTTCCACTATTCCTCATTCAAAAAAATAAAAAGACATAAGAATATATATGCTCATTCAACTTCTTTCCAGATTTGGGGGTATATGTGTTTAATCTCAGCATTCTCAACATGTCAATGTGCCATCTGGAAAAGGGGGCAAGTTAGGAACCTAGCTGTATTGCCCTTCTACATTGTGCTCCAAAATTTATATCTTTCCTTAGCTTCCAGGTTTTAAAGTTTATTTCATTAAGTTTCCCCACTCCTTGTTAGGATGCTGTTGGGGAATTTTAGTGTTGATAGTTTTTACTATATTTTGCTATATTTTGTTAGATATTGGGGAAGGAAAAATCTGGGGTGCCATTTCAACCCTGCATTGAATTGAAAGCCCAAAATGCTGTCTTTTTGAAAATGCACAACACAGATTTCTCTCCAGCCTCAGGACAGGGATAGCTGCACTTCCAAGCAAAGCGTTTGTCTTTATTTCCTGGATTTGGAAAACTGAGTAAGGAATTATACTTGTCACTTAGAAACTAACTTGAGACCCATTTTTAGCAAAGTGAATAGGATTATAGCATATGTATTTTGGTACTTTCTGTATACCTGCCTTCAACTTATTTCCTTATCCTTATTTCCCTTTATTTTCTTACTTCTTAAAAGATCTTGCTGTACTCTAAGTGTCTTTGTAAATAACCTCAGAACCTTTATGGAAGAATGTGAAGTATAAGTTTATAAATAAACAGTTGGCACCAACATTCTCTCCAAGGTGATAGACCCATTTCCTTGTTCTCTTATCTTTGACAAAATTTTTAAAAAATGCTTTGTTGTTACCATCAGTATCCACTGGGAACTAAGGTTATGTTAGCTCTCCTGACATCAGTCTTAAGGCTGATGGCAAAATTATGTTTGGTCTTGATTGTGGGCCCTTCCTTCCATCTGCACTGAGATACAATTTGCTTCTGCTTCTCTTAAAATATCTGGTTCTCTTTGCATCCTAAAACAGCTTAAAGATCCATAAGCAGCTTAGGTACAGGGTGGATACGATACCTGGATATTAATAAATTATCCAAAAATATTTGTAGCACAAAATTTTGAGACTTGAAATTACTGGTCTTTAAGAAGAAAAGCTATATAAGTGATTGATATGCCATCTGAAACCTTGGTAATAAATAGAACTAGAAAAATTTTTTAAAGTTTATTTATTTATTTTGAGAGAGAGAGAGAGCAAGAGCAAGTGAGCGCATAAGTAGGGGAGGGGCAGAGAGAGAGGGAGAGAGGGGGAATCCCAAGCAGGCTCTGCACTGCCAGCACAGAGCCCGATGCAGGGCTCAAACCCATGAACTGCAAGATCATGACCCACACCCAAATCAGGAGCTGGACACTTAACTGACTGAGCCACCCAGGCACCCCCAGAAAAAAATATTTAAAAATCCAACATTTGCTTTATCTTTTAAAAATAAAATAAAACATTGCAGAAAAAGTTGCAATCCCTCTGACCCTACCTACTCTTACCCCAGTCCCATCCTTGCTTCAAACTCTCATTATCATGACTTTGGTGAATTTATTTGTGTCAGTGTTTAACCATTTTGTATACATAAACATGTCCCTAAATTTTACAAAGCCACACACTAGGGTTTTCTTTCTGTTACTATGGCTAGATTATTGTGCTCCAACCTAGGGCCAATCCACACCCTGAGCACTGGATCCACCCATTGGTATGCTTCATCAAGCATACCACTCCACCATGGGGCACCTGGGTGGCTCAATTGTTTAAGCAGCCAACTTTGGCTCAGGCTATGATCTCACAGTTTGTGAGTTCGAGCCCTGCATCAGCCTCTGTGTTGACAGCTTGGAGCCTGGAGCCTGCTTCAGAGTCTATGTCTCCTTCACTTTCTTCCCCTCCTCTGCTCTCTCTCTCTCTCTCTCAAGAATAAATAAACACTTAAAAATTTTTTAAAAAAGAATATCACTCCACCAATTATTCCTTTGTCTTCAATGTCATCAGATTTTCCCTCTCCATTAAATCGTTCATTTCCAATGGCATACAAATGTGCTTAAACACTTCTATCTCAAAACAAGCCTCCTCTAACCTACATCCCTCGTCCAGCTCCCATCAAGTCCCTCTGTTCTCATATACTGTTCCTCAAGCTATATAAACACGTGTCTCCAATTCCTCTTCTTTCTCTCGTGCTCACTGTAGGTTTTCCTAGTCACCCCTCCACCAAAACAGCTCTTCTCAGTGGCAGCTCCCTGTTGCCAGATCCAGCCACCCATTATCAGTTCTTATTTTACTTAATCGAACTGAGTAATTTTACAGAGTTAGTTTTTGCTTTCTAAATATCTTCTTCACTTGGCTTTCAAAACTCCACTCACTCTTAACTCTCTTCTTGTTTTACTGGCCTCACATTCTTTGTTTCCCCAATCTGTAAACAATGGAACTCACAGGGCTCATTTTCTTCTCTTCTTTCTCAATACTTAATCCCTAAGTGACCCTGCACAATTTCCTGGCATCATTACCATCGACACACCAATAACTCCCCAAATTTGTGCTTAACTATCCATTCCCATTTTTTTTTTTCTGCCAGAAGTGAGAATCTCCTCTCAAAGCATTCCAGCACCAGATACCTAATAAGTTTCTTCTCCTGGGAGATATTCTTCTTGTTCTGGTCTTTTTGTTCTGGCTGTATTTCTCTGAAATCTGCTGTGTATTTTCACCCCAAGATCTCCTTTCATCTCTCTTCTGTCTTGGATTTCTCATTTCATAGGCTACAAAGATTACATATTCTTGTTTTATGTTTCCACTTTCATAGAGAACAGTCCCCAACTGCATTTGTAGGGAGGTAAAATGTTTGTGATCTTTCATGTTTGAATATACCTCCATTCTGACCTCACTTAGTTTGAATACTTGACCTAGCATAGATTTTAATTAAGAAAGTATGTTCATCAGAATGTTTTAAAAATTGCTTATTTTTTAAGCTTCCAGTGTTGCTATTTTCCTTTGCGTATGACCTTTTTGGGGGGTAGTTTTTTAATCACTTTTTTTCCCTCTTTAGAAGCCTTATAATTTCTCCTTGAGCCCAGTTCTAAAATTTTATGATGCTATGTGTTGGTGTGGGTCTTTATTCTGCCATTATGCTGGGCACTAGATGGGCTCTGTCAGTCTGGGGACATGTGTCTTCTTGCTCTGGAGAATGTTCTTTAATTATAATAATTAATTTCCTTTTCTTTCATTTTCTTTCCTTCTAGTTCTGGTACTATTATTCAGATGTTGGACCTTCCAGATTGGCCTCTAATTTTCTATATTTTTCATCATTTTTATGTATTTTCTACTTTCTTAGAGATTCTCTTCTCTTATTTTTCAAACCTTGTATTTGACTTTTCATTTGTGTTATATTTTTAATTTCCAAGTGTTCTTTTTTGGTCTTCCAGTATTGTTTTTAAAGGAATTTTCACTCTGCTTCATGATTGCAATATTTTATCTAGTTTGTGTGTGTGTGTGCGTTAACATTTCTTCTCCAATCTTCTCCAATCTCCAATGCCTCTATTGTTTTTAATTTCTTTTCCTAGTTTTTGTTAGTTATTACTTGGGTGAGGAGAGGGAAGAATTTCTGCTTTTCGTGTTGGAAACATTCCTCTGCTGGTGGTCAGTGGCTCTATCATCATACTCAAGAGTGGTGCAGTCAAAAGCTGATTGGAGCCTTTGAATAAATCAGTGAGTCTGCAGGTGATTTGACCAGACTGTTTTACTCTGGGACACACCAGTGTCAGTATCTTTAGATCTTTTCTTTCAGCAAGTCAGAACCCCTAGGGAACAATCTTCCAATTTCTGCTTTGAAGATGTAAACCTGGCTGTTGCAAGCTAGGGAGCGAAGGGGCCACTCTTATTTCAGAATGTGAATTTCACTTCTTCCCATTTCCAGTGTTGTACCTTTTCCTTCAACTAGGCCTTGTGGCCCCCTAGTCCAGCATTCTTCTCGTTTACCTTCTCCAGAGTGTCAAACCTCTAGCCTTCCTCCAGGGTGAGGAAAGAGCCTTCTTCCAGTTACTAATATGGAATGGATTATGAAGATATATGAGCTCACTTAGACTTTCAACCACTCTTACCTTTTGGGCCCCCAAGTTTCCCTCTTCTTTCAGTAACTCGCCATACCAATTAATTCCCAAGCCTTTCTGTGGTACCAAAATATTGTTGCTGTGTCCTTCTCTCCTTATTTCTTTGTCCTTGTGAGGTTTCTACATTTTTATCCTTAAATGTTTATTTATTTATTTTTGAGAGAGACAGCATGCACATGAGCAAGGGAGGGGCAGAGAAAGAGGGAGACAGAGGGTCCCCAAGTAGGCTCCACACTGTCAGCTCACAGCTTGACGTGGGGCTTGAACTCACAAACCATGAGATCATGACCGAGCTGAAATCAAGAGTAGGATGCTTAACCAAGTGAGCCACCAAGGTGCCCCCCCCTTTTTTTTAATGTTTATTATTTTTATCCTTTAAGTGTTATTTAGAGAGGTAGAGGAGGTAAACATGTGCTGTCATTCTGTTGTCTTATTGTTTATTAATTTTTTAATGATCTCCCATATAGATCTTTGTAATTTTGGTATAGAAAAAGGTTTTAATATTTTCTTTTATGAGTTTATGTATTTTTAAAGAAATATTACCTATCTCAGGCTTATAAAGATTTTTGTTTGTTTTCTTTTAATAGTTAAAATATTTTTACAGGTAGATTTTCTAATCCTCTGGAATTACTTTTTAAATATGGTGTGAGCATTTAAACTTTTTTTTTCCATATGAGAATCTAGTTGTCCCAATATCATCAGAATGATTCCCCTTTCTTTCACTGATTTTTAATGCTACCTGTGTTATATCAAAATTTTTCATATATGATTGGCTCTGTTTCTTTTTTTTTTTTTAATTTTTTTTTAACGTTTATTTATTTATTTATTTTTTTTGAGACAGAGAGAGACAGAGCATGAACAGGGGAGGGCCAGAGAGAGGGAGACACAGAATCTGAAACAGGCTCCAGGCTCTGAGCTGTCAGCACAGAGCCCGACGCGGGGCTCGAACTCATGGACCGCGAGATCATGACCTGGATTGGCTCTGTTTCTGACCTTTCTGAGCTCTGATTTTGATGTTTGTTTCTATATCACTATCACACTGTTTAATTTACTATAGTTATGCAACGAGTGTGATCTCTGGCAGAGCAAAACCCTCCTCCCTCCTTATTCTTTTTCTCAATTTCTCTTGGTTATTCTTAGATATTTACTATTCCACATGGATTTTAAAATCAGATATCAAAAAAGTGCCATATGATTTTCTGGAGTGATGGTGATTTGAAATAGTAAATCAATTTGTGGAAAACTTGTATCTTATGATAATCAAGTTTTTGTATCTATAGAGAATACCTGCCCCCCCCCCCATTTATTTAGGTTTCCTTATTTTCATCAATATTAAGCTAAACCATATGAAGTTGCCGTACTTGATAATTTTTAACCTACAAAAAGGGAATTTCATACAGTTCAATCTAACACGTTAAAAATATCCCAGAAAGGGGGCCCCTGGGTGGCTCGGTAGGTTAAGCGCCCAACTTTTACTCAGGTCATGATCTTGCAGTTTTTGCCTCATATCAGGGCTGTCAGCTCAGAGCTGACTTCAGATCCTCTGTCCCCCTCTCTCTTCTGCCCCTCCCACACTCATGCTGTCTCTCTGTCTCTCAAAACAAACAAACAAAATTCCATAGTTCTCTTATACTACTTCAGGTAGACTCTTTTGTGTTACTTTTCTTTTTTTCCTTGCTGTTGGCAATAGGGTTTTTCTTATTATGCATTCTAATTGTTTACTAGGAGAGCTACTGATCTTTTTTATTTTTTAAATTGATCTTATAGCCAGCAACCTTCTAAACTATCTTGTTAGTTTTGATAACTGGTTCAGAGGTAGAGAGCTTTCTTACTTTATTCTTTATTTTCTGGAAGAGTTTTATAAAAAAGAAATAATCATAGCAGACTTAATAAAATTCACCCATAAAATCATCTGATAGTGTAATTTTATTAAGGAGATTTTAATAATCAAAGGTTTTAATTTATTCAATAGGTTTTCTATTTACTGAATGAATTTTTAATAATTCATATTTTTCTAAATGTTTTACATTTTATTAAAGTTTACAAAATCATTGACATTAATTTGTTTATAATAGTCACAAATTTAAATCTACTCTATCTGTAGTTCTTTTACTTTATTGTTCTAAATTGTTTAACTTTTCTCTACTTTTCTAATTTTTTTAATTAAAATTTTTTTAATGTTTATTTTTTTTATTTTTGAGAGAGAGAGAGAGAGAGAGAGAGAGAGAGACAGAGCACGAGCAGGGGAGGGGCAGAGAGAGGAGCAGACACAGAATCCGAAGCAGGCTCCAGGCTCTGAGCTGTCAGCACAGAGCCCAACAAGGGGCTCGAACCCAGGAACTGTGAGATCATGACCTGAGCCAAAGTTAGACGCTTAACCAACAGAGCCACCCAGGCGTCCCCTTTTTTAATTTGTTTAATGTTTATTTATATTTGAGAGAGAGTGAGAGAGCACGCAAGCAGCAGAGGGCAGAGAGAAAGGGAGACAGAATCTGAAGCAGGCTCCAGGCTCCAAGCTGCTCCAGAACCCCAAGTGGAGCTTGAACTCATGAGCGGTGAGATCATGACCTGAGCCGAAGTCAGACACTTAACCAACTGAGCCATCCAGGCGCCCCAACTTTTCTCTACTTTTGTTCATCAGACTTGACAAGAGTCTATTCTTTTTTTTTTTTTTTTTAATGTTCATTTGTTTTGAGAGAGAATGCACACAAGCACAAGTGGGCAAAGAGTGGAGAAAGAGGGAGAGAGAATCCCCAGCAAGCTCTGAGCTATCCACACAGGCACAGGGTCTGATCACAAACCGTGAGAGCATGAACTGATCTGGTATCAAGAGTCAGAGGCTTAACCGACTGAGCCACCCAGGTGCCCCAACAAAAGTCTATCCTATATGTCTTTTTAAAGAACTGGCTTTTATTACGTTGTACCTAATTTGCTTATTTTTTAAAAATTAAATGCATTTTTTTGCTTTTAGTTTTCTAATTATTTTAATTTATTTAGGTTTAATTCTTAATTCTTAATTTCCTCTAACTCCTTGAGTTGAACACAGATTATTTTTCAAGCTTTCTCTTTTTAAAATTAATACATGTACATATGAAAAGTTTCATTTAAATACTGCTTTATCTGCATTCCATGAACCATTAATATGCATTTTTGTTGTTCACCTCTAAATATTTATATTTAATCCATGAATTGATTACTGGAATTCTGAACATTCTCTTTAAAGTTGGTATCTAATTTTATTGTACTGTTTATCAGGGAATGTGGTCTGAATGATATCAAATGTTTGCAGTTTGTTGAATCATCCTCTGGGACACAGCTATAAACAATTTTTATAACTGTTTCAGGTGTCCTTGAGAAGAATGTATATCTCTATTTCTTGGGCAGAGTTCTATGTATCTATTACATCAAGACTGTTTATAGTACCATTCAAATCTAATATATTCATACTATATATATAATATATATATATATATATATATATATATATATATATTTGTTTTTTGCTTAGCCTTTTATGTTCCAAGAAAGGTGTGTTAAAATATTCTACAATTATCATTGATTTATTCATTTCTCTTTGTGATTTTCTCAGTGTTTGCTTCACATATTTTGTGCCTGAGTTATTATGGATTAGAATGGTTTTTTGATGGATTAGTCTTTTTATTAGCATGAAATGTCTTCCTTTGTCCATATTAATGCAATTTGCTGGAAGTTCTACTTGGACAAGTATTAATTTCTCTACACCAGTTTTCTTGGGTTAGTATTTCCCTGCTATTATCTTTATCATATTTTTATTTTCAACCCATTCTTTGGTGCCATTGTGTTTCATAAAACTGATTTTGTTCTTTCATCAATTTGAGAGTCTTTTAATTTTAATAAGTGAGCTTAATTCATTTGTATTAGTTTTGGTTACTGAAATGTTTAGACTCATTTTATCATTTTTACCTTCACTTTCATAGTGACCATGAGTTCTCTTTGCTTTTTACTTATTTCCTCTGGTCAGTGAATTGTTACAATCTAACAACTTAGATCATTTTTTTCAATTATGGATAATTTTCAGCCTTTATCCCTTCAAGTGCTTCCTTTCTGCCATATTCATTTTTACCTATTTCTAGGTTTCCTACTAATTATACTAGAACTTTTGATCTATCTACCATCTGTCTTATTTTATCTTCCATATTTTCTATCACTTAACTTCTCTGTATTGAGCTCTTTGGTTTTGTCCTGTTAGGTAGATTTTTCTCAACTGTATTAAATCCACTCCTCATCATGTATATTCCCTTTTTAAAAATTTCATTGAAATTTTCAAGATTTCCAAAGGTGGTTTTTGTTTATATCTGCATGTTTGTGCTGCATAGCCTTTGTTTTTCATTGGAAGGATGCTACCAGCTTTTTAAAATATCTTTAGGTGCAGTTTCAGCATGCACATTTTATAATCTTTTTTGAACTTCATTATTTCTGTCTCCATGGGAATTAATTCTCCCATTTGTTACATCAGTTGACTACCTCTCTTAATGATGCATTTCCTCATGCATTTATCACTTTTGTCGAGATCTCTTACAGAGGAGCTTTCCTTCTCATGCAAACTCATTTCATGGTTTTTGTTTTTCTGTTTTTCAGTTGCCTCGGGAAGCCCCTCCAGGTTGAATGGACACAAACTAATCTTTAGCTGGAGGCTTGTAGGCTTTATCTACATGAGGAAAACTATTTTGGATGTCATGTCCACATACCATCTTGACTAAGGTGTTCTCATGATTGCTTCTCTTTTCTTTCAAGGTCACAGGAAAGTGGCATATTGTTGTCATGTCTTGGGGTTCCAAATAAAATTACTTCAGGTCATTTCACTGTTAGTAGAGTTATCTGGCACCCACCTTCATTCTGGTCTTTGGCCATAAAAGGGTTATGGCCATTAACAATTTCTGTGTGAACCTTGTAACATTCAAATCCATTTTCTGCATCTATTTACTCTTTTCTGTGAGTCCCATTTCTAATCCCCACTATGCCCTCTTTTGTGTTCCTGGGACATGGAAATTTTTCTATTATCCCTTGTAAACAGAACTATTTAAATATATTTAACATATTTCACATTTAGTTTGTACATTAATTAATAAAGTATTAGGTATATTTTAATATTTAAAAAATATATTTCAGGGGCGCGTAGGTGACTAAGTCAGTTGGGCATCTGACTTTGGCTCAGGCCATGATCTTGCGGTCACGGGTTCAAGCCCCAAATCGGGCTCTGTTCTGACAGCTCAGAGCCTGGAGCCTGCTTTAGATTCTGTGTCTCTGTCTCTCTCTGTCCCTCCCCTGCTTGCACTCTGTCTCTCTCTCTCTCAAAAATAAATAAACATTAAAAATAATAATAATAATTAAAAAAATAAAAATATATATTTCATTCAAATTTCTGTTCTTTCAGAGCAAAAGATGGATGATTTTGTAGTGGCTCACTCAGCTGTATTAATTGATGTCCAAATCCACTTACCAAATCTTTCCATTAAGAGTATTATATGTACCAAATTGTTCCTGTTTACAATGATAAGAAGAAGCCACTTTTGAATAAGAACAAAGCTCCAACAAAGCAAAAGTAAAAACAAACAAAAAGAAAGACCTGAAAAATCACCATTGTATTTTTGTTCTTTGTAATTTTGAAATATCATAAGAATAAGACCATATGATATGAAATAGGATAAGAATAAGAATAGTAATTTCTTTTTTTCCCATATTGGACACTATTAAATATAGGTTTTTTTTCATGAATATTTTCAAATAGCCTTCTTTATGGCATACTGTCAAAGTAATTAAAGCAATGGATATAATTCTAGTACTTTGAAAGTATTCTTCACTTGATAATAACTGGATATAGATCTATAGTTATTTGATTGGTTTTTGTCAAGAATATTTTCTCCTTACTCTACAACTTCATATATATGTACTCAGGGAAGTTTTGCTTGGAACATCACAACTCCTTCCTGCAATAAAAGTTTTGCTACAGAATGTGTTTAGTGTATACACATACCACAATTCTCCTGTGAACTTTTTCTGAACTTTACAGTGGATGATAGTGCATAAGGTAGCTCTGATCTTAATAAAAAATAGGTTGAAAATTCTTAATTTTCTTGCTTCATGACTTGCTTACATAAAAAATTTTTAAAAAAATCTCATCCTTAAAATCTAGATATTTTGGTTTAAATACATTTATAATTGAGTTTCATGGTTTAAATTTTAAGCACAGAGCAGAATAAAAATCTGTGACTCAACAAAGGATCTACAGAGTAATCCTTATTTGTTTTACTGAATATTACTGATTTATGTCTATTTATGAGTTCCCAGAGATAAAGTGAGATTCTAAAAATGGTGTGAGGCCTTTCATTTATTATCTTTTTAAAGTCTGCAGACTCTGAAGTAATAACCTATCTTTCATTTCTAGTATTGATGATTAGTGTTCTTTCTCTTTATTGGTTCAGCTAAGCATTTGTTGAAATTAATCTTTTCAATAAACTATAATTTGACTTTGTTAATTTTCTCTTTTGCCTATTTCTACTTATTTTTTTTAAGTTTTGTCCCTATCTTTATTATTTCCTCTGTTTGGTTTACTTTTGGTTTAATTTTTTCTTCTCTAACTTCTTAAGGTGTTGGCAACCTTAGATGACTTATTTTATATTTTTCTTTTTTTTAAGTTTTTATTTATTTTGAGAGAGACAGAAACAGCATGAGTGGGGGAGGGGCAGGGAGAGAAGGAGAGAAAGACTCTCAAGCAGGCTCTGCACTGTCATCTCAGAGCCTGATGTGGGGCTCAAACTCACGAAACCATGAGATCATGACCTAAGCTGAAACCAAGAGTTGGATGCTTAACTGACTAAGTCACCCAGGCACCTCATCTTTTTTTAAATATAGGCACTTAAAACTATTTTCCCTTTAACTCATTTCTTTAGCTGCATTCTACATATTTTGATAGGTTACATTATCATTATCTTTCAATGCAAAGTATTTTCTAATTTCTCTTATATTTCTTCTTTGATCCATGAATAATTTAGAAAGGTTCTTTTTAATTCCCAAATATTTATAATTTCCTCTGAAATAACATTATTCTTGCTGACTTATTTCTGATTTATTGATTTGTTTCAGACAATCTACTTTATAGGATTTTAAATTTTTTTAACTTATTGAAATTTATTTAATGCCACAACATATAGTTGGTATGAAGAATGTACTTTGAAAAGAAGTGTATTTTGAAGTTCTATAAATGATGTTCTGTAAATCTCAATTAGATTATGGGAATTGATAGTGTTAAAATCTTCTATGTCTACTGAATCTTCTTAAAGTCCAGATGTTGTATTAATTGATAAGAAAGGAGTCTTGAATATAATACTATGTGGAATCATCTCTTTTTCCCTTTATTCTGTCTATTTTTGCTTTAAGTATTGTGAAGCTATGTTAATAGGCCCAGGCACATTATAATGTCTACTAATGATCTATCCCTTTTCTCATAATGAAATATCCCTCTTCATCTCTGCTGATATTCTTTGTCTGGAAGTTTATTTTATCTGATATGAATATAGCTACTCCAGCTTTCTTATGCTTACTTTGTGCATAGTATGTATTTTTCCATCCAATTATTTTCAACCTAGCTGTGTCTTTCTATTTAAAGTACTTCTTTTATGAGTGGCATATATCATAGTCTTGCTTCTGTCCATGCTGACAGTCTCTGTCTTTTAATTATAGTGTTTTATATCACTAACACTTAATGTAATTATTGATGCGGCTTGGATTTAGGTCTACCACTTTATTATTTGTTTTTTTGTTTGTCCCTTCTGTTTTCCTTCCTTTTCTTTTAGATTATTTGAATATTTTAAAATATTCCTGCAATGAACTAAATGTGTTCTCCCAAAATTCATACGTCGAAGCCTTGATCCCCCTGTGACGATAGTATTTGGAGATAAGACCTTTGGGGGCAATTAGGTCATGAGAGTGGAGTCTTTATGATGGGATAAGTGCCCTTATAAGAGGCACTAGAGAGATGATCTCTCTCTTGGCTGAGACAGCTGTTTATAAACGAGGAAAAGTGCTCTCACAAGACACCAAATTTGCTGGCAAAATTGATCTTGGACTTCCCAGTCTCCAGAACTATAATAAATAAATGTTTCTTGCTTAAGCCACCCAGTCTATGTTATGTTTGTTTGTGACCTCAACTAAGACGATATTATACCTTACCTATCAGATCTTTATACTTCTTTGACTCTTCTATTATTGTTTCTTTTAGTGTTTGTCTAGGGATTATAATACACATGCCAAACCTTTCACAGTCTACTAAGAACATGGTTCCAGTTCCTGTAATATGTAGAAATCCTGCAACTACATAGGGACCTTTAACCTCCCCAGCCTCAGATGTCTTTTATGAGTCTATTGTCATATGCATCATATCTACAAACACTAAAAACTTCATAAGACAATGTTATAATTTTTGTTTTAAACAGTCATATGTATTTTTAGAGAATTCAAGAAAAAAAGTTACTTATATTTACTCATATTAAATATTATAAATATTTATTATATTTGCAATTTCTGATGTTCTTCATTTCTAAAGATCCAGATATACTTCTGGTACCATTTCCCTTCAGCCTGAAGAATTCCTTTAGCATTTCTTTCAGACTAGGTTTGCTGTTCTTCATCATAAGATTCTAATGGGTGATTACATTGGAAAGCAAAAATCTATGCTAGAGATATTTTTTTCTTCTAAAATGTACTAAGTGTAAGTAAAATGCTAAATATAGTGCTATAGTTATTTTCATTTTTTAATACTATTTACTTTTATTTTTATTTATTTCTGAGACACAGCATGAGCGGGGGAGGGGCAGAAAGAGAGGAAGCCACAGAATCTGAAGCAGGCTCCAGGCTCTGATCTGTCAGCAGAGCCTGACGTGGGGCTCATACTCACAGCCATGAGATCATGACCTGAGCTGAAGTCCAACGCTTAACAGACTGAATAACACAGGTGCCCCAGTAATTTTAAATCTTTAAAATATTTATTTATTTTTGAGAGCGAGTGTGAGCAAGGGAGGGACAGAGAGAGAGGAGAGAGAGAGAATCCCAAGTAGGCTTTGTCAGTGCAAAGCCCTACATGGGGCTCAAACCCATGAACCATGAGATCATGACCTGAGCCAAAGTCAGACACTCAACCAACTGAGCTACCCAGCTGCCCCAGTGCTATAGCTATTTTAATGTTACATAATTGGTTGCCTTTAGGAGATGCTACATGATGAAGATGCAGGTACAACCACCTGAAACAGGAAAATCTGAAGCTTGGCCCATGCGCAGGTAGCATTTAGCAATCACCCATAACACTGACAGATGCCTATGATACATTTTCTGATGCTACTCTGAGGCAAAAGTACACTGACTTCTAGGTGGTATTTTATCAGTATATTAAAATGTAAAGGAGTCAAGAAAGTTGGGGAAACAACAGGTTATAGGTTATAGTTGGGGTTATACCAGGTCACACCAAAAGACCAAGTGCTAAAAGAAGGCAGAATGGAGATAGAAACATCTTTCTTCATACCATAAGGTGGCATAAAAGCCAAAATTATGGGCCCTGAAAATTAATGTACGACAAAGCTTAATATATCACTCGATGATGCTATCAATATCCCCTGTATATGCCCTACTTTCTCAGCTAGGCTGAGAATGAAGAAAAAATAAGCATATGTCCACACAAAGACTTGTATATAAATGTTTAGAGCAGCTTTACTTGTAATAGCCAGAAACTGGAGGGGACCCAGTCGTATACACTGTACCTAATATATATCAACAGGTGAATGGATAACAAATTGTGGTACATATATGAAATATTAACATATAATACATCTTATAAGGGATATTATTAAGAATGCTTTTTTAGTGAACAACTTTTATTTAGTCTTAGCATTTAGTTTAGTTTTCATAGGAAAAAAAGGCTTTTGGGGTGCCTGGGTGGCTCAGTTGGTTAAGTGTCCACCTTCAGCTTAGGTCATGATCTTATAGTCTGAGAGTTTGAACCCCATGTCAGGCTCTGTGCTAACAACTCAGAGCCTGGAGCCTGCTTCAGATTCTGTGTCTCCCTCTGTCAGCCCTCCCTCACTCACGCTCTGTCTCTGTCTATCTAAAAAATAAATAAACATTAAAAAAAAAGAAAAGAAAAAAAGCTTTTTATTCAGTCTCATATTAAATACAGGCTTATATATTATTTAATTAAATCATGAATAACATGACCAGTAACATCACTATGAGTAGATTTTGGAGGAAACATAACTGACTTACGTTGAGCATAGAATTCAACAAGTGGAAGTGAGAATGTACAAGCCTCCTAGGTGCTCTGCAGGAAGTAGGCATCAGTCAGTAAGTTTTACAGAAGAAAGAGACTCAGCTAACCTGGCAAGCTGGCTAAATGGTGGTCAGTTGAGAGAGCTTTTGCTGTACTGCTAAATTGCCCTTTCACAATGAGATTAAGAAAGTCCTCATTTCTTACAACCACTAACTGTTTTTTAAATCTTTGGCTATTTTGAAATAGTTGAAAATAATATCCCACTGTTATTTCAATTTGCATTACTTAGATTCCTAGTGGTCATTTTTAGTACTTGTCGGCCATTTCCTGTACATTTGGGACATGTGGCTTGTTCACAGCAAGACATCTTGCGGCTTCTGCACCTCCTGGTGGGGCCGTAGGCAATGGCAGCTATAAAAAAATAGGGGTGAAAAAAGGCCTGGAGTGTCTCTGTGACTTAGACATTGTAAAGCTCAGTAGTCAATCGTGCAAGTTTGTATAATTTTCTTTCACTTTATAATGTATTAACTCTAGGACAGCTGATAAAAAAATCATTATTTAAACTTGGACTCTGTACTAATTTTAAGTTCTAAACTAAAAAAAAAAAAAAATGAGGTCTCTCACATGTTCCAGTTTTCTTATCCTGAAGCCTGTCATTATTCTATTATTATGAGTGTTTGCGGAGGAGAGGAGGAAAAATAGGTTACAGTTATCTCACATTTACTCTTTATAAACGGTAATTAGAAAGGTTTTATGGTTATGCTTTCAGCGTACCTAATCCATTTCTTCCTCACAAAGCTTTTAAACTGCACAGTCAGGAGTGGCTTCTAACTGGTGCACAAATAAAATCAAAATAAAAATGCAGATTGAGCTATCAGCTACTTAATACCAATAATCCTAGCAGTGCAGAACAGCAGGTGAATAATGATAGAGCCCAAAACTGGCAGAAAAGGAAAAACAAGCTATATGTAATTCATCAAACTTTCCAGGATTCTTGACAACAAATCAATTCACTCTCTCAAATATTTTCTTGAGGGCTTATTTTCTTCAAGTCACTGAGGAATTAAAAAAAAATCCTGTCCTTAAGTATATAATTTAATTTTTATACTGTATGTAAAGACTGATATATCATTTTCTAGTAGCATCTTGGAGGTACAACATGTTACCATTCAGTATATGGATATTTTGGGGTATTATAAAATACAGTGTATTAACAGAAAAATTGAGGTATAGTAAGGCTGAGAGATCAAGGAGACGCTTGCCATTGAAAAGTCAGTTTGTTATTCACAGTTCTCAAGAGAAGGGGGCATGCCACACCATAGTGGGCCCCACAGGGAAGCACTGGGGTTGGTCAGAAAACAGAGAGAGGGAAGAACTGTGGGCAAGAGCCTTTACTGTGGTTTCCACGAGAAGGAACAGGTGATGCAGGGAAAGCAGTTTAATACTGGCTAGTTTGAGTAATTTCAGCAGGCTCTGGGGTACAGAAGCTGTCAGTACTTGCCTGGTACCTAGCCTTGAGGTGACAAGACAAGGAAGATACTGGCCCAGTGTGAGAGCCAATAGAGGAGACGGCTGGGGTGCAGTCTCTTGATTCATTGGTTTCTATTTAAAAAGCATGCTTTAAGGCCAGTTGTTCACTATCTCTAGGAATCAGCTCACCCTGGGAGGCGTAGCCTGTCTGGGGTCAATGAAACCCCCTATGTATAAACATCAGAATACAGAAAATAAAAGACAGAGCTAATACAGTGGGTGTTCAATATTCGTAATCCCACTCAGTTCTGTGTGACTTTGCAATTCAGCCAGTTATTCCAAGCACAAGTTAGATTTCCATATTTCAGTGTGTGCACTATTTACTCAGCCCTCTGGGTCTTAGAGATGCAAAGGAAAGCTTTCTGTTTACTTAAGAAGATGGATAAAAACAATAGCAGCTCTGGAACAAAAGTTAATTCTCTACATTTTCATGATACTACCCTTGCTCTAGAGAGTAGAAATTGCATAAAATAGAATATCATTGACATGAATGCTTGAGATACATTCAGAAAACCACACTTACGTGCAGCAGAAAAGAGATGGGAGAATTTTCACATTATCTATCATTTGCTTTTCACCACTAATTTCAAGTAAAATCATAAGCATTTCAAGAAATGCACAGGAATATTAATCTCAGGATTCACATGGTCCACAGTAGACGCATTAGACTACAGAGAATCTTAACACCCAAGAGAGAAGCTTGACAGTTCCCCTTTCACCTCAGACCAAATACATGTCACTTGGGTCACAACCTATTTCCAGGAGTGTTGTCTGAAACTCTGCCTTGTGGGGAAGGTGGCTGGGGTGGGAATGGGGTGGGTGATCCAAGCGGGCATACTGCCTCATTTGTAGCCAGGCCCTCAGAATGGAGTCTCAACAAAGTAAGCTCTGTTTTAATAGCGAGGCTTCAGGAGTTTTGAAGTTACATCTTGCCATCTTGGTCAAGCTTTTACGTGACAGAAGATAAAAGAGCTGGAATTTAGAAGAGGAGTGGCACTGGGATACCCTCCCCAGAGGCTCACAGAGCTGACACGTGACCAGTGGCTTTTTGAAATCCCTGACTTATGAATGCCAACCAGATCCAAATGTGGCTCTGGTAACTGTGGTTACAGGATTGGGAGAAATGAAAAAAAAAAAAAAAGAAAGAAAGAAAATACTGTGACAAGACAAACTAGGTTGCCTTATTCAAGTGAGAAAAAGAATTATAAATTTCCTATAATTTGCAACATCACATGGTGGGCTGCCCTGTGCAATGGAAAGGGGGAATCTGACATATTAGGGAGGTTGGAAACATGGTTCCTCTCTTCTGAGTGATGTGGTACGGATTCCAAATAGGGGAAAACCTGTCTAGTAAATAGAAACTGAGACCTAGATAATTTCCTCCCTATTTGTTAACTTCCAACAATAGGCAGAACGCTACCATCTCCATGATGTGGAGGGAACAAAGGCTCATGGAGGTTAATGACAGACTCAAGGTCAAGTGCCCAACAAGAAAGGCAAACAGATCTCATTTCAGATCACAGAATCTTTTCACTACATCTTCATTGCCCTCCTGGCCATTAGTTAGCCTATTAGAAATACCATTCCACTAGGAAGCAGAGGGTAATGCCAACTGAGATATTTAACACCCAAAGCCAGTATACTGAGAAAATATCCTAGAATTTATGAAATAATATCTATACTGATGAAAGGACAGGGCTTAAGAAAGCAACATTTAACAAGAAATATAGAGCTTGGGCAACTTCTGTTAGCAAAGGATTAAAAAATATTTATGGAGGATTTAAAAATATACCAGATAGAATGAAAACTCCGCTATTGGAATAAAGGGTCTCTTTATATAATGATGCGACAGTAATTAGTTACCTTTCAATTCTCGTTCCAATACAGTTCTCAATCTTCCTCTTTATAGATTTTACAAAAAGCAAGAAAATTCACAGTAAAGTCAATTATTGGTCATGAAGTTAATAGGCTCGTTTCTTTATCTTTGGTCTTATAAAACAGTGAACAGAATGGTAAAATACATGGCTAAGGCTTGAAGTCTGAGTTTACAAATTCCTTTTACATTTTTTCTTTTTTCCTAATCTTTTTGTTTCAGCCACAAAGATATTCTTTTTGCAATACCCTCACTATCTCAAGAACCTATACATTCTTGTGGCTGAGAAAAATCCACACAGCCCATCATAACGGAAGAGGGTGCACAACTGGTGGGTCAGAGATAAATTTTGAAATGCACACACATTTTGAAATGTACAGTCCTCCTCCTCCGCTCAGCCAGGCTCCTTCAGCCACATCACAGGCAAGCAACACTGCTGTCTTAGGTCACCATTTGAAATCCTAATATAAAAGGCAAAATACAACTTTAAAATGTTTTCTGGATTTTCTCTGCCTTTTTCCCCCCACAATTTTTGAGGATTTAATTCTGACAGGGGAATATAATGGAAGAACTGACTACGGTTGAACACATCTAGGAAATATATTTTGCAGAATCCAATCTTCGCAGAGATTACATGGCTCAATTCTTTTTCATCAATCATCTTATTCATTTAAAAATTTTTCTAAATTGGGGCACCTGGGTGGCTCAGTAGGTTGAGCGTCTGACTTCAGCTTGGGTCATGATCTCATGGTTCGTGGATTCGCGCCCTGTGTTGGTCTCTGTGCTGACAGCTCAGAGCCTGGAGCCTGCTTCAGATTCTGTGTGTCCCTCTCTCTCTGCCCCTCCCCTGCTCATGCTCTCTCTCTCTCTCTCTTTTTCAAAAATAAATAAACATTAATTTTTTAAAATTTTCTAAATTGGCCTATTTATTTGTCTTCTTTTTGCTCTAAACTACTCTAAAATTCTTAAGTTTTAAGTATTTATATTAGCATTTTTGTTCTCATATTCAAAATATGAAAGTCTTGAGATTTATTACAGAAAAAAAAAAACTGGTAAAAGCTAGACAGCACACAAAAATACTACCACAGAATGCAGACTCATACCCTGAGAAAATCTGTGAGGGCTCAAAGGTATATTATTTAAGCCTCCTATACTGGAAAAAAAAAATTCTCTTGTTTTGTTATTTGAAGACAGTCCTTAAAGGACTCAGAAATCAAGAAAGAAAATTGATAAATTAAGGCTGACAAAAAAGGGGTCCTAAAAAAGTATGATTAAAATTTTGGGGAGAAAGTATACATTCAGTGTCAAGGACGATGCCCTAGCTTCTTTAGATTATTATAGAATTACTTAACAGGATGGCTTGAGGCTTTTGTAGCTAGAATAGATTTCCAGACAGTATGTTGTAAGAAACCATGCTATTCTGGCACATACAAGGACCAGATGATCTGTTAAGTCTTCCCACCATTTAACTTCTCTAATACCATGATGTGCAGGTGTATAAAACCCTTATATAAACTTCTGGGCATTGCAAGGTATTCTGAAAGAAGGAGGAGAGAGAAGAGCTCCATTGATCTCAAGGAAACTCGTGTCTGCACATATTTCAACACCAAAGCAATTTCTAGCTTTATGCCAAAATGGATTAGGTTTTAGTCACATCTATAAATTCTCTGAAGAGGCTGAGGATTATAGTGGTTTAGAGTCCTTTAAAATTACTGAGAGCAGAAACAGATTGGAGGGGGAAAAAAAAAAGAAAGAAAAGAAAAGGTAGATCATTCTGGGAAAAGGGTCTTTGGCCACCACAGCCCCTAGGGCTCTGACTCAGTCCCTCTGGCCAGGCAGGTGATGAAACTGGTGCTAGTGGGTTGGCTGCAAATTAATTCTACATTATTCCATACACAGATCTGATCTCGTATATATTTTTTCCTGCATTTGTGGGAAAAAAACATCATTTTCTGAAAACCTGTTTACAGCAAATCAAGAGTAATCCAAATACATTTTTAAATTACACAAATAAAAATAATCAGATTCACCCTAATGCCCCAAATCATTTTGGGCTAAGAAGATGAAGGCCTTATCCATTTCAGGGCTGGACTTGACTTTGCTGTCGCGTCGTAAATCCTTTTGCAATGACCCATCCAGAAATCACTTTTGCGTCTGAAATCTCAGTACTTGGGCTTATTCTTCTAAGATCATCAGGCTGTTGGTAAGCTCTTTAACTGTCTCAACATTTAGCTTTTGAAAATCACTTTTAAATCACCCATCACCACTGATTATGAAGGAACACAGAAAGGGGCCTGGCCTGACCTCAGGTCAGTATCGAAGCTGTAAGGGGTCAGGTCAGGCCAATAGCCCTGCAGACTCTAATCTCAGAAGGTTATTTCTATAATTTTTTTTATGTTTTAATTTTATTTTTGAGAGAGAGACACACACAGCGAGAGCAGGGGAGGGGCAGAGAGAGATGGAGACAGAATCCGAAGCAGGCTCCAGGCTCTGAGCTGTCAGCGCAGAGCCCGACGTGGGGCTCAGACTCACAGACTGCAAGATCATGACCTGAGCCGAAGTTGGATGCCCAACCGACTGAGCCACCCAAGCACCCCAACGGAAGGTTATTTCTTTAAAGCCAATTCTACAGATGTCATTTTGGATAGATCTTGAGTTCCTTCATCTCTATTTTTTTGAATAGACTTTTGGGATTTAAAGGTAAAACAGGTTAAATGCTTGACTTATATTGGGATAATACCAATGGAGGTAGCTAAATAGATGATTATTTCAAACTGAGGTCTTTTTCCAAGTGCATAATTTAAAAATAATGACATGGGCATGTCCCATGTCTCTAAAGTAAGGGTAAATACATATATTTCAGAGAAGTCATGAACCCACTGAAATTGCACTTCAAATTTTACACATATTGACTACGTGCAATTTTCATCAAAAACTCAAAAGAGCTCTCTAGCTCCAAACAGAGTTAGGAACCACTGCTCTGAGGGAACAGTAGCTTCCCAAACAAATAATGGTATCATTTAATTCCGTTCTGCAAATAATAACTGAGTCATCTCTTTGCTGGATACTTTGCTACCTAGTGAACACACAAACGTGAATAGGAAGGGAAAGTAGTTTATTAAACTCCTCCTGCATGTCACACCCACGCCCATGGCATTTCTTATACTCATCTTCTTTAGCGCTCACCCAAGTCTTAGGGATTAATTATAATTATATGGAATAATTTGTAGATATGGAAGTCACCTGCCTGAAGTCATAAAGCGTAAGAGGTGGAGCAAGGACTCAAAATTAACTTGATCTGAATCGTCCATGCTTGCTGGATCCACCCTGACTTTCTGATGATATAATACAAGG
The DNA here is from genome assembly GCF_023721935.1 of Panthera uncia. Lineage (NCBI taxonomy): Eukaryota > Metazoa > Chordata > Mammalia > Carnivora > Felidae > Panthera > Panthera uncia. Next base: position 14,587,220 of record NW_026057576.1, read on the forward strand.
CAGAACAAACGCACTAAGTGCTGAATAAATGCAAGCAACCTGCCACTTCCAAAAAGATCTCTTTTTCCCACCCTTTTCTATCTCTGCCTTTACCACTCTAAGCACAGTCATTATATGTTTCCTCTGGATGAAGGCAACAGTGCTGATTTTTTTTTAATTATTAAAGCATATATATCTTTTTTTTAAATTTACATCCAAATTAGTTAGCATATAGTGCAACAATGATTTCAGTAGATTCCTTAGTGTCCCTTACCCATTTAGGCCATCCCCCGCTCCCATACCCCTCCAGTAACCCTCTGTTTGTTTTCCATATTTATGAGTCTCTTATGTTTTGTCCCCCTCCTTGTTTTTATATTATTTTTGTTTCCCTTCCCTTATGTTCATCTGTTTTGTCTCTTAAAGTCCTCATATGAGTGAAGTCATATGATATTTGTCTTTCTCTGACTGACTGATTTCACTTAGCATAATACCCTCCAGTTCCATCCACGTAGTTGCAAATGGCAAAATTTCATTCTGTTTGACTGCTGAGTAATACTCCATTGTGTGTGTATACCACATCTTCTTTATCCATTCATCCATCGATGGACATTTGGGCTCTTTTCATACTTTGGCTATTGTTGATAGTGCTGCTATAAACATGGGGGTGCATGTGTCCCTTTGAAACAGCACATCTGTATCCCTTGGATACATGCCTAGTAGTGCAATTGCTGGGTCGTGGGGTAGTTGTACTTTTAGTTTTTTGAGGAACCTTCATACTGTTTTCCAGAGTGGCTGCACCAGCTTACATTCATAACCGTGCCTTTTTTATGTGGTTTCTCTGTTTCCATCCTTGCTGGGTCTAGGGCTGTTCTCCACATAGAAGCCAAGGCGATCTTTCTAACGTATCATGTCACATCCTGGCCTAAAACCTGCAGTGAGTTCCTACTGAGGATAGTAGGGATCATTTATTGTGTGCTATACCACCCTTAGACCAGGCAAGCAAGATCCTCAGAGTGCCCCTACAGTTTGGGGTGCCTTCCCCAAAAGTTTGTAAGAACCCCACAAATTCCCGAGACCAGTGGGGGCCAACAGACATCAGGGTGGGATGATCCTAGCCCAGAGACTTATGTGGGCACTGGTCCCATTTTCTCTCCCTTGGGAGTATTCTCCAACAGGCCTACATGATTGTCCTGAGCTGGTGCTGACCAGATTCCAGAAGCAGGGACCTGGGGTGACAGGATCTTCCCACTAGTCAATATGTTTTTTCTTCTAAGAGATCTTGCAAGACTGGACTGCCAGAATGGTGCTGGCATGCTGATTTGGGGGTGACACTCACATGGGACATAGGACAGGTCTAGGGCTGTGTGGCTTAAAACAACACAAATTTATTATCTTGTAGTTCTATAAGTCAGAAGTCTAAAATGTTCACAGGGCTGCACTCCTTTGGAGGCTCTAAGAAAGAATCTGTTTTCTTGCTTTTTTAAGCTTGTAGAATCTACCTATATTCGTTGACATGAGGTCTTTTCCTCCATCTTCTAACCAGTAGTAGCATAGCGGCTTCTCTCCTATTGATCTCCTTCCCTCTTTAGGACCTGTGTGATTACATCAGGTCCACTTGGATAATCCAGGATCATCTCCATATTTCAAGATCCTTAACTTATTCACATCTGCAAAGTCCCGTTTGCAATATAAAGTGACATAGTCACAAATTATGAGTATTAGGATGTGGACATCTGTGGAAGGCTATTATTCAATTTACCACAACTCTGTACTACCTACAGTCCACTGCCCACCCCTGTGGTCAGGCTCATGTGAGGAGGTCAGCCCTTGCCTATTCGTGTTCACACCAAGGTACTGCTTCTGGTCCATAGCACCTGAGGACAGTGGGGTTGGTGACAGCTGTCCTTTGCTCTGTCAGTCACTCTAAAGATAATAGCTTAGTCATCAACCTCCAACCTACCTCTGCGCAAGAACTATGTATGTAGCTCTGACACAGCTCTATGGTGGCATCCTCTTAGGCTGCTTCACTAAAGTGAATTGTTTCGAAACTTACCAGATTACCTCCTCATCTCCCAAAATACTACTAATAATAATTCATAGTACTAAACACCTAATTTGAAAAGAAAAATCATAAAGCTTTTTAGAAGAGACTATAAGATGTATCTCTATGACTTTGAGATGGGGAGAAGTTGCTTATACAAGTCACAAATATCACTCATTGTGGGGAAAAGCTACTCAATTTGACATAAGAACATTTCCTCATTGAGAGGCCATAAAAGGATTGAAAAGATAAGCCATAGAGTAGGAGAAGATTCTTGCAACATGTATAATAGACAAAGGATTAGTATGCAGAATATATAAAGATTTGTATAAAAGAGAAAGAACAGATGACCCAATTTTTTTAAATATCCAAAATTCTTGAACCGGTTCTTCACCTGAAAGGATCCTCAGTAATCATTTACATAAAAATGTACTCAACTTCATCAGTAATCAGGCAAACCCATATTAATACCACAAGAGGACACCATAACATACTTACGAAATTAGCAAATACAAAAAAATATCTGAAAACATTTGATGTTTGTGTTTGTGTGAATGTAGACCATCAGATACTCTTATTTACTGCTGGTGGGAAGGTAAATGGGAACCACCACTTTGGAAAACAGAGTGGTGTTATCTAGTAAACTGCAAGATAGAAAGACAATATAACCCAGTTATTCCATGTTAGGTTTATTCTCTGGAGATACATGTGTTTATGTGCAGGACAATACATGCATATTGTATGCATATGTATGCTCATAGTAGCTTAGTTTGTCATTTCCCCAAATGAGAAACAACCTAAATGTCCATTAATAGAATGGACATATAATAATACACACAGTGGGACACTATACAACAATAAAAATGCTCAGTCACTCATGCCATTCAACATCTATTGAACTTCTTTATTCTAGGCACTGAGGCAGGAAGTCAAAATAAATTAAAACAGGCCCTCTCCTAGAAAAAGCATCTGGGTATGGGGTGGGGAGGGAAGCAAACAAAAACTTACAATTCACTGTGATATTAGTGAAGCACTACACTCAAAAAGAATGCTTTGTAGATTTACCACACCATATCTTTTCCTCCCTCTTCTAGCTAGAAATAAATAAATAAATAAATAAATAAATAAATAAAATTGCCTTTCTGTTCATTTTTCTCTTTGAAATTAAAACCGAATCAAGCTGAGGAGATATACATATAGTATACTGGGGGAAAGAAAATGGTAAATTACAACAGCAAGAACAAATGCTAATGGCTTAAATCCCATGGACTTTCAGAGTAATTTCGATGTTGTCTAATGACCAGACATAACCATGCCTCTCTGGAGCAACTGCTTGGCATTTAATCTTATGGGTTCTGTAAACTGTGAAACTAATCAGGTCTCTTATGAAATGGATTCTAGATGATTAGAATTAAATTTGTGTCCACCCCACAAGCACAGATAATGCATTTTTATAAGTTGCATTCCTTGACCTCTGTTCGTCCCTTTTCCTTCTCATCTCCTTCTAATGTACCTCACTGCATTCTATTACTTACATTTTATGTGTAAAGGCCGAATAAATCCTTTCTGGAGAAGCCAGGGGATGGATGAATGAGGAGGATAGGATAAGATAAAATAGGATAAGATAACTGTCTCATCTCTCTTAAAGAACCAGCAGGTGTTTTAAGGGAGGAGATTATGTATTATTCATCTCTATTTCCCAGCACAAAGCCAGACACAGAGTTGGTGTTTTAGTCAGCTTTCCCTAGATTATGCTGCAGGATAAATAAGCTCAAAATCTCAATAGTTTAAACAACAAACATTTATTTCTTATTCATGGTAAATGTGCTCTTCAGGTCAGCCGGGCCCTGCTAGGCTTGGCACCGTGTGTCTTCTCATTCTGGCATCTTGGCTGAAGAAGCCAAGACTAAGACATAGTACCAGCAGCCAGCTTCAGCCACGCCATGCAATGGCATTTAAATCTTCTGTTCGATCACGGCAAAGGTCATGGTGACTGGCAACTCCCATTGGTCAAAGCATGCCAGTGGACAGTAATTGTGAACTGCTGGTGTTCAATAAATGTTTGCTAAATGAGTGTTGCAATCATCACTGTGGTATTTTCGCTACCTCACAATACATGGTGAGGTTCCTGAGCCATGAGCATCTGCTGTCGGGTAAACACCCTCTCCCCTGCCCCTGGAGTTGTCTTACAGAATATGAGTTCCAGAAGGATGATTCCAGACAGTTAGTTAGAGCAAAGTATTTTCTCTATTCCCTCATAGCTCAATGAGCAGAACCAATGAAAAGTGAGACAGAGGAGTTCACTGGCAAATTAATTCTTCATCTTTTAGAACAAACTTCAGTGTGCATAAGAATCACCTGGGGAGCTTGTTAAAAAATATAGATTTCCACTGATATTGAACCTGTGAGACCAGGAGCTTATACTTCTAGGCTCACCATGTAGTTCTGAAGCACAGCATGGTGTGGGAGCCCTGCTTAGAAGCCAGGAGCAACTTGGGCCTTGGATGCACAAAACATCTTCTCAGGCCCTGCCACACTTGAACCTCAGGAAGGAGCAGCTTTATCTTTCCCAGCCCTCACTGCCCTCTACTGCAAGGAGGCATGTGGAAAAGAGCCAGGCCCCAACTCCTCTGGGCCACCCTCGTACCCGAGCATTCTCCGTCACCCTGAAATTGCATGACTGTGTGGATCCAGGTCTGTGAGCAACCGCCTGAGTGCTGGGAACTTGTCTGGTTTGCCTGTACATCCCCAGTGCCAACCCCAAACTTAAACTGCGTAAATGCTTACTGGATAAACTAATCAATCTCATTAGTGATCCCTATCTATCACAGCAAGAGTCCTCGAACTCCAGCGCATGGAGAAATGAGCTGGAGGACTTGTTCACAGGTCCTTGGCTTCACCCCCAGAGTTCCTGGCTTACCAGATCTGGGGAGGAGCCAGGAACTTGCACTTCTAACAAGCTCCCAGGTGACGGCCACACGCCGCCACTGGTGGTGCAGGCTCATACCTGGAGAACCCCTGCATTAGAGTTCTTTACTTTAGCTTTTTCTGTCTATAAAATTAGAAGAAAGGGACCTGCTCAAAAGGCTTGACAATAGCTTTTAGAATCATGTAACAGTCTGCCATGGCTTTAAGTGTCCAATCGCATCAGTCCACAAACTTATATGAGACAAAATCTCTCTTTAGTACTCTATTACTAAATTCACTTTCATTCAGAAAGGTCCCTGAGGGGGGTGCCTGCGTGGCTCAGTTGGTTAAGCGTCCAGCTTCGGCTCAGGTCATGATCTGAGTTTGTAAGTTCAAGCCCCGTGTCGGGCTCTGTGCTGACAGATTCTGTGTCTCCCTCTCTCTCTCTGCCCCTCCCCTGCTCATGCTCTGTCTGTCTGTCTCTCTTTCAAAAACAAATAAACATTCAAAAAATTTTTTTTAATTATACAAAAAAAAAAAAGTCCCCGAGGGCAGGAAGCTTTGGCCCCTGTTGCATCCCAAGAACAGTCTTGACACATAGCTGGTTGCCTTATAAATGTTCTTTGAATAGATGAATGAGTGATGCCAGCAGTAGCCACTGGTCTTCATGCCTCACTTGCTCTAGGGGTCATGCTACGCCTTGCTGCTCCTGTCACCAATGACCCTGGAGGGTGTGCTTTCTGATACATTCTTCTGGCAAGGGTGAAACCTCACTCTTGCTCTCCTCAGCCTGGCACACAGCCCTCAGTAGGAAAGACGCTGGTTCTCTGCTCTCAGAGATCATGGTGGAAAATCTCTAATTCTCCAGCTTTTTTTTTTCTTTGGAAAAAGAATAAATAAAAAATGAAGTACAACTATTATGAATCAAAAGGCTTTGGGTTTTAATTCATTGTTTTGGCTTTGAATTTCATGCACCTCATTTGGAACTCAAAGCAAAAAATTTGACCCTTTGTTAACAATAGGTATTTTTCTCTCCTTGTAGAGCAAGGGCCTCAGCCTTACTTTTATAATAAGCAAATGGCCTTACATCTGTTTGAGGGCTATAAGAAGTAAAAGGAATAAAAGAAGAATGCATCAATTAGTATTTCAAAATAGTATCCAGCTATGCTTTGTTTTGCTTATATTACAGAAGCACATAGTATACAGTGTCATCATCATACTATATGATCATATTACCATCACTAAAACAAAACCAAATCCCATTAAAAAATCTTGTGTACATAACTTGCACACCTTTTGAAGAAGATATATTAACGTCATCTAGCACCACAGGGTATCCACCCATTCTTTGCCAAGCTTTGCTGGTGAAGCCTGGGGCTTGGAAGGGAAGTTCACAAACCCATTAAACAAACTCATTCATTTCTACTCAAGGGAACATTCTGTCAAGAAGCCCCCAGTCACAGCCTGCCCTGTGGCAGCTCATCACAAGGAACCTTCTCAGAAACAGGTTTGCTCTGATGTTAAGAAAAATAAAAACTGGTAACAATAGCACTTGCAAAGGAACATACCTCCTGTTACCATCTCAATCCTGCTGTTATTAGCTCAGACAAAAGAAATTCAGGGCACAGACCAAGAGAGCTTGTAAGAAACAGGATGAGAGAGGTACTTTGAAATATGGGCGCACTGGTGTGGCCGGCTTCTGCTCATCCCCCAGAATGCCTACATCGTAGGTATCAGGAGCACTGGGCAGCTCTGTAAGGCACTGACATGAGATGATGGAGGAAGGAAGGCACTAGTTAGTGTTTATCACATACCAGAATTATTTAAGCACTCTGCAGACATGATCTTATTTCTTTAAAAAGTATTTTTTTAACGTTTGCTTATAATTGAGAGACAGAGAGACACAGAGCGTGAGCAGGGGAGGGGTAGAGAGAGGGGAGACACAGAATCCGAGGTAGGCTCCAGGCTCTGAGCTGTCAGCACAGAGCCCAACATGGAGCTTGAACCCACCAACTGTGAGATCATGACCTGAGCCGAAGTCGATTGCTTAACCAACTGAGCCACCCAGACGCCCCGACATGATCTTATTTCATCATCAAGGCAGCTCACATGCGAAACCAATGGTGCAGTGACATATTTTACAGATGAGAAACTGAAGTTTGTGGAGACTCTGTAAGTTGTGCAAGCCTACAAGAAAGCAAAATTTGAATCCCTGTTTGTAACTTCAAGCCTGTGTTCTTTTCCATGACAACATGAGGTTTCTGCCTTCAGTGGTCATAGTTTGGTTCAGAGGAAAGAGCACAGAGCAGCCAAGACTGACAAGTGGCAATAGGAAACCTGGCCCTTGTCAAAGGCCACAGTTTGTACTGGGCTTCTTATGTGATGATGTGTCTGGTTTTTCTTCCCTGTGATGGAACTCAGTGCAGGAGGGGGAGGGGGAGCCTGGGCACAGTGAGAGAAAGGGCCAGGATTCTGTTCTGTGGTGACCTTCTCTGTCAGAGGTGTGAGGAAAGGGCAGAATGTTAAGGAGAGGAGGCCACACTGAGAGCAGAGAACCAGCAGAGAACTTTCCTTGGTATCTCTTTCAGAGAGTTTCTAAGATTGACTTCATAGCACTCCCACTACCCCCAACTCTGCTATTCCCCAAGCACGGAGGCCCTTAAATTGACCTCAAAATTGTTGATCCTCTGGATATGGGAATGAGAGGAGGGCAGGATGTCCTTTTTATTTTTTATTTATTAAAAAAAATTTTTTTATGTTTATACATTTTTGAGAGACAGAAAGAGAAAGAGTGGGGGAGGGGCAGAGAGAGGGAGACACAGAATCCAAAGCAGGCTCCAGGCTCTGAGCTGTCAGCACAGAGCCCAATGTGGGGCTTGAATCCACAAACTGCAAGATCATGACCTGAGCCAAAGTCAGATGCTTAACCAACTGAGCCACCCAGGTGCCCCAGGATGTTTTTTTGATTGCCAAGCTGTAGAAGGGAGTTTCCTTTAGCGCTGAAAACAAAACAAAACAAAACAAAACAAAACAAAACAAAACAAAACCCATTGGTTTATTTGGGAGATACTTGACCAAGTGAGCAGGGACAGTTTAAGGGTAAACATTCTTTAAATTTCATTTGAAAAAATATACTCCTTCAGTCTCTCCATACTGTGACCTCAGGTGACCTCCCTGACTTGGGTGGGTTTCACAAAGGACCCATTTGGGAAAGGCAACAGCCCTGAAAGCTTGTCCAAGCTCAGAGGCAGCCTGTCTGAGAGTTCCCCAAACTTCCTTCCTTGATCTGCACCACGCACTCCTGCGTCAACCTGTACAAGGACAGGTGCGCTCACTGGCTGACAGGTAGAGAAGCCACAAGTCTTCCAGCCGATGCTCCTGTAACATCCTTCCTAGAGGTGCTCACCCTCAGAGCTGTGCCCCTTCGGATGGCAACTTCTGCTCTCAGGTGTCTTTTCTTTTCCTATTGCTCTGTGTTAGGTCAGCCTTGCTGGCACCTTTCCATATTCCCACTTCATCAGGTTAAGCTCTGTTTAATTTAGTCGTGAGAGATCTCTCTCTAGACAACTGTCTGCATTCCTCCAAAATTACCCGAAGATCATATTGCTTTTAGTTGTTCCTTTTCTTCCTTTAATGGAACATTCCTCTCTCTTACCAGATTTCTTAATAATAAACTCTGCTATTATTTGTTAACTATCTGTTTAGGAACTATCTGTTATTAGCTTCTCTTGTAGTTAAATACGATGAAATTAACATTCTCTTTCCCAAGTTTTGGTAATGCAATGTGGTAGAAACAGAATGGCTATCGAATCAAATACATTTATTAACCAGATGAGTTTGGGAAAATTCCATCACCTTCCTGAGACTTGATCTCCTCATCTTCAAAATGGGTGTATAAATAATTACTTTATATGGTTGCAGGAAAGATTGAATGAGATAAAGTGCCTATCACACTGCTAGGTTGCCAGGTATATAGATTAAACGTAAATGCTATGCTCTTTTCTCTTCCTCTTCAAAATATATATATTCCAGAAAATTTCATGGTTCCTTCCCTAAAATCTGTCTTCACAACCCAACAACTTATACCACACTGCTATGAGCAAGGTTTGCAAAGCTTTTCTTCCCAAAGAACGTTGTGCAGGCTCTATGTTCAGGAAGCATAAACGCTTCAATTTATCTCTTCCAGGGGTTGCATATCTGAAAGCAGCAAGAGAAAAATTTTCCATGGCCTGTCAATAAAGCCTTTTCTAGTAAAAAAAGAAATCCTATTAAAATAACAGTTACAGGTTTTTCAAATGGGTTACATCAATGGGGTAAAACCACAAACTGCTTTCATATATGCACTCTCAAATTTCCTCTCTTCACCCACCCTTGATGACAGAGGATGTAGAGCCTACAGCCTTCCAATCACTTCCAGCTATTTTAAGGGGGTGGGGGGCAGGGATCTTATTCAGTGCCTGACTTTTGGATATTAACAGGTCTGATCCCGTCTTACATCAAACTTGAACCTCATAGCCACTTCATAGTGTAACCCCCTCTATCCCCAGCAGCTCAGGGCTTACCCTTGCCGAGAACTTTACAATGGGGAAGAGCTGATATAAGAACTTTTTGTTCTTTCTTCATCAAATCTTCTGGCTCTTTCACATTAAGGAAAGGGAGGGGGGTTAGAGAAAAGCAGGCAAAAGGCTAATGTCACTGGTGCTCTCTCCTGGCTAGTTGTCAGTCATACTCTCTCACCAGCAGGCACACAAATGCTGATTTTGTCATGGCATCATCTAGAGTTCTTTGGCGCCCTGCCCTTATCCCTATTCCATACCTCCAGTACATTCACATTCTCTGCCATAGACAAGAAACTCTTCAGCAGACCTTTAGAGACCTCTCTCTCCAGCCTCTGGCAGCCCAGCCCAACCCTTCTCAGCATTGCAGGTGCTCAGCTCAGCAGTCAGCCCTTTGAGCAAGGCCCATCAAGACGGCTTGAGCCTACTAACTGCCGGCAACTGCCATGTTCTTTTGTCCTTGAGGAGCTCTTGCATCTTTCCACAACAAATGGGGAAAGCCTAGCTCTCTCCTTGTCCTACATCCATGGGTTAAAGTGCTTCTCTAGCTGTCTTCCAACTGTCAGAGTTTTCCACTCAGAAATCAGTAGTCCTCATGTTTATGCCCCTAGTCCATGGGAAACCCATGTCACCTTCCTACTGCAATCCACTTCTTCCACTCCAGGGCACCTGGTGAGCTTGGGAGGGTCTGCAGCTTGGGAAGTGCAGGGCCAGGAGTGAGATGCCAAATGTCTCTCCTTGCAGTGCCCCATTCTTGGTGAGCATGTCTCTCTGACCCTATCACTTGGCTTGGGGGGTCAGAAATGCTTCACTAATCCCTCAAGGCCAAGAGCTCTCTTTCCTTGGTAGCCATCTTCTCTCACATAGGCTGATGGCAGCTTGAGGTGGAGGACAGTTTCTATGGTTACCAGACCAGATCTAATATCTTTGAGTAGTTTTGGCCTAGGTGTGTTCACCATTTCATTTAGAATAGGGATCTTTTGCCCAGTTTCTCTGCTTTAGGGCTTCAACTAAAATTCCAAGAAAACAGAAAGAACATTTCCACTGAACATCCTCTTATATATCCAAATAATAAATGACATGGGAGTTACTACTTAGGTGCAATATACAAGCTATATTTTAATTGTTTTAGGATACAGCTAAGGCAAGATTTTAAGACAACCCAACTATCTATTTTAATTCAATCTTTTAAAATCACTGCTTTATGAAAACTTGCCTTTAATTTCTACTTCAAAGAAATAAAGCCTCCCATTTATGGTGCCAGGAAGCACCATATAACATATGCCTGACAAATATGTCTAATTTTTTTAAAACAGTCTTGCAAAATGGGTGTTCTCCTTCCATTTATTCCATTTCACAGATGAGGAAGATGAGACTTAGAGTAAGTAAATGGATCAAGGTCACACAGCTAGTAAATACCCAGCATTGAAATTTTGCCCGTCTGACTCCAACAGGTATAGTCTTTCCATATCCATGTTATATAGCCCAAACAGTGGTTACACCTTTATCTGTAGAATAATAGCTTTTTAAGAGTTGTCCTAAACTGCGATGTACCAAACACTATTCAATAGGAGTAAACTGCAATGTACCAAACACTATTCAAAAAGGAGTAAAAATAGTACTGGGGAGAGGGGAGGGTATTTCAGGGCTGCATAAGTTTGAGAAATGGTGGGTTAATAAAATTAAATAATTTTTAATTCTATAATTTCTTAGAGGATTTATTTTTAACAACTTTACTGAAATATCTTGAGATGTCTTTGACATATTAAAAATTGTTTATGTTTAAGGTATACAATGTGATATTATAAAATATCTATTTATTTGTTTTTTATTTATATATTTATTACTTTAGAGAGAGAGAGAGAGAGAGAGCAAGCAGGGGAGAAGAGCAGAAGCACAGAGAAAAAGTCTTAGGCAGACTCCACCCTTAGTACGGAGCCAGATGCAGGACTCAATTTTATAATCCTGGGATCATGACTTAGGCTGAAATCAAGAGTTGGATGCTCAACCAGCTGAGCCACTGAGGCACCTCTACAACTTGAGATTTTTATATATGAATACATTTTGAGAAGATCATCACAATCAAGCTAAATAATGTATCCATTACCCACCTCTACATAGTTATCATTGTGTGTGTGTGTTGAAAAAATTTAAGATCCATCCTTTTAGCAAATTTCAAGTATACAATACAGTATTATTAACTACAATCAACTCATTCATCCTATATAACTGAAACTTTGTACCCTTTAAGCAACATCTCATTTCCCTCTCCCCATTTCTTAGAAACTTTAATGTATAGGTAAATACTTTGGTTACAGGGGGGCAGAAGGGAAATAAGCAGCAAATTGCATTTTTGGGACAATTGTACTAACCTCTCCTGGAATAGAACTCTGTGGCTCAGTGACCACTGGATCTGTATAGAGGTGGTCAGTAGGAGACAGACAGTTGAGTTGGGCAGGCTCTGCAATGTGACAACCCATGCTTTGTCATTTGCTTTTTGGTGAGGTCTCCCTCACCATCTCCTTCCCCTGAAACCTCATATTCTTTAAACTTCCTTCTTCCAGATCACTAACAAAAGACAGAGAAAGTGCACAGCTTCGGTTCCTTCCCAGCACACCCTTTCATGTTGTCTTCTGCTCCATACACGGTCGCTTGGGCACCTCAATTATCATCATGGTGAAACCAGACCCTACTTATCCTTTCCCTGACACTCATTCTTCCAGACTTTTCAAAGTAAGAACTAAAGAATCTAATAATGCCACATCTCTAAAGAAAGATTCCTTTAAAGTGAATTTGACAATCTGGCTTTCATTCAGAGCTCCTTTAGAGGCCTTACTATTTTCTTTGCTCTTTGTGTATACTTGGAGACATATTTCTGACATGTAGAATAGAGTAGTTCTAATGCATAATTCCATAAGCATTTCTTTACTCTGATCTTCCATATCATATTATTCTTCCCTGGCCACAGTGATCACCTGAAATCCTCTCCTTCTGAGGATCTATACCACTCACTCCTAGGGTCCTAGCCTGCCCTCTTTAGGGGCCAGTAACTTGAACTGCATCAGTTCCGTTTACATTCATGAGGCTCAGGTTTGTTTTTAAATAAACTTTTTATTTTAGAATAGTTTCAGATTTACAGAGAAGCTGTGAGGATAGTAGAGAGTTCTCATATACTCCACACCTACTAGTTTCCTCTATTGTTAGCTTACATTCGGATGGTATATTTGTCACAAGTAATGAATCAATACTGATTCATTATTATTAAAAGATTTCCTTGGTTTTTACTTAATGTCATTTCTGTGTTCCAGGATCCCACATTACATTGAATCCTCATGTCTCCATAGGCTCCTCTTGGCTGTCACAGTTTCTTAGACTTTCCTTATATTTAAAAAAAAATTTTTTTTTAACGTTTTTATTCATTTTTGAGACAGAGAGAGACAGAGCATGAACAGGGGAGGAGCAGAGAGAGAGGGAGACAGAATCTGAAACAGGCTCCAGGCTCTGAGCTGTCAGCACAGAGCCCGACGTGGGGCTCAAACTCACGGACCGCGAGATCGTGACCTGAGCCGAAGTCGGACGCTTAACCGACCAAGCCACCCAGGCGCCCCTAGACTTTCCTTATGTTTGATGACCTTGACAGTTTTGAGGAGTACTGGTCAGTTATTTTACAAAGTGTCCCTTAATTGGGATTTGAATGATGTTTTCCTCATGATTAGACTTACGAGTTTTTTGGAAGACCATGGAGAAAAAGTACTGTTTTCACCATATCATATCAGGGATATGAAACCACAATAGTACTAAAAAAAAATGACTCATTACTGTTGATGTTGACTTTGATCATCTGGATGAGGTGGCATTTGTCAGGCTTCTCCATTGGAACATCTTTTTTCTCCCCTTTCCATACTATATTCTTTGGAAGGAAGTCATTATGTGCAGCTCACATTTAAGGAGCAAGAGTTATGCCCTACCCCCTTGAGGGAAAAGTATCTACACAACTTATTTGGAATTCTTCTATATGGAGATATGTCTCTTCTCTCCTATTTATTTATTCATCACTTATATCAATATGGACTTATTTTATATTTTAAACAATAATCCAATACTACTTCCATTTATTTGTTGCTCAAATTGTTCTAGCTTTGCCCACTGGGAGCTCTTTCCATTGGCTCCTCTGTCTCTTTTACATACACCATCATTGTGTGTTTTTTCTTTTTTCCTTCCTTCCATCCACCTGCCTTCCTTCCTTCCTTCCAATGCTTCCTTACTTTCTGACACTACAAGTTGCTCCAAGCTCATTTTCTGCATTCTCTGACATCATGCTCTAATTTGCTCTTCACTTTCTCCAGATTCTGTGCCTCTGTCTCATAGTGCTTCAGTTAGAAACACAAATCCTGGAGTAATTAATATGTTTTGAATTAGTACAATGATTTGATATGACAGACTGCTCCAGTAATCTTTAATGTTAATGAAACTGCATTTAGAGAAGATAAGAATTAGATTCATTACGAATTATTTACTTATACAGCCAATTATGAACTATATGCATGAATGGAGGGAAGAGAGATAATGGAAAAAAGAGATAAGCCAAAGAAATTTCTATTTCACTAGAAATAGACACCCACAAGTAGATAGCTGCTTCCTTCCTTCCTGAAAACTTCAACAAAGTGGTGGGTTCGCTTACCTCTATCCTAAGATCTGGTTGAACAGAAACTGAGGAAGGCCTCAGTTTCTCCAAAGACTGAATAATAATAATAATAATAATAATGTTACATTATTATTAAATAATAATTTTAAATTATTATAAATAATTAAATATTATTATTATTTTAATGTTTATTTATTTTGAAAGAGAAAGACAGAGTGCAAGTTGGGGGGAGAGAAGAGAGAGAAAGGGAGAGAGAGAATTCCATGCAGGCTCCAGGCTCTGAACTGTCAGCACAGAGCCTGACTTGGGGATCGAACTCATGAACTTTGAGATCATGACCCAAGCTAAAGTCGGATGCTTAACTAACTGAGCCACCCAGGTTCCCCTCATTATTTTTTTTAAGTTTTATTTTTATTTAAGTAATCTCTACACCCAACATGGGGGTGAACTCATGACCCCGAGACCGAGAGTTGCACATTCCTCCAACTGATCCAGGCAGGCACCCTTCCAAAGACTATATAAAATAAACATTCAAGAATTGCTAAGAAATGATACATCAAAAAAAAATAAGACTATTGCAAAAAATACAGCATATTTTATCTGGTTTATTTAGAAACATCTGGCGTCAGGCCAGGGACCCTTTAATCTGATATATAACATTTACAATGGACCATTTCTTACTGTCTCTACCCCAATCTAAAACCTTCCCACTCAGACTCTAATTTTTTGTAAAAAATTAATGATGATGGTGGGCAAAGGAATTCTCAGTATCATGAAATCTGATGATCAATGATTGATTTTTCATTGGAAAAACTGGAGTTTCATTGGAAGACTGGAGTTGCTTTGGTGAATTATTATATATGACAAATTAAGGAAATGTTATGGCAAATTATATTGCAAGAAAAGAAATAAAAGACATTCCTAAATATTTTCATTTTGTAAGAACACAGAACTATATGTAATATTGTGCCCCTACTGGAGAGAAAGAGCCAATAAACTGACAATATGCAGTAGTCTCCAAAGAAGAAAGGTCAGCTAATGATGGTGCAAAAACAAATGAGTTTGTCTCAACTCTTACAAAATGATAGACAATATTATAAGCAGCATTGCTACCAGTGCCCAGTTAATACTTTTAGTTTCTTGGGAATAAATTTTATAACTTATTGATACTGTTTGAATCATCAGGAAGCTCCCTAGGCTTCAAACAAATATGTTTGGGTGGATAGAATCACAAAGCAACTTAATTCTGCTCACTGTCGCTTTAATTTTATTCACCAAAGACAGTTTTTTCCCCCTCTTTCCTTATGAAATCTCCTGCAATCTCACAACTTTCTGGTTACTTTCCCTATGACGAAGTCCTATAATCCCTCTAAGGGGCAAAACAAAATTTCAAATTGGCAATTAAAAAGTTCACACTCATGTATGGAGGTTCCTCAAAAAACGAAAAATAGAACTACCCTACGACCCAGCAATTGCACTACTAGGCATTTATCCAAGGGATACAGATGTGCTGTTTCAAAGGGACACATGCACCCCCATGTTTACAGCAGCACTATCAACAATAGCCAAAGTATGGAAAGAGCCCCAATGTCCATCGATGGATGAATGGATAAAGAAGATGTGGTATATACACACAATGGAGTGTTACTCGGCAATCAAAAAAAATGGAATCTTGCCATTTGCAACTATGTGGATGGAACTGGAGGGTATTATGTTAAGCGAAATTAGTCAGTTGGAGAAAGACAAATATCATATGACTTCGCTCATATAAGAACTTTAAGAGACAAAACAGATGAACATAAGGGAAAGGAAACAAAAATAATATAAAAACAGGGAGGGGGACAAAACATAAGAGACTCACAAATATGGAGAACAAACTGAGGGTTACTGGAGGGGTTGTGGGAGGGGGGATGGGCTAAATGGGTAAGGGGCACTAAGGAATCTACTCCTGAAATCATTGTTGCACTATATGCTAACTAATTTGAATGTAAATTTTAAAAAAATAAAAAATAAAACAAGTTAAAATTAAAAAAAAAAAAAAAAAAGAAAGTTCACACTCATGTATTAATCTAAACTTCCAACGTCATTCAAGTCACAACAGTTCCCCCTCTCTACACTGAATCATGTTCTGGGGGAGAAGGTGTTACCAGATTCCTCTCTCTTTCTAGCTACTATTTCCCTTCTCAAGTTGGAAGGAAGAAAGAAGATTAGGGGAGCACAAAACATCCTTCTTGACTGGTGCTCTAAATCGGCCTTAACATTTTGAATTTGGCTGATGTTTGATGTTTGTATTTCTTCTGGATGCTTTTGTGGCTTCATGGAGTCCTAGTCCTTCATTCACTGCAGAGTTTTCATCTGCACTTCATTTAATGCCAGTAATACATTCTTCTCCAAATTATCCTGACTCCTCGGCCACTAACAGTCTGTCTCTAGTTATTTTCCACTGACGTCCCATCACTTCTCCAAGTGGCCCCAGTACACAGGACCTAAAATAAACCACAGTGGAGCATGAGAAATACGCATGCTTTCTTTCCTCTGACAAACCTGGAGTCCAAGCTCATCCTTTGGTAGCCACCACTTCCTCAGCTCTGTTGTCATCAGCAAACTAGCCCATCATTATCTTTAGGTTTCTCAGAAGGGAGTTAGTTATCATTATACCATGACCTTTCAGTTTTAGGCAACACATATCAAGCTCTGTAAGTGATCCCTCTGTAGGTCTAAGAGATACATACTTTCCACTTCTTCTGATGGGGGAATAGGACCAATGCCACAACTCTTACCAGAGAAACTTATTAAAAATCACTCTTTATCTCCAACAGCTCAACTCTGTGATACCTTCAGTGCGAGTGAGGGTTTTAATAGTGCAAAATATTTTGATATAAATCTTTCTAGCAAGTTCTACCTGGTGGTCTAACTTTCAATTCACTTTGATTTTTAACATCTGACAACATACTGTCTTGGCCAAAGCTACTATTTCAACATTTCTACAACACACTTGCCTAAACACACATTCCATAAAACAGGGGTTTTAAGTTTATTTACTTATTTTGAGAGAGAAAGCACCAGTGGGGGAGAGGCAGAGAGAGGGAGAGAGAGAATCCCAAGAAGGCTCTGCACTGTCAATGCAGAGCCCAACGTGGGGCTTGGCCTCATGAATCGTGAGATCATGACCTGAGCCAAGATCAAACAGTCAACTGACTGAACCACCCAAGCACCCCTATTCCACAAAATACTTAATGCTAATTTTCTTTGGCCACTATGGCTTATTGGTGATTTATATTTCTACAAATATTCAAAATAAATAGAATGTTATCCGGGATGTAAACCCAAACTTTTGTTTGAGCAGATGTAGAAAGTGGGGGAAGTTTCAGGAGCTCACCAACATTTAAACTCTAGTTCTGTCCTTTAAATTCTTCTTATCTGTTGGTTGAACATGTTTCTCTTTAGGGACGGGCAGCTGTTCTCACATCATCATTATCTCCTACACTTGGTCTTGGTGTAAACTCTATCTCCAATCTCTTTCAAGGTCTCAGCTTCAATAAAATCTGTATCTTTCACAAATTTCAGTACAGGAAGACTTGCTATTTTGATTTATTGTTTTTGCTGTAGGATCATAAAAAATTACAATGTGAAATTCAAAGATAACCAATGGTTTTCTTACTCTGGCTGCGTTTGCTTCCTCTCTAAAGGTAGTGGACATGGAAATATGGTTATGCACCCTAGATTTAGGGAAGAAGCATAGTGGTTACAAGGATGCCAAAGAGAAGAAACACTGTTAATATTTCAAATTAATTTAGGTGTTTCCTGTAAGTTGACATGAAACTTTAGAGGATATATATGATCCTCTAAATATATGCACTAATAAGTTAACAAGAAAATAAATAATGTGCTATTTTAATTTCCTGGTATCAAATTGTAAGAAACTTCCTACTCAAGTTTGTCAGAATAAGGAAAAATTATCTCAAAATGTATTAACTCAATAATTAAATTAAAGAGAGACTGAGATTTTCAATGAGAAGTCCTGGTATCCAATTCTGGTTTCACAATTTGCTGGCTATATACTCTTAAGCAAAGTACTTAATATCTCTGAGACTCAGCTATCTCCACTGTAAAACAGATATTATAAAAAAGTAGTCCAGGGGTGCTTGGGTGGCTCATTCAGTTAAACTCCAACTCTTGGTTTTGGCTCAGGTCATGATCTCATGGTTTGTGGATTCAAGCCCCATGTCAGGCTCTGTGCTGACAGTGTAGAGCCTGCTTGGGATTCTCTTTCTCCCTCTCTCTCTCTGCCCCTCCCCTGTTCTCTCTCTCTCTCTCTCTCTCAAAATAAATAAATACACATTTAAAAATACAAAATAAATTGAAAAGCAGTCAATAGTGTTCCTTGAATATTAAAATGTTCTTCTTCAGCATTGTTATTATTCCTATAAAAATACCAAGATTTAAAGGAAATGAGGCTATCTTCCAAACTACACTTTTTGCAGAAAGAGAGGCTGTGCAGGAGGCATGGGAAATGTGCTGGAGGCTGGAGGGTTATGTTAATGTATGTTAAATTATTCCTAATATAATAATAGTTAAATAACGTAAACCTCTGATAGGTACTTATAACAAAAGAAAGGGAGCACAAAGGGAGAAGTGAGTGGAGGTGTTCCAGGACTTGGCCTCTGTTCTGGTGGGTACGATATAAATGATGAAGCATGCGGGTCAAACAAGGCAATGACACCCTTCAGCTCTAGAAGCTAAGGGAGTAGAGGGTGTGAATAGACCACAGTCATATTCAGGTGGCTCACTAATTTCCCATGGCATTTGGAATGCTTTTGGCAGCAAGTAACAGAAAGTCTCCACTCAACTGGCTTAAACCATGTGGAATTTATCATCTTAGATGACAAAATGTGTGTGTGTGTGTGTGTGTGTGTGTGTGTGTGTGTGTGTGTTTGTGTTTGGGGAAAGGTAGATCATCTCCAGAGATGACTAATACAGCAATACAATGATTTAAAAAAAGCCATGACCATTCCCAGTCTAAAAGCCTCATCCTCTGATGGGTTTCAGGTGCCACATCCTTATGACAACATCCAGAATTAGAAACAAGAATCTTATCTCCCTTGGGTCTCCTTTTAAGATCCAGAAGGAAAAGTTTCCCAAAAGCTACCTGTGCAACTCTCCCTCCTGTGTATCACATTCTCAAGCCTTGGTCAATCACTGGTAAGAACTATTACTGCTCTGGGGCAGTGATGGGACTCAACTCCCAGAAAAACAGCTGGCCACTCAGACAAAATCTGAATTTTGTAAGGAAGAGAAAGAGGGTTGTCAGGCAGGCAACCAGCGTGGTTGCTCTGGCCTTGCCTTCCCGTGATGGTGGAGATGGGGCTGAGGGTTCTGGAGCAGCCTTTCTGAGGCATCCCTACCCCAAAGTTGTCTTCAGATATCTAAGGGTTCTTTTGAGGTAAACTGAGTAGGCATCATCTAGGCATCATCTTTCAGAGATGTCTGGAAGAGAGTCCCCCACAGTCAGAAAATCTCCCAACAAGAAAAATCTTTCCTGGGGCACCTGGGTGGCCCAGTTGACTGGGTGTGTGACTTCGGCTCAGGTCATGATCTCACAGTTTTTGAGTTCAAGCCCAGCATCAGGCTCTGTGCTGACAGCTTGGAACCTGGAGCCTGCTTCAGATTCTGTGTCTCCCTCTCTCTCTGCCCCTTCCCTGCCCACACTCTGTCTCTCCCTGTCTCAAAAATAAATAAACATTAAAAAAACTTTTTTAAAAAAGAAAAATCTTTCCTGTTGTCTCCAGACATATTATTTTTAAAAAGAGCAGAGCCTTTAATTTCTCATAAACATTCACTGGTTCTATATGGATATCATCCCCTGTAGCACAACATGGAATTCAGTATTGATGGGGTTCCCTGGAGTTACCCGTTAAGAAAACCATCAAATACAAATCTTAGAGGATATATGTTGACGAGGGTAGTGTTCCAGGATAAGTTTGAACAACATATATAAAAACATACTGAGTTTTGACTGTGGGAAGAAGGTAAAAGAACAATGGGTCACTGATAGGGTCACTGCCAGCTAGTGCCTTTGGGTGATTAGAGAAGGGCAACTCTTCTTCCTGGGGGGCCACCCTACCAGAATGTGTAGAGCCCAGCCTGCCCATGACCTGTGGCCCTGGTTATGGAATGCTCCTGAGGGAAGTAAGTTTCCACTGAAAGAAGGAAAAGGTACTTAAAGAAAGAGTAGAAATGGGGAAAGTATCTTGCTTAGAGTTAATTTTGTTTCCTTCCATTGTAGTGATACATTTGCATCATCTAGCTGCATTGAGGTCCGAGTTTTATGAAGACTGGGGCTTGTACATATCTTTTTCACCCACGTGGCTCCTCTTAGGGCTACTTCCTAGACTTTCTTTTCCTCTTAACCAACATATTCTCCCTGGGTTAATTCACAAACTCCACCAGCTTCAATTCCTACATACTAAGGACTCCTGGTTTGTATATCCAGCCAACCCAGGGCTCTCTCCCAGACTCCAAACTCATCTATCAACCATCTGCTGGTGGCTCCACTTGGGGAATAGAAAGTGGCTTTAATGATTTCAGTGTATATTTCTGTATTTTTTAAATTTTCTAAAATGTATTTCTATGATAATCATAAAAATAATGTTATTAGAAAGGGTACAGCACAGGGAATATAGTCAACGGTACTGTAATAGCATTGCATGGTGATAGATGGTAGTTACATTTGTGGTGAGCACAGTATAGCATATAGACTTGGAAATCACCATGTTGTGCAGCAGAAACTGATGTAACGTGCGTGTCAACTATACTTCCATTACAAAAAGAATATACTTAAAAAATGAATGTGATTATACTGGGGATATAATGTAAAACATGAGTATAGTTAACATTCCTATCTGGTATATTTGAAAGTTATGACAGTAGATCCTAAGAGTTCTCATCACACAAAAAAAATCCCCCCTTTTTTTTTCTTTTGTAACTATCAGGTGACGAATGTTAACTTATTGTGGTAATCATTTCACAAAATATGTATGTCAAATCTTTATGCTGTACACCTTAAACTTAGTCCTGTATATGTCAATTGTATCTTAATAAAGCTGGGGGAAAAAAATTAAAAATTAGAACAATGAACTGGGGCACCTAGGTGGCTCAGTCAGTTAGGCGTCTGACTTCGGCTCTGGTCATGATCTCATGGTTCGTAGGTTTGAGCCCCACATTGGGCTCTGTGCTGACAGCTCAGAACCTGGAGCCTGCTTTGGATTCTATGTCTCCCTCTATCTCTCTGCCCCTCCCCTGCTTGTGCTTTGTCTCTCAAAAACAAATAAACATTAAAAAAATTTTTTAATTAAAAATTAAAACAACAAACTAAATGATTTTAGGTAATGTGATAAGAATTATTCTGTCCCTTACACCAAAAACAAAAACAAAAAAATGTTAAGTAAAAAATAAAATAGACATGAGAGAATGTTAAGTTACTCTTTATTGTAGAGCTGTTCTATGATAGCTATAGTGCTGAAGTATTGTACTTATTCTGACAATTTAATGCCCTTTACAACTGAAAAAAGTGGGAATTATTATCTTCATGTACCAGAAGAAGAAACGGAGGCTTGGAGAGGTCATGGACACAGCTAACAAATTGTGGAGCTTGAATTGGAACCTAGCACCATCTGGCTTCAAAAGCTCTGTTCTTTCTAGTGCATGTCCTTTCCCAGAACCAGTGCAGATTCAGTGGGGAAGACAAAAACAAAGTAAAACAAAATTCAAATTATGCACATTTTCTAAAGTCTTTTATTTAATAGAACCTCATATTTAGTATCCTTCCTTGCTTTTTATTCTCAAGTGTTAGCCTTCTAATGTCCTCCAAATGTTTGACAGAATGAGCTGGAAGACCACATTATACCTCCTTGCTCTTTTTAAGCAACAGCCATAGACTATCTTTACTGTTCAATCTGAAATTCTATGACTATTATTATTACTTTTTTAATGTTTATTTATTTTTGAGAGCAAGACAGAGTGTGAGTAGGGGAGAGGGGGAGAGAGAGGGAGACAGAGAATCCGAAACAGGCTGGAGGCTCTGAGGTGTCTGTCAGCACAGAGCCCATGCTGGGCTTGAACTCATAAACTGTGAGATCATGACCTGAAGTCAGACACTTAACTGACTGGGCCACCCGGGCACCCCTATGACTATTATTTTTAACTTAAAAATAATCTATCCCATCATTCCAATGCATGGATGACTTTCATGAAACTGTACTACTATTGATATATTGGGATTGTGAGACCTTGACCTGTATTTCTAGGTGCCCTAAAACTATTCTAAACATTTATTGAAATTTCAAAAGGGGACTTTTGACTGATTAAGCAACTATACAACTCCTTAACAGTTCAGAAATATTTACTGAGCATCTGCAATGTGTCAGGCACAGTGCATGGGGGGGGGGGTGGTTATAAAGATGAAGAAGACAAAGTGCATATTCTTTGCCATGGGAGGGGGCACCAAAATGGATAATTGTGATATAACTCAGTAAGTGATTAAATTGAGGTCGTCCCTGAGGAAAAGACACGTATATTCCTGATGTTCAGTGAAATGTTTATAGGGAATGACAGCCAAGCCAAGTCCTGAAAGATGAGCAAACTAAAAATGTACATTTGGGAGTCATCAGCAGACAGGCCACGAGGTGGCTACATGAACAGAGAAAAGGCTACATGAACAGAGAAGTCCAGCAGTTGAGAAAGGAACTTTGGGGAGATCAAGAAATTGGGCATGGCCAGGAAAACGGGAACTATGAAAGAGGGAGTAAACAAGAGAAGATAATGTAGAAGAATTGGCAAGAGGTACTTCCCAGAAACCATGAGCGTAGAAAATTCTAGAGAAGTAGGGAATAGCCTACAGAGACATTTAATAACAAGACAACAGAAAATTATTGTTCAGGTTGGACATTATGATATTCATTGATGGTCTTCACCGAAGAAACTTCAGTCAGGAGGTACAGACAAGTGGCAGATTATAGACACTGTAATGCAGAGATCAAGAAGTAGATATAGTCACTGTAGATTAGCGTTTCAAGAAGCTTGGTTAAAGGGAAGGAGAGATGGGGGCAGTAAACAGACAATGCAAGCTCGAGGGAGTTTTTTGGGTTTGATAAAATTTACTTAAATCCATTTTTTTAATGGATTATGGGGGGGGGGCAGGCAATGATGAGAAAAAGGTTGAAAATATAAGCTCCAAAAAGGTAATTGATGGAACAATGGCATTTGGAGAAAAGCGGTGGGGCCTGGCCTTGTGCAGGAGTAAGGACAGATCCTTTGAAACCAGAATGCAAGGATTATACAGTAAGTAAATTTGTAGATGGGAACGGAGGCAGCAAGTAGGAAGTAGGATAATCCAGGGAGAATGAGAAGTCTGGAGGTCAGGGACTAGGTAGGGAGCTGGAGGGTTGTGGAAGTTTGCAACAGCTCAAGTGGGAAACAAGTGGGAGAGCAAGGCTGACTCTGGGGAAAACTTCAGATGTGTGATGGCAACAATCTTCAAAGTTGTGATTTAAAAAAAAAAAAAATTTTAGCAGTGGTCAGAGCAGAAGATTGTGGGAATGGTGTGGGGCTGGTATTGTACCTCAGAAAAAAAGGCTGGTCTGAGCAGGAACTTGAATGAGGCTAGATGGGGCTGATGACCAGCTTTCAGGTGACTATCCACAGGGAATGTAATCAAGAACCAAGCACAATGCATCTGTGATACTCAAATCTTATCACAATGATCACTCTCCCTAAGTGTTAAAGCCACCAGAAATCCCCCAAGATCAATTTTAATCAACCCTAAGTACACATAAGAATTACACTGGGAGCTTCTAAAAAAGATAATACGTAGATTCCAAAGACAACCATCTGGGATGAGAGCAGGATAAAGGAATTTTTTAAAACATCCCGACATTTCTAATGTATACCCAGAGTTTGGAGCCAGTGGTTTGGATAGCCAGCCTTTGATTATCTTTGTCAAGGGCAAGCTGGGAGAACGTTGCAGGGTCTGGGAAGGACATAGATAACTGAATTCTATAGACAACCCCAAATCTCATTTTCACTGATGGCTTCAGCCTTTTTATTTTTTAACTAGGTGGTAATTAGCACCAAAATTGACTATTTTGATTTCCTTCCTTTATTTCTGTCATTCATGATAAGATAGAGGTGCTAATTAACAGTGAAATGGCCTGAAGGCAGACAAAAGGCAATAGAAAAAAGGGAAAGAGAAAGTGTGTGGTCCTATAAATTGGATCTTCTTCACTGTAATAGCAGGGTTAACGCGCATTTGGTACTTCTTATTCGCCAGGCTCCATCCTTAGAATTCCACAAATAACTCGGTTCTTCTCAGAACAATTCTATGAGGCAGCTAGATTCTTTTCGTGGGCCCATTTTACAGCTAGGGAAGCTGCAGCTCAAAGATGATACTACAGAGAGTCATAAAGCTAGCCAGTGGTGGGGGTGAAACTGCAGCCAGGTTCTCTGATTCCACAGTCCTCTCTTAACCCGTGAACATATGTGTTCAAGAAGCCAGTAAACTCACTGAGAAAGGGAGGTGAATATATTAAAGAAAGGAAAAGTAGGAGAATGTTGTGGTTGTTCAGTAAGTCGAAGAAATATGTTTCTGAATGGATCATGAGTGCTAATTTTTTTCTGTCTATATTGCTGATTCACAACCTTTAAATTCACTTTAAAGATACTACTTTTTCTGATGTAAAGCTAGTTTTTCATTAAATATTTCAGTACCTGAAATAATACTTTTTGATGTTATTTGGTAATACAATCTACCTTAAAACTAAATCCCTGGGGGCCCCTGGGTGAGTTAAGCATGTGGGTTAAGCATGCAACTCTTAGTTTTGGCTCAGGTCGTCATCTCCGTTCCTGAGATCGAGCCCTGTGTCGGGCTCTGCACTGACAGTGCAGAGTCTGCTTGGGACTCTCCCCCTCTCTCTCTATGACCCTCCCCTGCTCTGTCTCTCAAAATAAATAAATAAACATTTAAAAACAAAACAAAACAAAAAACTAAATCCCTGGGTGAAGTGGTGGTTAGATTATTGCTACTACACTAAACATACCTGCTTAAAAGAACAGATTAAAAGTAATCTTTCCACACTCTCCATTTGCACAGTTTTTCTCAATAATAAAAATCCCATCTTGCCTACCTCATTTGTATTCATTGCACCTATCAGGTAACATAACCTCAATTCAATTAGGGTTTTATTAAACCCTCCTTATAGAGTTAGTTCTGTATCTCTCAAAATGTCAGGATCTACTGTCTCAGTGCGAACTGTCTACAGTCAGTTTATTGGTGACCCTAGGTGTTCATGGTGTGGTTCGCTTTCCTTCATGTCAATTAAATTACTTGCTGTATAAATCATTGCAAATTGTCCCAGATGATGGAGATCTGGCAAATGTCAGAATGCTCATTTATATTTTTTCAACACATATAGGAAGTAAAACATTCTATTTTGTGCATGGTTCCCCTTCTCTCTCTCTCTCTCTCTCTCTCTCTCTCTTTTTAAATCTTTTTTAAGGTTTATTCGTTTTTGAGAGACAGAGACAGAGTGTGAGTGGGGGAGGGGCAGAGAGAGAGGGAGACACAGAATCTGAAGCAGGCTTCAGGCTCCATACTATCAGCACAGAGCCTGATGCAGGGTTTGAACTCATGATCTGTGAGATCATGACCTGAGCCAAAGTGGGATGCTCGACAGACTGAGGCCCCCAGGTACCCCCTGTCTCTCTCTTTTTTTTTAAATTATTTATTTATTTTGAGAGAGACAGACAGACAGACAGAGAGTACATGTGTGTGTGTGAATCAGGGAAGAGCAGAGAGAGACAGGAAGAGAGAGAATCCCAAGCAGGCTCCATGCTGCCAGTGTGGAGGCTGACTCGGGGCTCAATCTCACGAACCGTGAGATCATGACCTGAGCCAAAGTCAAACACTTAACCGACTGAGTCACCCAGGGGCACTTAATACATGTAAAGTTCTTAGGCCAGATTTTCGTGCATGGTCAGCATTTAATAAATAACACATTTTTTTTCCCAAGGCCCTAGGATTGGAGCCATCAAGTTCACCCAACAATTTAGTTGCTTAAAGCAGAACTCTAGGGTCACCTGTGTGGCTCAGTCAGTTAAGTGTCTGACTCTTGGTTTCAGCTCAGGTCATGATCCCTTGGTTCTTGGGTTTGAGCCTCACATCAGGCTCCATGCCGACAGTGTAGAGCCTGCTTGGGATTCTCTCTCTCCTTCTCTTTCTGTTCCTCTCCTGTTTGCTCACTCTCTCACTCTCTCTCTCAAAAATAAATAAATAAGCTTTAAAAAAAAGAGCAGAGCTCTAAAAAAGGTGGCAGAATAGGCCCTGGTAGGCACAAGGAGCAAGAGATTCAAGGACCCCCAGCAGGAGACTTTGGTCTTCTTCTTACTAATATTTAGAGAGATCATATTTTTTCATTTCAAAGGAGCATCTTCTCCACCTACTGGTCCCATTCCACTTCAGGAAGTTCATTTTCCTATTCCTCAGAACTGAAAGCTCCACATAAGCAGAGATAGTGTGTGTTTTATTCACCAATATGTGCCCAGTAATTAGTCCAGTGTCTGGCACCCAAGAAGTAAGAAACAAAATATTGATTAATCTGGAAGTCCCAGGGCAGGTAACGTATTATCAGCTATTGACACGTTAGCTTAAATTAGACCATTCAGTTTAGTTCTGTCATCTGGTAGTTTTCAGTTGTGTACAGAGAGCGAAGAGATTGTGATGAGAGCAAGAGACAGTCAGGGGCAAGAATAAGATTGGGGGTTCAACGGTGTCCCATCTATAGGGCAGGCAGTTTTCTATAAAAACAAAAGACAGCACAGGGTTATGGGTCACCCGGGAGCAGCCAAAGGAATAGAGACCCAGTCGAGAGACTATAAATGCACAGAAGAGGAAAACTAAGACTGGAGAGTCTGGGGGAAGCACGGTAGCCACAAATAGGTGAGATCAGTGTGTCAGCTGTGGAGAAGCTGAAAGAGATGAGAGCAGAAAACAGAAGAAAAATACGTCATCACTTAACCAGAAATGTCATTAAGTAGGTTTACTGGTCTGCTCAGGCTGCCAAAACAAAATATCACAGACTAGGTAGCTTAACAACAGAAATTTATTCTCTCACAGGTCTAGAAGCTGGAAGTCCAAGATCAAGGTGTCGGCAGACTTGGTTTATCATGACGCCCTTCTCCTTAGTTTGTAGATGGCCACCTTTTCCCATGGCCTTTTCTCTCTGTGAGCACATCCCTGGTGTCAGTCTCTCATGTTGTGACTAGGCCCCCAATCCACTAGGGCCTCATTTAACCTTAATTACCTCCTTAAACTCCCTATCTCCAAACATAGGCTTGCACATATAGATTGGGGCGGGAACACAATTCGGTCCATAACACCGAGGTTTGCTGTGCCGTGCCTATGGGGGAACAAGGTCTACACTGGCAGGTCTTAAAGTGTGGTCTTCTGTCCAACAGCATCAGCATCACCTAGGGATTTTTTTGGAAAGGCACATTTTGGGGCCTGCCACACATCTAATGAACCAGAAACTCAGGATGGGGCCCAACAACCTGTTTCAACAAACCTTCCAGGTGATTCTGATACAGACCAATGCTCGACTACTACTGATCTAGAGTAAAACACCTACTCAAAAGCACTGGAAAAATGAAATTGGTCCTACATCCTAGTGAATGTGATGTGGTGGGAAAGGTACTGAAAAACAAATCTTCACGACCACCATAAGGTAGGCAGGGATGATATCATGAAATCTGTTCTATGTGGGATGAAAAGCAGCACAGTTCCATAGCTGAATTACCCAAGGACACACATTACTGTACCAGAATGGCAGCAGTGGGGCTCAGGTCTCCTGATTTAGTGCCAGGACACTCAACACTTCCTACCAATCTCCTCTGATACATCTAGTTCTACAAATGACAGCTTGTGGTCTCCCTAGGGCAGCTCTTTTGACAATTTTGAATGTGACCAAGTCCTACATACACATCAATTATCAATAAAATGATTATGTTTTTCCTTTTTTTTTTTTTTTTTAAAAAAAAGCTTATTTATTTATTTTGAGACAGAGAGTGAGTGTGAGTAGGGGAGGGACAGAGAGAGAAGGAGAGAGAGAATCCCCAGCAGGCTCCACACTGTCACCGCAGAACCCAATGTGGGGCTCAAACTCACGAACTATGAGATCATGACTAAGCCAAAGTCTGACGCTTAACCGATGGGGCCACCCAGCTGCCCTCAAATTATTATCTTTTTCAAATGAAAATTTCTATCTAGCCATGACTTCATGGTCAAAATAGTAAAGAATAAATAGAGCACAAGTCATTAAAATTAACTTAGGGCTTCATGTTTATAATTGAAAATTGGATGTAAAGAAATTCAAATACATCCTTAGAACACTGTGGAGGAAATCAATGGACACAAATTTATCCTCCCAAAGGTAGTACCAGAGCTGTGGGGTGAGTTCTGAGAAGGAAGAGAGAGACAGTTGAAGACTGTTAGTCAGCACTTTAAGAAGATGCATTTAAATCTGGTCCCCCTCTATCGGGAACATCATTTGGCTTTTGTTTTCTTCTGGGAAAATCTCCGCCTCCATCAGCCTTCTCCAGGACATTTATGATATGCGAGAGCTGAATTTGAACCCTGGGAAAATAAACATTTGGAGAAGCCAAACATTGTCTTGAAAACTGGCAAGGGTAAGAAAATTTGGGGGCAGTGCGAAAAAGTAAAACTACTTCCTAACTGCTTCCAAGTCCTTCCCATACAACGCCTTTCTGGCATGCCAGGGGTTGTGCTGGCTACATTCATAAAGCAAAACAAACTGTAAAATACGCTTCTGTGCCCAGAACTTTTACTGAGATTGTACACTCATCCCCTAAATTTCTGCTACTGACTTGCTGACTTACTTAAGGTAGAATAAGTGACCTATTTTTATATATGGAAGTTTTAATAAATATACTTTAAGGTGGTAGTTATCAAACTTTGCTACATATTTAAATCAAGTGAGGAGCTTTTAATAATCCACTGCCCAGGCTTCACCCCAGGCTAAGTAAATCTGAGTTTCTGGGGTAAGCTTCAGGGATTGGTATTTTGTAAACTTTCCAGGTGATTCCAGTGCACAGCCAAAGTCTAGAGACATGGCTTAACAGTAATATTTACTTTTCTTCATCCCTCTCATGACAGTTACAAAAAAGAAACAAGAAAGGAATTTAATCTAGAAAGAGAAAATTAGAAAAATTCACTCTACAGAGAAAGAAACTAAGTAGTAATTATATCATTTCAGCCTTCACCAGATTAATGACTGTGTCAAATCCAACTTCTTTAACTAGTATAGCCTTCAGTGTTTTATTCCCTAGGAACTGGCTAGAACATAATTTAAAAAGAACAAAAGAAAAATCACAGAAATCTTTCCGTGAGATGTATCTCCATGCTAGGAGGAGGGGCACTGATCCATCAGACCTTACGAAAAGTAAGCAGACCTCAGTGTAGCCAAAAGGATTTCCTATAGACACAAACTCTCAATTGGGCTCAAAATCTTCACTCTAATCATCCATCAGTTTTGATCATTCCTGAGAATACTGTTTTTTTCTAGGCCAGCCAATAAGAAAAAACCCCAATCCAACCAACCCAACTAGTTTTACAGTCTCATTTCTCCTCATTCTCCTGAAGAAAGACCAACATCAGGTTTCTAATCTATGAGACATTTTGCAGGGATAATTCTGAAGGAAGAGAGGACACTGGGAGATGTCACAGGAAGCAGGGAGAACTGAGGGAGATTTCACGAGTTCCTTCTGCCCCCATACTGGAAAAGAAAATCGGAGGAGGAAGAGTTGGCAAGTCCTTCCACTCCCTTGTAGCGACACTAGCAGATGCCAGAACTTCCAATGGGGTAGATCGGGAATGCCGTGCAAGGTTTACAGGCTGCTATGGCCATAGAGGTGTGACTGAGGACCCAGTGCTTGGCCTTGGCCCAGAGGAGCAGAGCTGCCCACCCTCTTGAACCATGTGGGCTTGGACACAATACAGTAAGAAGTGAGAGAGGCTCTTTCCTAGATCCTGAAACCCCTGTCCACCTAGACATAAAAGAAGGGGTCTCCATTATAACTGAGATGGAATTTGCTGGTAACCTGGTGGGATGGGGGCTTGAAGAAGATTAGTCTTGACTTAGGGTTTTTAAAAAATGTGAAATTTTTACCTTCAAAATTATAGAGGAAAATTCACACTGCTTTCCTGGTATTTCAAAGACTGACCTAGTCTCAGGAGTCAAAAGCTGTACCCATCAGAGCATATCTAAATTTCAGTTCCAAGATGAAATCACAGATGTAGAGGGAATGGACTTCTAAACAGCCAGAGCTGCCCACTTTTGGAGACACTGCCATACTTTTCAGGATAGGCCTGAGACACAAAGATTCATCCCCAAACTCAGAAATGTTTGCTCTTGGGGTAAATCTGTATGTTCTTGGCACACAGAGTTTCACCTTCACATCTGGAAGTGTCTTTGGAAACTACAATGCACAGCTAAGCAGGAACGTGGACACAACTTGAAGTTTCCTCTCTACAAGCAGTTCTCACTTATTCACCCAATAGACATTTACTGGGTATCTACTAAAGGTCAGGTGCTGGGGAATAAAACCAAGGGCTAAACTGGCTTAAGAAGTCGGATTTAACAGAGGCTTTCATGTCTGTTACCTCTTTATTTCCCAGTAATGACAGCTAATGACACAAACCACAGGGCAAAGAGCATCAAAGCTGAGGAACAGTTATGAAGATGTGAAAGCTAAAAAGCAAATGGAGAAGTAACTGATACTTGAGACCTTAGACAGCTGAAATCTATGCTAGCAAAAGGGAAACTAAGAAGCAATGTGATTTGTACCACAGAACCCCAGAACAAATCAGGAATTGGCAATACAAGCTATCTCTAAAAAGAAGGGCAAAAGTGGGGCTGAAAATGGCAAAACCGATTAAAATAATATTTAAGAAGCAGCTTGGCCAAAGACTAGAGCTTTACTCTCTGGAAAGGGTGCTTTTCTGGACTGGGGACACAGGACAGTGGGTGGGGTTGTCACAGTGAGAATAGAAATTAGGTGAAAGTGAAAGTGTATTAAATGGCAAGATCCCCTCCCAGCTCATATCCTCGATAGGCCTCCTGGACCACCAGGAGCCAGGCCCATGCCCCTCAGGTAGAAGAGTAGAAGATAGTTCTCCAGGAAGAATCTGACCAGTCCAAGGGACAAGGATGGAGGGTTCCCAGTGAAAGGGGACCAGCAAGATCACCCAAACCCTGGAGTCAAGCCTAACAGGACATAAACCCTGACCTTGTACTTAGAACTTCCAACTGACAACTGGATAACCTCATTCTTAAATATGACCAGAGAGTCAAATTTTTGAGATTTGGATGTTTGAGATGTAAAGCAAATAAATAGGGGGAAGAAGGTACGCAGAAGATACAACACAAAGTGAAGGTAATTTAAAAAGAAAGTTTGTCATTAATATCTCAGAGACATTAAGAGATTGAATTGATGAAATAAGAACAGAAGGTAGTATTCAGAGAACTAAAAGCAAAATTTTAATAAAAAATAAATGCAGAGAGAGAGCTCTTAAAAATTTTAGGGGTGCCTGGGTGGCTGAGTCAGTTGAGCGTCTGACTTCGGCTCAGGTCCTGATCTCATGGTTCATGAGTTCAAGCTCTGCGTTGGGCTCTGTGCTGACAGCTCAGAGCCTGGAGCTGCTTTGGATTCTGTGTGTGTCTCTCTCTCTGCTCCCTCCCACTCGTAGGCTGTCTTTCTCTCTCTCAAAAATAAATTTAAAAAAACATTAAAAAATTTTTAAATGATAGTAGGAATGAAAAATTTGTCTAGAAGGAGTGAAAAATAAAATTCTGAAACTCTCCAAGAAATAGAACAAAATCAAGAGAAGGGAAATAGGAAAGAAAGGATAACAACAGCTAGAGCCTGTGCAAACAATAAAAGTTCCAGAAAAGATTAACAGAATGAAGACAAATTCAAAAATTTTCCCACAGGAATATAAATTCGCATATCATTTGCTACTCACAATGAATTAATAGAGACCAAATCAAGACACAGCATTGTAAAACTTCCAAATATTGGGCTCCAAGAGAAAATTCTAATGCTTTCCAGAAAAAAAAAAAAAAAAAGAACAGGAAACATACAAAGCAGTGGGAATCATACTGATATCAGATTTTTCAATGGCAACACTGGAGGCTAGAAGACAGTGGTGCCTGCCTTTAAAAACTAAGGGGGAAATATTCCCTTCCAGAATTCTATGCCCCAAAAAACTTTAATCAACTGATGTATAAAATATTTTATTACCATGTGCCCTTACTCAGGAAACAACTGAAGGATATGGTCCTACAAAATGATAGAACGGACCCCCCTGCATGCCCCCCCCCCAAAAAGGACAAGTGAGTAGAAACCAACACGGACTCCAGGAAATAAGGCATCCTACAAGGGCAAAGGGAATCTCCACAATGCTAGTGAAGTGGGGGCCAAGCCTAGTACAGCCTGAGCAAGTAACCAGTCCATGTTGGAATAAGACAATAGAAGCCATGTCTTCAGAAAGATGGAATCAAAAAATATGAGGTAGCTATTTTGCAAAGAAAGGAACAGAAGAAGTAGTCAGAGGGGAACTGGAAGAACTAAACCTTCATCTCCCAGAAAGGAGAGTCAATAGAGAAAAATCTAAGATGTAAAAATCAAGATATATAAGTGCAGGCATATTACTTAGAGATTTGGACGTAACTGCAAAAAAGAAAAAGCCGAAGCATGAAAGTGATTGCCAGCTCAGGTGGAAGGAGATGGCAAGGCGAGGAAGTGTGGAGACAGGACACCCCTCTCTTAGAGAGTACAGTTAGACTGACAGATGTTTTGGAAAATTCCACCCCTAGCTCAGATACCTCTGTCCCTCTGTCTTTTCAGTGGTGCATTCAGTGGTGCACACAATTATTCCTTGGCATTATCAGAGCAATCAGAAACAATCAATACATACTAAATATGGTGGATTACTGTCAGTGAGGCACAGATAAGGAATATGCTGTGCTTTAAAATTAGATGTACATTACTTTTTGGTGAGAAGCTAAAGCAGTAACCTCAAGAATAAGGCTGAGAAACTCTGTGGTTCTAGACCTAATTTAACCAGCATGTGGTATAACCTGGGGCAAATCATTCTTCTTGCTTGGAAAACAGAGTTCTAAAATAAGGATTATAATAATATTGACCCTGTTCACAGGAAGGTTATTAGGATTAACTTACAAATAATTATAAAATGGCTTTGCAAATATTGCATTAGATCAGAATACCTAACCCCAGGCAACATATCTTTGCAGTTGAAATAAAGTTGAAATGTCTTTGATTGTTCATCATGGCCATAAAATAGAATGGAATACGAATGAATTACCAAATGTTAAGGTTGCCCCTAATGAGTTCATTGGTATTCATTGGTTACATTGCTCATGGCAGCCACACAAATCAACAAAATTTCAGTTGAATGTACTGGGTCACAGGTCAAATCCAGACAATTTTTTAAAAGATGGTTGATGGGTTTTGTCAAATAAATTAACATCAGTTTAGAGATTCAGGTAAATGAATAGTGTATCAGACAGAGTCCTGGGAGAAAAACACAGAATCCAACGCAGGTGGTTTAAGGAGCGTTCATTAAAATGTGGGCCAAGATAAGCAACAGACCTAAGGTATTGATGCCTCTAGAAACTAGCCACAGAGGCATGGTTACCACCCTTACATCTGAGGGTCAAGGGAAGGTAAGCCATGTGGGGAACCCAGAACTGAGTTGTGGGAAAGCCTACACGAGGAAACATGGTCAAAGAATCCAGACTTTGCCAGGAGAGAGAAGGGAAGACATGGCCTAACTTCACTCTCCCACTACTTACCACATTTCATTCAGTATTTCTATTTGCTTTTAAAATCTTGACTGATTCAGACCACTATATCCTAGTTCTGCTGCTTTTGCAAGACAATCAGTAAATCACAGTCTTACAGAGTTGATGCACAATTAGGTAGGTTTCAGAACTAAATATACAGTTGGTTAAGTGTCCTACTTTGGCTCAGGTCATGATCTGATGGTTTGTGAGTTCTAGCCCCGCACCAGGCTCTGTGCTGCCAGCTCTGAGCCTACAGCCTGCTTCAGATTCTCTCTCTCTCTCTCTCTCTCTCTCTCTGCACCTCCTCCACATTCAAGTTAACAGCATAATGGGCTAACTTTGAGAAGCAAATATTTTAGTATTAAACTTCAGTTAACTCTAGTCATTGGATTCAGAAACACAAAATAGTTATTCTAAAAAGGAAAATCTAGTTCTTGAGTTAGGTGGGGCGCCTGGGTGGCTCAGTCGGTTTAGCATCTGAGTTCGGTTCAGGTCATGATCTCACAGCTTGTGAGTTCAGAGTCCCGCATCGGGCTCTATGCTGACAGCTCAGAGCCTGGAGCCTGCTTAGGATTCTGTGTCTCCCTCACTCTCTGCCCCTCCAGTTTGCACTCTGTCTCTCTCTCTCTCTCTCTCTCTCAAAAATAAATAAACATTAAAGAAAAAAAAAAGATATTAGCTGTTATTACCACCCAACCTCCACACTCCTACTGGTGCTTCCCACTGGTTGTTTCCAAACAGAAGCCAGAAGGTCAGGAGATGCAGTTCATAGGTCAGCCTCTTAGGACACAGAGGATGCCTGAGGGGATTGAGAATGTATCCAAGGGGTGGTAAATGCAGAATAACCAGCTAAATAAATTCAACCCCCAAAACGCTGAATACCAGCCTAGCTTTAAAAATAAGGTTGTGTCTTCCTTTCAACGTATTCATAAGCCATTGAAAAATTCTACTCTACATTTTTCTTGGCAGTTAGCAACAAATTCCATATGTGCTTGGGTTTTGACTAGGTGTGCACTTTGATTAGGGATGGTACGTGACTAAGTAACAGAAAATCCCATTCCAGTGACGAAGGTAAGTGGGATTCACCCATGAGAAGTTTGGAGGCAGTAGGCTGCTGGCACGGTCAGTACCCAAGGACATCAGAGCCAGACTCGGTGGTTCTCTGGGCTTTCACCTCAAAGCTGCAAGATAGCTGTTGCAGCTTCAGATATCAAGCCTTCAAGGAAGGAAAAGGGCAGAATGGAATAGAGAGCGATGCTAGCTGCATCTGTCTATTTTTATCAGGAGAACAAATGTTTTCTTAGACAACTCAGTCAGATTCCACACTTGCTTCAGTCAAATTCCAACTTTGTTTCATTGACCATAACTACAACACACTTCCAACTGCAAAAGAGGCTTTATAAGCATAGATTTAGGTGAATGTTCCTACCCCTAACAAAATCTGGGTTCTGGCGGCATGAAGGAAGGAGATGTTTTATAGGTAATTAAAAGTATCTGTCACAGTGAAGTGTCATCTATATATTTTATAGTTTGTTACGTTAGATACTCAAAAGAAGCCCATTAATACTCATTAAACGTTAGATAAGAAAAAGCAATGTCCACTTACTCTTGCTTCTCTAATGAATGAACCAGAAGGGTAGTGAGTCTTATCGTCTGAAAACTGTTACCCTGTCCATTGCCACCAACCCATTTCTTATAGCTGTTAGGACAGAAGTGATTTAAAAGAAGTATCTCAGGACGCCTGGGTGGCTCAGTTGGTTAAGCGACCAGCTTCGGCTCAGGTCATGATCTCATGGTTCGTGAATTCGAACCCCACGTTGGGCTCTGTGGTGACTGCTCAGAGACTGGAGACTGCTTCAGATTCTGTGTCTCCTTCTCTCTCTGCCCCACCTCCACTCAAGTTCTGTCTCTCCCTCTCTCTCAAAAATAAAAACATTAAAAAAATTTTTTAAATGGGGCACCTGGGTGGCTCAGTCGGTTAAGCATCCGACTGAGGCTCAGGTCATGATCTCATGTTTGTGAGTTTGAGCCCCACATCAGGCTCTGTGCTGACAGCTTAGAGCCTGGAGCCTGCTTCAGATTCTGTATCTCCCTCTCTCTCTGCCCCTACCCCTCTCACTCTCTCTCTTTCTCTTCCTCAAAAATAAATAAATATTAAGAAATTTTTTTAAATTAAAAAAAAGAAATAACTCAAGAACATGATTTTGCTGTTTTTAAGGTTATTTTGTGTTCCTGTATCCTAGTCATTGCTAGGGCTTATATTTAGTTCAAATAGTACTAATATATTTGCTTCTGAAAATTTGCCCAATTATGCTCTTAAAAAATCTTATCTAGTTTCCAAATACACCTAGTATTGCCTTGACCCTATAAGACATGGTCTCTGGATTGCCATGCAAAGGCAGCAGCACAAGGAATTACAAATCTGAATTGGAAGAGGTTTTATTATAATTAAAAGTATTGAGTAAGATGTCCCTAGATGTAGCATGCTGATCAGTTACAAACGATAATATGCCACAGACCAATTATTGGCTTATTTACAAGGGGTGATCCTACCTACCCCTTGTGTTAATGATTAGCTGCCAAGTAACAGTCACTGAAAGAGAAGGAGAACACAGAAACCACACCTCAGACTTCTTTATGGCCATGATTCATCCTACTTATACAACCTCAGTGTGATGTGTGACCTTGAGGTGCTATCATTTCAGTGGTTTTTAAAATTTTTTTTTTACCACTATTTTATTCTGCATTACATTGCATCTATTATTCATATGAATCTTGGAACAAAGCTAATATTCCTGCCACATCACCTTGTTTTCTGTCACACTCCCTTTCTGGCCACTTCTGCTCCAGAGTACTCTTGATGAAAGCATTTGTTATACAACCAGCCTACAGTGTAAACCTTGCCCTATGGGCTTAACTTCACATTGACTCACAAAGGGGAGGGAAAATCATATTTTGGAGTGTAGACTTTAAAATCTGAACAATTCTGGAGGGTTTGGGTTGCTCAGTCAGTTGAGCATCAGGCTCTTGATTTCAGCTCAGGTCATGATCTCACAGTTGTGGAATCAAGCCCCACATCGGGCTCTGTATTGACAGCATGGAGCCTGCTTGGAATTCTCTCTCTCCCCCTCCCCTGCTCACGCTCCCTGTCTCAAAATAAATGAATAAACTTAAAAAAAAAATAAAATCTGAACAATCCTGGTATATCCATAATACTGAGACAATGTTTCAAAGGCAGCCTCATGCAAAACATGGAATGATATTCAATTCAGTAATACTGGTCTGTGTTTTAGTTAATCAGTACTGTTGAACTATAACAGAAAAAGATTTCATAATCACAGTAAGCCATAGTAGACTATAGGCTATAACTCCTGTAATGCTTGAAAATTGAAAATTTGAAATGGGGGATTGCTGAGTGGCTCAGTCACTTAAGCGTCCAACTCTTGATTTGGCTCAGGTAATGATCTCATGGTTTGTGAGTTCAAGCCCTGCATCAGGCTTGCGCTGAAAGATTCTCTTGCAAGTCTTTCTCTCTCTCTTTCTGTCTCTGCCCCTCCCCTGCTCACTCTCATGCACTCTCTCTCTCAAAAATAAATAAATAAAACATTTTTTAAAAATTCCACACCGGAAAAACAAATAATCCAGTGAAGAAATGGGCAGAAAACATGAATAGACACTTTTCTAAAGAAGACATCCTGGGGCGCCTGGGTGGCGCAGTAGGTTAAGCATCCGACTTCAGCTCAGGTCACGATCTCACGGTCCGTGAGTTCGAGCCCCGCGTCAGGCTCTGGGCTGATGGCTCAGAGCCTGGAGCCTGCTTCCGATTCTGTGTCTCCTTCTCTCTCTGCCCCTTCCCCCTTCATGCTCTGTCTCTCTCTGTCTCAAAAATAAATAAATGTCAAAAAAAAATTAAAAAAATAAAATAAAATAAAATAAAATAAAATAAAATAAAGAAGACATCCAGATGGTCAACAGGCACATGAAAAGATGCTCAACGTCACTTCTCATCAGGGAAATACAAATCAAAACCACACTGAGATATCACCTCACACCAGTCAGAGTGGCTAAAATGAACAAATCAGGAGCCCATAGATGCTGGAGAGCATGTGGAGAAATGGGAACCCTCTTGCACTGTTGGTGGGAATGCAAACTGGTGCAGCCTCTCTGGAAAACAATGTGGAGGTTCCTCAAAACATTCAAAATAGATCTACCCTATGACCCAGCAATAGCACTGCTAGGAATTTACCCAAGGGATACAGGAGTGCTGATGCAAAGGGGCACTTGTACCTCAATGTTTACAGCAGCACTTTCAACAATAGCCAAATGATGGAAAGAGCCTAAATGTCCATTAACTGATGAATGGATAAAGAAATTGTGGTTTATATACACAGTGGAATACTACTTGGCAATGAGAAAGAATGAAATATGGCCTTTTGTAGCAACGTGGATGGAACTGGAGAGTGTTATGCTAAGTGAAATAAGTCAGGCAGAGAAAGACAGATACCATATGTTTTCACTCTTATGTGGATCCTGAGAAACTTAACAGAAGACCATGGGGGAGGGGACAGAAAAAAAAGAAGTTCAAGAGGGAGGGAGCCAAATCATAAGTGAGTCTTAAAATCTGAGAATAAACTGAGGGTTGATGGGGGGTGGGACGGAGGGGAAAGTGGGTGATGGGCATTGAGGAGGGCACCTGTTGGGCTGAGCACTGGGTGTTGTGTGGAAACCAATTTGACAATAAATTTCATTAAAAAAAAAAGCAGTGTGAAAAAAAACTTGAAATGGGGTTGTATGATAATGAAAGTCAGTCCTACATTTATTATGGACAAAATTACCTCAGGCATCTCCTGAGACATTTCTTTAAAATACAGCTAATAGGACATGCCACTATTTTGCCCTTTTTTCTTTATTATTTCCTTTATCCTGCTGCTGAGAACATGGCTGGAGCTTTTGGTACCATCGTGGATCATGAGGCAAAAGGTCCCACCTTAGCAATGATGGGGTAATGAACTGGAAGGACTGGGTTCCTGAAGACTTTGAGGACCAGCTCTTGATTTTACACTTGGAGATTTCAATGCGAAAGAGAAATAAACTTCTATTTTGTTTAAGCCATTCCTGTTGTGGGTCTTTAGTATTCACAAACACATTGCTAACACATATAAGCTCGAGTAACAACACTAATGATAGCTAACATTTATTGACTTCTTGCTTTATCATATACTATGCTAAGCACTTTATTTGCACTATCATCTTTAATCTGTGTAACACTCTTATGAGGCAGGTGCCATTATTTTACAAAGGAGAAAACCAGATTTCCAGCAATGGGATTGAAGCTCAGGCATCTGACTCCAGTACCCAGGTTTGAAACATTAACCATGGTGAGAAATATCTTTGTGAGTTTGACTCATGGCTCCTGTATAGTTCACTTATATCATTTCAAGCATTATTTTGTCTCATTTTTTGAACCGTCCCTCCTTCCAAATGCCCTACCTATTAAACACTTTATTTTTTTTAATTAATTTTTAAAATGTTTAGTTATTTTTGAAAGACAGAGATGCGAAGGGGGAGGGACAGAGAGAGAGGGAGACACAGAATCTGAAGCAGGCTCCAGGCTCTGAGCTGTCAGCACAGAGCCTGACACAGGGCTCCAACACATGAACCATGAGATCATGACCTGAGCCAGTTGGACGCTTAACCAACTTAGCCACCCAGGTGCCCCTTAAACAAATACTTTAATAGGTTACAATACTCTATGTTATCTAAGGTTAACGAAGGGAGAGATGGCATTTATTCTGATAGAGCATATATATAATTGGCTTGTGCTTTGCAGAAAAAGACAATTTAATTTTCCTTACTGCTGTACAATGGGGAAAAATAAGTAGAAGATAGAGAAAATGTCTTCAAGAATGATTCAGAAAGGAGGGATGTAGTCAGAGAACAATCTGCGGCCAGTAGTATCCCAATGCAACCCTCCACAACATAGCATTTAGAGTACTTTATAGGTCAGAAGCTAGGGAAAGAAAGAAAAAAACAAGCTTAAAAAAATGCAGAAAGAGAAGAGTTTTGCCAAAGAAGTTAACCAGAACAAGCTTTGGTAGAGTAGACTACAACACCTTTGTTTCTCCATTATTCTAATGAATTCAT
Organism: Panthera uncia; assembly: GCF_023721935.1. Classification (NCBI taxonomy): domain Eukaryota; kingdom Metazoa; phylum Chordata; class Mammalia; order Carnivora; family Felidae; genus Panthera; species Panthera uncia. The sequence goes on from NW_026057576.1 coordinate 14,627,426, forward strand.
TATAATGTCTAGCCTGGGATAAATTTCTTTCAGCCTCTTCCTGGATTTTTGACAAAAGTTTGCAAAATTATCTGGTTTCCACCAATGGTGTGTTTTTCCTTCATTCATTATTTTTAGTAAATATTTGTTGGGTCCCTATAAAGTGCCAGGCATTGTGTCAGCTCAAAGATGAGTATGAAAATAAAGAAGACATTGCCACTTCTCTACTGTGGCTGGGGAGACAGACAAGGAGAAGGTAGTGTAGACTGGGGGCCAAAAAAGAATAGATAGGCAGCAGTGAGGCAGGAGGGACCTACAGAGGGGCTGGAACACAATGGGCTATTCTCGCTGGCTGAGCGGTCTGGACACATCCAATGTCATGGAGAGACACCGAAGGATTTTAGGCAGAGGATTCACAAAGTGTTGTTTTAAAACTCTGATTCCACACAGGAGTATGAGATATGGATTATATGAGATTAGAATAGTGGCAGACTTTCTAGTGAGGAAGCTAAACTACAATAATCCAGAAGACAGATGATTAGGGCCCAAGCCAAGGCAGTGAAATAGGATGAAAAAGGGACTGAATGCAGAGAGATCTCATAGAGAAAATTAATAGGTTTAGTGTTTTAAGAGATGAGAGAGGGGAATAGGGAGGAAGAGGAAGTAATCTATGAAGATTTTCAGATTTATGGCTTGCTGGGCTGATTCTGATATTTTACACGTAGTTGAGGTAGAAGATAGAGCACCTACAAACTGGCTGCTGGGAGTTTGTTGTTATTTTTTTTCCTTGCCTCTAACTCTTAGCAGCAGTTTAAACCTCTGCTTACTCATCTGTAAAATGAGAGTAAAATTTTTTACTTAGGATTTTAAAAGGAGAATTAAATAAGATAATATAAGAAAGGAACAAACAAAATAGGCCCTGCAACAAAATAGGATCTGTCAGTCAAGATTCAGTTCAGGAAAGAGAAACCACATAAGGTATATCAAGCATAAAGGTATCTAGTAAAGGAAACAAGATGCCTGCAAAATAATTACAAAGACTAGAGGAATGACTGACACAAACAGTAAGCTTTTAGGTGTACCACTGCAACTACCATTAGGAAGTAAGAAAGCTGCTGTTGCTGCTACCCAGAAGCCAGGTGGCTCCAACAGATGTCAACATCACAGATGCTGTGCAACCACCAAAGCAGTAATGAAATGTAAAGCCCAGTCACTGAGCACATCCACCAAGGGCCACGTGTCAATCACCACTGTGTCTGGAGGGAGAATGGCTCTCCCTCCCTTTCACCTCACAAACACATATAAGTGCATTCGTTTGATAGAATATCAATTGCATCCAGAACTCTATGTGAAATTCTTAGGTTTCTGGCTCCTCAAATATGAGGCAAAGTATAGAAGATAGTGGAACTGAAAAATAACCAATAAATAATACCTGGCTCAGTTTGAGAATGACTGGCACCACTTATTCTTGAAATATCTGATAAAATGCACTGTGGAAGCCATCTGCTCCTGGGCTTTTCTTTGTTGGGAGGTTTTTGATTACTGATTTAGCCTCTTTACTCGTTATCAGTCTGCTCAGATTTTCTATTTCTTCATGATTCGTATCGTAAGTTAATAGGAATAGCAAATGTAGGAATTTATCCATTCTTCTAGGTTGTCCAGTTTGTTGGCATATAATTATTCTTAGTAGTCTCTCATGATGCTTTTATATTTCGTAGTATCAGTTGTCTCCTCTTCCATTTCTAATTTTATTTATTTACCTCCTTTTTCCTTCTTGGTAAATCTAGCAGAGGTTTGCCAATTTTGCTTATCTTTTCAAAAAACCAACTAATTATTAATCTTTGTTATTGTTTCTCTTTTGTTTCATTTACTTCTCTGATCTTTATTATCTCCTTTCTATTAACTTGGGGCTAATTTGTTCTTTTTCTAGTTCCTTGAGGTATAAAATTGGGTTATTTATTTGAGATCCTTCTTTTTTTTTTTGTAAATATAGGCAATTATCATTATAAACTTCCCTCTTAGAACTACTTTAGTAGCATATCGTAAGTTTTGGTATTTTGTGTTTCCATTTTGATTTGTTTTCAGATTTTTTTAAATTTCATTTTTCATTTCTCCTTTGGCCCACTGGTTGTTCAGGAGTGTGTGGCATAATTTCAACATATTTGTGAATTTTACAGGTTTTCTCCCGTTATTGATTTCTAGTTTCATACCATTGTGGACATAAAAGATACTTGGTATGACTTCAATCTTTTTAAATTTGTTAAGATTTGTATTGTGACTTAATATGTAACCTATCCCGGAGAATGTTCCATATGCACTTGAGAAGAACGTGTATTCTGATGTTGTCAGATGGAATGTTCTGTGTATGTCTGTAAGGTCCATTTTGTTCTAACATGTAGCTCATATCCAATGTTTCCCCATTGCTTTTCTATGTGGATGACCCATCTATTGTTGAAACTAGGGGATTAAAGTTCTACTATTGTATTGTTGTCTACTTCTTCCTTTAGACCTGTTAGTATTTGCTTAATATATCTAGGAGCTCCAATGCTGAGTTCATATACATTTACAATTGTATATGTATTCAATTCACCAAGAAGGAACACTTCATCATCATGTAACGAACTTTGTCTCTTGTTACAGTTTTTGACTAAAAGTCTCTATTGACTTTATATAAGTATATAAAGACAAAGTATGTGAATTTAAATATATAAATATAGCCACCCTCACTTTCTTTTGGTTTTAATTTGCGTGGAATATCTCTTTCCATCCCTTTACTTTGAGCCTATATGTGTCTTTAAAGCTGAATTGAGCCTCTTATAGGCAGCATGTAGTTGGGTCTTGTTTTTTTTGTTTTTTTTTTTTTAATCATTCAGTCACTCTGTGCCAGAGCAATTAGGCAAGAAAAAGAAGTAAAGGTATCCAAATCAGTAAGAAAGAAGTAAAATTATCTCTGTTTGTAGATATTATAATATTACATTTAGAAAATCCTAAAGATTCCATCCAAAAAAACATGTGAATTAATACACACATTCAATAAAGTTGCAGGACATAAAATCAACATACAAAAATCAGTTGCATTTTTATACACTATCAATGAACCATCTGAAAAAGAATAAAGAAAACAATACCATTTACAACAGCAGCAAAAACAATAAAATACTTAGAAATAAATTTAACTAAGGAAATGGAAGATCTGTACACAGAAAACTATAATACATTGATTAAGGAAATTGAAGAAGACACAAATAAATGGAAATGGAAAAATATCTTGTGTTCGTGAGTTAACATAAAAACAGGTATGTAAACCAATAGAACAGAAAAGCAAGAGTCCAGAAATAAATCCAAGTATTTATGGTCAACTAATAATTGATGAAGAAGACAAGAATACTCAATGGGGAAAAGATAGTTTCTTATATAAATGGTGCTGGGAAAACTGGATATCTATGCTCAAAAAATGAAATTTGATGGGAGAAATGGGTTAAAGTGGTAAAAAGGTACAAATGTCCAGTTATAAGATAAGTAAGTTCTGGGGATGTAATGCATAGCAATGTGACTATATAGATACCAATACCGGATTGCAATATGACCTGTATCAAATCATTATGTTATATACCTTAAACTAATACAATGTTACATGTCAGTTATATCTCAGTAAAGCTGCAAAAAAAAAAAAATGCTAATCAATGGTCAAACAAACAAATGAACTAGAGAGCTTTCATTAGCTTTATCAACATGGATGTCATTGTTTTCCTTGGCAGGTTAAGTGTCAACGACAGAAGCAAAGTTAGGTTTCTATGTTGTGAGGAATGGGTCTTTGGTATGGACTCCTTCAAGAAGCACAGCCATGGAGGAAAGAGATGGGACAAGGAGAAAAAAAATGTGTTTAAAAAAAAATAGCTCTGCATCATAAAATGAACTACTAAGACGTTAATATAAGTTCTTTTCACTTCCAGCTATCTTTGGTAGCTATGTGTCTGTGTAATGTATTCTGAAAATACTTCGTTAGGTCTGGGATGATGATCACCCAACGTTATAATGGCTCTTCTAAATGGTATTATTTTCTTTCACTTTTTTCATAGTTTGAATTCTTTATAATGAGCATAAATTGTTTAAACAAAAGCAAGTGTCATTATCCCCTAAAGAAAATAAATTTTCTCCATGCTTAGGGTGAATTGGTACTTAAGGTTATTTTATACAAATGGCATTTTTATTGATAAAGTCTAGGACAAGGAAACCCAGTGTCTATGTAGGTATCAAACTTTTTCCTGGACTCGGGGTTTTTAAAGGTAATTATGCTATCGGAACATCTAAAGAGAAATACAGGATGAAGGAGATTGGAAATTAACCCTAAAACTTATTCCACATGGCTAGAACCTTACATTGAATACTAGCTTCACAGTTTAAGATGCGGGATTTTAAGATGGAGGGAAATAAAGAGACCAGAACCCAGTGCCTTAAATTATAAATGGAAACTGAGGCCCAGGAAGGACCTGGCCAAGACCACACAACTGAAAGAATGGGAAGTCAGACCCTTGAATCTCGGACTGAGACTCCACCCACTAGGTCAAAGGGCTCATGAGTGACGTAGAGAATTTGGAGAACCTCAGAAAGGGCCAAGGATTAGAAAATAGGTGTAGAACAAAAGGCTGGAGAATTTGGGATTATTTAAACTGGAAAAGAAAAGACTGAAGGGTTGCTTAATAATTTCCCACTACAAAAGGAACAATCTTTTTTATCTCTCCTAAGGAAATAGATAAGTTTGGTCCACACTTTGCCCATGCTGTTTTTTCCACCTAAAATACTGCTTCTCTTTACTCCGCACCTACCCACATATAACTCCCCCTCCCCCAATGTCATTAGATGAGTCCCACTCTTTCTAAACCTTCCCTAGATGAACTTTATCCTCTTAGGTCTCCTCCTTTAGCACTGACGGCTGGGATGGGACCAAAAAGATTGACATTATGCCTGTTTCACTAGAATGTGTCTTAGCCCTTCTGAGAGATCTATCCCAATCTTTCAGTCTGTAACCCTACTGACTTTTGTCATGGCCTAATAAAGCGCTGCACTTACAATAGATAATAAATATTTGTAGAATTTAATTAAACCATGGCATTGTAATTATAATTTATGTTAAATATAAAACATATTCTGCTAATTGCAAATATTATTATTAAGTAGGATACAAACACTCTGTCTACTACTTAAAAAAAAAAAAAGGCATATTATCTATGTAGGAAATTTAAGAACCCAAAGCACAAGGTTGCACAGATGAACTTCAATCCTGAAGTTCAAGTCTGAGCCTTATGATTCTATCATTATCTACACTGAATTACAAAGTATGTGTCTCTCAAATACACTTCTTCAAAAGATGCACACAGAGGTTTCATCTCTCGGTAAAGTTGATTTAAACTACTACAAAATCGGGGCACCTGGGTGGCTCAGCTGGTTGAGTATCTGACTCTTGATTTCAGCTCAGGTCATGATCTCGTGGTTCCTGGGATCAAGCCCCACAATGGGCTCTGTGCTGAGAGTGTAGAGCCTGCTTGCGATTCTCTCTCTCCCTCTCTTTCTGCCCCTCTCCCACTTGGGTTCATGGGCTTGGAAGCATTTTCTCTCTCTCAAAATAAATAAACATCTTAAAAAACCCCCACAAAAACCCAAAAAACCACTGCAAAATCAAACTGATGAATCACTCAATTGATGAGATATTTGTAATGATTTTCCATAACATATAAATAAAATGAATAAATCAAATGAATGATTCAATGATCATATGATCAGAATATTCTAGTTCTATCCAAATAATGAGAACCACATGCAAAAGCCACCTTATCGCTCTAATGTTACAAAAGATGATTAACTATAGATGCACTCACTCTTTATGAATGACTAATCTATTATCTCTAATATTTATAAAATGTAACTTTTTTAAAATGTTTAATGTTACAAAAGATAATTAATTATAGATGCACTCACTCTTTATGAATGACTAATCTATTATCTCTAATATTTATAAAATGTAACTTTTTTCAAATGTTTAATGTTACAAAAGATAATTAACTATAGATGCACTCACTCTTTATGAATGACTAATCTATTATCTCTAATATTTATAAAATGTAACTTTTTGCAAATGTTTCTGTAGCCTTCCCCCCCCCCCATTTTCTTATTTTTACTCAAGTCAGTGATACAGTGAAGAAGACAGGATGTCACTAAGTGACCTCAGCAGATAGAAAGAAAAAGAAATCACTTATAAGATACTGCATTCCTGCATATTTTAGATGATTATCCTTAAGGATTTTTACTGTTGTTTTAACTAAAACCACTCTAATTTCATGCTTCCAAAGTTTTACTTTCACCATAAAACATATGCCTGGGACTTGCCCTTTTATTAGCATGTAAATCTATTAATATAAGAAACATGATCTTTGGGATAATGAATTACTTGCTCTCCAGTAGAGCTCACTAAAACGTTGCCTCTAAAATGGCCTTCCTGAGAGGCAGACCTCTTTAAAAAATTAATGGGAATCATGAATTAAGTTTGTGAAATTTGTAGCATTTCCGTTTAGTAATAGCTATTCTTTCCTATAGACAAAGATGGCATTTGGTGCCCTTTGGGATGTTTTCATGTCTAATAACATGAAATATAATACAATTTCAGAATAAGTAGAGCTTTTAAATGTCATTTAAAATATGACACAGCTTAATGAAAGGAAACAACCAAACTGTCTTTGTCACATTTCAGGCCTCTGCTTTGCATGACTTAAGGTCGCTTGAAAAACAGCCATGCTCTAGTGCAGGATTTGAGAGGTGGCCATGTCTGGAACAGAAAGTCCTCCTAACATAGAGATGTATGTACTGTGAAGGTAATGAAGCTGACCCTTCAGGGACCTCTCTTGCACAGCGCTGTGAAGGCCACAGACGCTGGGCTATAGCACCCTAGAAGGGAGAGCAAGCCAGCTTCCAACCAGGAAGCATTCCCATGTGCTCATTGTTGGTGAGCTGCCTAAAGAGATCTCTGAATCTTTGAGCCTTCCATAATTTGTTGTGATTTATTTTTCTCATTTTAACTTATATCGCTTTTGTGACTTGGTGTATTTTTCCCTAGAGGGATCTCCAAATCATGTTTCAGGCCCCACAAAACAGCAAGAAGGATTTCTTTGCAAAGAAAATTTGTTTTAAAGAATCTTTTCAGTCGACATTTTCTGAGTTTCATTAGTTTCACCAATGCCCCCCCACTGTAATTTGTGTGAATGTAGGTAGACAAATGGTCTGCATAAATGGTCACTGGGATATCAGTGGTTAAACCCCACATGTCAAAGGCAACTAAGCTGCAGAGGCAAATGAAAGCCCTAATTTAGAAGTAGCAGCACAGACCCTTAGAACAACAGGGGGATCAGTGCAACAGAATGACCCAGCAGATGTTAATTCCAACCTCACCACTAGGCAGGGTACTTCTACAGGTTCTGCCTGAGGTTCTGACGCATCAAACAAAAGTCAGGGGAAAAATCTTGATCTACCCTGAAAACTGTCAGCACAAAGTGAGTTCAGGGACACAGAAAATTCAGCAGCCAGTGCAAACCATGACGAACAATGTGACGTGGAGATTTCAACCAATATGAGAAAAAAGACATCAAGAAATTAGAGGGGACTCTGAGTACCATCTAGCCTACTAATTCTATTCTGCTGAGCTAAAGCATCACAACTTGAACATGGATCCACTTCTGATGAACTGATACTTGTCAATTATCCCGTAAGAGGTGGGCTAATAACACATAAATAGCACTCAATAAGGGAAAAAAAAATCTTACTTTTAATTTCTTTTTTTTAAACTTTTTTAAATGTTTTTATTTATTTTTGAGAGAGAGAGAGAGAGACAGAATATGAGTGGGGGAGGGGCAGAGAGAGAGAGGCACAGAATCTGAAGCAGGACGCGGGGCTCGAACTCATGAACCGTGAGATTATGACCTGAGCTGAAGTCGGACGCTTAACTGACTGAGCCAGCCAGGCGCCCCATAATTTCATGACTTACTAGCATGTCTTGTACTGTAGAAAATTTGCCAGCTATAACAAGGATATGGCAGTCCTGCATTGTAGTTAAGTTGGAGTATGTTATTTTTAAAAATAAATTCTTATATTTTATTATTTTTATTTCTGAGAGAGAGTACACATGCAAGTGTAAGTGGGGAGGGGCAGAGGGAGAGGGAGAGAGAGAGAGAGAGAGAGAGAGAGAGAGAGAGAGAGAGACTCTTAAGCAGGCTCCATGCCCAGCAGGGAGCCCCACTCGCAGCTGGATCCCACAAATATAATGACACAAATATAATGACCTGTGCTGAAATCAAGAGTCAGACACTTAACTGTCTGAGTCACCCAGGTTCCCCCAGCATAAATTATTTTAAAGTAATTTCTATCATCTGCATGAAACAAACTTTCAATATTTAAAATAAATCTGTTTTCTAAACATTTCCACAAAACCAAAAAGTCAGAACACCATCTTTTGAAAGAAAAAAATTACAAGTGCTGACTCTAATGGTTAAAAGGCATTAGTAGTGAGAGATGTCGGGAGTTTGGATGGGGAAGCGAGAATGGGAAGGGGAGGGGAGGGTATGGAGATGGGGGGTAAAGATCAAGGTTAAATCTAGTGAGAAGACTTTTTCAGGAGAAATTGCCATCTAGCCAATGCCTTAGGACAGTGGTACTCCCCATAAAGGCCAAGGAAAGCTAAGGGTCTCTGAGACACTTTGAGGGTATTCAAAAACTCAAACTATTTTTATAATAATACTAAGACATTATTTGCCTTTTCCTTGTGTTATTTTGCACCAATGGTGCAAAAGCAATAGTGAATAGAACTCTTGGTGGCTTAGCACAACGCAAAGCAGTGGCTCAAACTGTAACCAGTAAAATGTACCAGTTTTAATGTTATGTTATTGTACTAGTATAATACACATTGTACGTCACTGCCATTCACTGGCAGGGGGGAAAAAGCCAGAAAAGAGTTTCACTTTAAATGTCTGTTACAAGGCAATACAGATTATTAATTTTATTAAATATCATCCCTTTAATACACATCTTTTTAATATTCTGTTTGATTAAAGGGGTAGTATGCAAAAAGCACTTTTACTGCATACTGAACTATAAATGTCTCAAGGAAAAGCACTTGTAAGGCTGAGTTGTGACCTGAATTAGCCACTTTTTTGAGAGAATATCATTTTACTTGAATCACTGAAGAATCATGTTTCTCTAGACTTGGGTATTTGGCAGACATTTTCTTAACAATGCACCAAGTAAAGATTATCACTTCAAGGAAAATAACTGACAGTTTTGCTCCCATGATAAAATTCAAGCTTCAAAGCAAAAATTAGAATTTTAGACAAATTGTATCTACAAGTGTGAGCTTGACAGCTTTCCAATGCTCAAAGACTTTTCTGATGAGATAGTAGTGATATTAACGAATATAATATTTTATGGTGAAATATGCCAGCATTTGAAAGATCTGTACAACTCAGTGAATCAATATTATAAATGACCAATATATCATGTTATGAAATCATAAACGGGTAAAAGATATAAGATATCTTATAAGGCATAAGATAAAACAATAAATTTTAATAGCTTCATGATTCAACTACCTCTCAATACAGCATCACGCTTCTCATGGGTCATGGGTCATGTATTACATCAGAAGTTGTCTGAATCTGCCCCATGGCCTACTTTTGAAAATGGAGTTTTATTGGAACACAGCCAGGCCTATGTGTTATACACTGTCTGTGGCTGCTTTAGACCCAGACAGCACAGTTGAAGAGTTGTCACAGAAACTTTTATGGCATATAACCCCCCCCAAAAACTTAAAAGAGGTACTGTTTGGCCACTTACAGAATCAGTTTGTTTACCCCTGTCTTAAATTAACGTTCTGCAATTTACGCTGTTTCTACCTTTCTTATAAGGACACCAGACATGCTGGATTAAGGGCCCCCCCTACTCTAGTATGACCTCATCTTAAATCTTAATCACATCTGCAACAAACTTATTTCCAAATGAGGTCACATTCTCAGGTACTATGGGTTAGGGCTTCAACATATCTTTTTGAAAGATGCACTTGAACCCATACATTCATACATAAGAAAATTAGCTTTGAAAAGGAAAACTGAAATGGAAGAATTATGAACAAAGAAATTGTTAAACTATGTGAGTAAAACTAGAAAAAAATTGACTACTCTCTCTCTCAAAATAAATAAATAAACTCTGAAAAAGAAAGGGGGGGCTGGGTAGCTCAGTCAATTGAGCATCTAACTCTTGATCTCTCTCTCCCCCCCTCTGCCCTGCTTGCACTTTCTCTCTCTCTCTCTCTCAAAATAAATAAATAAATAAATAAACTTAAAAAAACTTCTTTTTGAAGGACTATGCAAGCACATGAGTTTGAAGGCCATGCAACAGTCTAGTCATTTCCTTCCAAACACCTTTAAGTCCTCTGTCCTCTCCTGTCATTGCACTCATCAGGCTTAAGTCTAACCCTGGTTCAACCCAACTAATTACCAATTCCACACCTGTACTCAAGCAGCTCATTGTCGCTGAGAAACGCCTGAGACCATGCTGACTGGTTTCACATTCAATCCAAGATTACAACACTCTAGAGGATACACCACACTGCCTAGCGGTCCTACTAGTCTGGCATGTTCAACTACTTCACACCTTCTTGTCTTTCCTCAACATTCCTATCTCACTGCCTCCACATCTCAACTAGCAGCTTATAACTTTACCTCATAGCTCCTTGAGAAAATGGTTGGAATAAAATCAGACCTTTCTCATCTTCTCTCCAGCAACCCTCATTTGTACCCATGCTTTGCCTCCCACTTACCACTATGGTGACGTCGCTCCCACAGAAGTCTGCATTCCTCTTATGCTCTGGGCCCTGTCCTCTCTCAGCTCCTTGAAGACACTGTCCCTAAAGTTACCTCCTCTTACGTGTATCATTACCAATACCTCTTTATATCACATCACACCCATCAACTTAACAACGTGCTTTCATATATCCTGTCTTAAAAAACCCTCCCATCTCTCCACTTTCCTTCAGAGATGAACTTCTGAAAAGAGTCTTCTATGTTGCCATTTCACTTCCTTAGCTACATTTTCCGCCCAGTCCATTCCAAACAGACTTCCTTCACACCATTCCATGAAGACATTTCATTAAGGACAATGATAGTTTCCATGTTGCCAAATCCAATGGCTACTTCTCTCTTCTTATCTAACGGATCCATTGATCACTTCTTCCTACTTGATCTCTAATTTTGGAGTTCTCCCTGGTTTAGTGTTAGTTCCTCTCTCCAGTCAACAGACACCTTTAGGTACTTTACCTTGTGGTTAAAATACCATTGTTATGCTAATGATTTTCTAATCTACATTGCAAACTTGATTTCTTTCCAGAAGGGCCTACTTGCCATCTTCATTTTTATATCCAATAGATATCTTCAATCTAACTTGGTGAACATAAAACTTTGGATTCCTTTTTTTTATATTTATTTATTTAAAGAGAGATGGAGTGAGGGAGGGGCAGAGACAGACAGAGACAGACAGAGACAGAGTGGCGGGGCGGGGGGGGGGGGGGGGGAGAGAGAAATAAAGAGAGAATCCCAAGCAGGCTTCACACTGTAAGCACACAGCCGATGCAGGGCTCGATCCCATGAACCGTGAGATCATGACCTGAGCCAAAATTAAGAGTCAGACACTTAATTGACTGAGCCACTCAAGTGCCCCAAGGATTTCTAATATCTCTATACCAGACTCTCAACCCCATACCTGTATTCTGCCTTATATTCAGTCTCAGTTAATGGCATGATCCTTCACTTCTTAAACCAAATTAAACCAAAATTGAGCAGTTACCCTTGATACCTCTATTTTTCTTATTACTTATATCTAATCTCTCCCCCCAAAAAATCTGTCTTCTAAATCTTCAAAATATATCCATACTGATTGCTTTGAGAGTTGCTTTGTGGCCTATTAATTGGCTAGTTACTAAAAATGGTTAATAGATATTTAAGAAGAATGTGTATTCTCACTGGAGGGATGTTCATGAGATCAAGCTTATTAACTGTATTTTTTAAGTAAAATCTTCTATATTTTTACTAATTTTTTGTCTTGATCAGTTTTTGAGATGAGTTTTCAAATACTCTAATGTTGGATTGTCTTCAGATAAATCCGGTAATTTTGACCTTTGTATATTTGAGACCTAATTGTTAAGTACACATAATTTAGAATTGGCTATCACTCAGTGAATTTTAACTGTTTATCATTTTATAGTGTCTCTTCTTATCTATAAATAATAACTTTTCCTCAAAGTATTTTTTCTAATACTAATGTATCTGCATCGAGACTGGTTTAATAAACTTTCTTCTGTCCTTTCACTTTGGATGTTACTATATCCTTTTGATGTGGGGAACAAAGGGAAAAGGAAATGCAGATAAAATTAAATTTCCTTATAACCTACAGCCCATTGAAAAATACTTGAGGCAGGTAGAGTATAACATTCTTCCAGGAACTCCCAACTGTTTTAATGTTAATGTTTGCTAGAGGGGCAAACAACCTTAGCTTGACAACAGCTAGGCCTCCAGGATCCTCGAGTCTTCTTTAGCTTATGAAAATCCTTTCAGAAACCTCCCTTGTCTTTACCTTCCCCAACTCCCAAGTATATAATCAATTGCTCATCACAATCCCAGTGTAGCTCTTTCTGCCCATGGGTCCTGTCCCCGTACTTTAATAAAACTGCCTTTTTGCACCCAAGACATCTCAAGAATTATTTCTTGGCTGTTGGCTCCAAACCCCAACACTTCAAACTACATCACTTATATTTTAGATAATTCTCTTCTAACACCTCTTATCTGGTTGACAATCTTGGCCTTTCAACTGGAGGGTTTAGTGCACTTACATTTAATATTATTACTGGTATATTTGGAATTATTGCTATCCCCTAATCATTCGTGTGTGTGTGTGTGTGTGTGTGTGTGTGTGTGTGTGTGTGTGTGTAGTTAATGTTACTTGTTTTTTTTCCTTGACTTCTTTTGGAATGAATTTTTTTTTTTTAATGACACTTTTTCTCAGTCACTGTTTGGAAGATATACTTGTACTCTCAATTTCTATTCTCTGAGAGATTACTCTTAAAATCTTAAGCTAGATATTTAACTGAAAGTCTAAAACTATTCAATATCCCTATTATTCTCCTAAATATCTTAGATAACTTGTGTTTTGATAGCTACCCTATCTTATATTTATTGTTATTTTCCTACTTTAGTTTTATGTTTAACACTCAGTTAATATATTTCTTCATGGTTCTATGTAGTCAATTTTTTAATTTTATATATACATATTTTTCAAAGTTTATTCTTTTATTTTGAGAGAGGGAGCATGAGCAGGGGAGGGACAGAAAGAGAGGAGGAGAGAGAATCCCAAGCAGGCTCTGCATTGTCAGCACCGAGCCTGACAAGAGGCTCAATCCCATGAACCATGAGATCATGACCTGAGCTGAAATCAAGAGTTGGGGGCTTAACTGACTGAGCCACCTAGGCACCCCCTCCTTAAGAAGAATTTTGAAAACCTATGTAACCTTCACATATTTTTTAAGGTAACATCTAAATTTCAAATTTATGTTGAAATATGATACACAGTACTTTTTGACACATAATAATTTTGATATATCACTTTTTAGAAAATGTAACTGCCAGAGGCCATTGGTAATGTTATAACAGAATACTACAGACCAGGAGGCTGATAAACAACAGCATTTATTTCCCACAGTTATGGCAGCCAGGAAGTCCAAGATCAAGGCATTGGCAGATTTGGTGTTTGGTGGGAGCCCACTTCCTGGTTCCATTTACTTGCTGTGTCCTCACATAAGGGAAGGACAAGGGAACTCTCTGGGGTCTCTTTTATAAGGACACTGATCCCACTCATTAAGTTCCACCCTCATGACGTAATCACTTCTCAAAGTGATTAGACCCCACCTTCTAATGTCATTACACTGAGAACTAAATTTCAGCTTATGAATTTTAAGAGAATGAAAACATTCAGTTTATAGCTGTTAAGCAATGAATTTTAATACTATATAAATTTGGTATCTACCATCATTAAAAATACATTTAAAAGCACTTCCTAAATTGAAATTTTATCATTTTCCTTCTACGTGAACTTATACTTCCAGTACACTTACTCTCCCTGACAACTGAATTTTATAACATATTTTTGTATTCACAAGTTTTTTATTTATCACCTTCACACATTTCTCTGCAACAAACATGTATATAAACTGAAGTTTAATGTAATTTTTGTATTTTCTTTGAGCATAAGGCTCTGAGTGTTGAAATTTGTCTTCCAGATTAGTTGCCATTATAATTATTATTAATATACAATGAACTAAAACAATTTTCATATATTAAAAACTTATAACCAAAACATAAATATATTTTAAAATTTGTTAAGTAACTATTAAACATAAAAACTAACATTTTATTGAAAGTTCTTCTCTTTAAGGCAAATGACACTTTTTGCCAATTAATTATTTCATCCATAGGTAAATGTTACTTATTTATAGATTAAGTTATAGGAATACATGCAATTAATTATATTTTTATTTTTCATTGTTATACATATGTACTGAGAAACTTTGTTCTCATAACTAAGTAGATAGCAAGGGAAGAATTTTAAAGCAATGCCACTCAACTCCTTGAACTCCTTCTGAGTTGAAAAGCAAAAAATGTCATATAAAGACCTATCATAAGAAACATAATTACCATCTAACAACTCAATTTATTGGAAGGAAAGAATTAGAAATCTCCTAACGTGCAAAGGGATTTTTTATCTGGTTATTAGAATCATTTCCCCCACCTCAATTTCTGGGAAGTACACCAAAAAAGCTTTGCCAAGACTTATCTGAATATAAATTACATGTGCTATTCTTTCACTTAGAGGAATTTTGTTTCATCCAAAATATTCAGGAAGAAATTTAGAAAAATGAATATTATTAATTTAATTACAACTCTGTCAATACAATATGTTTGATAAAATGCTATCTAATCATGCTTTTTTCACTAAACTTCTTATACTTTGAGGTAACTCAAAGTGGATACAATGTGCAGTTGTGAAAAATAATACAACAAGTTCTCCTCTGCCCTTTATTTGGTTTCCTCCTCTAATCACATGTTTTTAATATGCTTTCATCAGTACCTCCAAGCTGTAGATTTAGCTCATTCAGTATATGGAAAAAGTCTTTCACACAATCCAACTGACAAAGCCAGTACTCGATGTCCAATTAAGCAGCAATATCAGAATTCGTTCCTTTCAGAAAGAAGTTGACTTCATTTTAAAATAATGCAATGTATGCATTTTTAGGATATTATTAAAATATGAGAAAAAATTGCAGCATGTTTTGTCAGCTAGGTTACTTGCTTCTGCAGATAAGATTTAAATGATGTACAATTAATAGAATCATTTCATAATCATTTCCTAATCAGCTATAATAAAAACAAGACAATAACAACATTGTTTCTCAATATTTATTTTGTAATAATGCAGTGTAATGAATAGCTGAAATGGTAAGTTTTTTATGACATGAGAAATGTGATAAAAACACACTTCCCCTACTTTGGTAAGTGAACTGTGCACATGAGGTAAGCTTTGTTTTTGATCCTTTTGGAATGTTTAATGGAAAGTTAATATAAAATCAGAAAGAAT
Organism: Panthera uncia; assembly: GCF_023721935.1. Classification (NCBI taxonomy): domain Eukaryota; kingdom Metazoa; phylum Chordata; class Mammalia; order Carnivora; family Felidae; genus Panthera; species Panthera uncia. The sequence continues at coordinate 14,643,122 of NW_026057576.1, forward strand.
CCTATTAATTTTGTTAGATACAGTTATCTTAAATATAAATTCAGACCTTTCCTCTGAATTTATTAAAGGAAAAAAGATACATATTACTAAAATTCCACCAGTCCAGCAGCCAAAATATAGTATTATTTTTTGTTAATAGGAGGTAGAAATGATTGAACATTTTATAAGATGAATATTAATAGTAACTGGAACACATATTTCATTATTTGGTAAAAAACTTATTTTTAACTATCTTATTGGAAAACGCACATGAGCTTTTTTCACCTTAGTTTTTCACCACAGTTTTTTTTTTTTCACCACAGTTTTTTCACCTTAAATATCTTGAAGACTCAGTAATCTTAAAAAGCATTCCACTGATATTTATAAGAATCAACATCATGAACCTATTCTACTTGGTCAGTGCAAAGGTTCTTTTTGTTTTAGAAAATAAAGAGTCCCAGAAATGTGGGGAAAGAGTAGCTTTACAAGGGAGAGACCTGACAAACACTACCTGAGCCAGGTGATCAAGGTCAACATCAACCGTGGGAAGTCATGTTGATTGTACGTACCCTGGATATGATGTGATGAGAATGGCACTTTATCTCTACAGCCTTCCTCCCCAATCCCTATAATGCCAGTCTAATTATGAGAAAAACATCAGAAAAAATAGCTGACCAGTCTCCTCAAAACTGTCAAGACATCCAAACCAAGAAAGCTGAAGAAACTGTCATAGCCAAGAGAAGACTAAGGAGACATGATGCTTAAAGGTAACGTGGGATCCAGGAACAGAAAAAGAATATTAGATAAAACTAAGAAAATCTGAATAAAATGTATGTTTTAGCTAATAATACTGCATCAATATTGGTTCATTAGTTGTAAAAATATGCCATAATAATGTAAGGTGTTAATAACAGGGGAAACTGGGTATGGGTATATATAAGAACTCTGTACTATCTTTGTAATTTTTCTGTAAATCTAAAATTGTTCAAAAATGTAAAAACTTTACTTCTTAAAAAAGTACTAGGGATAAGTATCTTGAATACCTAAGGTAAAAAAGAATTAAGCATATAAAAAGTGTAAATGTATGTGTTTAATTTTCAGCATTTTTTCCCTTGCTTTGCTCTCATATAATTCTCTCTCCAAACTGATAACAGACCAGAGGTAAAAGTGGCAGAATCATTAAACAAAAATTTTTAACACCACCACCCCATTTCTACCCAATATCTGAATTCAGGACATCCCAACATGGCATATTATTTATACTTAATGCTGCTTATAAGACCATGTTTCCCCTTAACCAAAATACACAGAAGACAGAAATCAGGATAATCTTAAGGGTTTTAATTATTTTTTAACTTCCTCAAAATTAATATTTTGATTTATTATTTTATTTTGTACCCTGAGGTTTTATAGTCCAGTTGAACACACCGTATAGTAAGATTTGGGATCAGTGAAGTATATGCCTTTCTCATGTGTAGCAGGAGTATTATAAATGCCTGTGAGCTCTCAGGTAGATCAATTTAAGAAAAATAATCGATACAAAGGTTGATGGTTTCCTTAAAACTATCTCTGCAGAAGTCTTTCCTTTGGAAAATCTTCCTGTACATTATGGCCACCTAGTTTGAAGACCACTGGAATGGTGAACTGTGGAATCCCAGATGGATAGAAATGAGGACAAGAGGGTGATTATCACTGGAGAAAAGCAGTAGGGCCACTGGTTTAGAAGCCTTGTTGGAGTCGAAGTTGAATTCCTGGCAAGGTCAAAAAAGGAAAACAAACAACAAGAACAAGATGATGACAAACAAAATGTGTTTTAAAAAAAAGAAAGAGGGGTACCTGGGTGCCTCAGTCGGGTAAGCCTCTGACTCTTGATCTCAGCTCAGGCCATGATGTCACAGTTCATGAGTGTGACCCTGCATTGGGCTCCATGCTAACACTGTGGAGCCTGCTTGGGATTCTCTCTCTCTTCCTCTCTCTCTGCCCCTCCCCCGCTAATGCACTCACTCTCCCTCTCTCTCTCTCTCAAAATAAATAAATAAATGTTAAAAAGAGACAGAGAAAAAAAGAAAGAGAGGGAAAACAAGAGAAAACTCAAGCCAAGAGTTTCCGCATGCTATTTGGATGGGAGAAAGTACCAGGACCACCAGCATGTTCTGGAAGGTCTGTTTTCTCAGACATCCTCATGATGACCAAGTCCATTCCTGCTCAAGTCTATCTTGTTCATGACTGTGTACAAGTTCCCAGCACATGGGAAATACTCAGTAATTATTTGACGACTAATTGAATGGATATAGGAAGTTTACACTGCAAGGTACGATTCAGGGAAAATTTTCTCTACCTATCTGCCTTGTCTATCAGTGCTAGAAGTGAAAATAAGATGACCATATTTATAGTTTAACAGCACCATTTTCCGAAACGTATTAAGTACATGTACTTTGTATAGAAATATCTCCTTGAGCTTTTCTAAAAGACATTTTTAACACGTGGAAAAAATAGTTCACTCTGCAATAGTAACCCTATTGGGTCCACTGCTCTTCCCTCCCCTTTTCCTGAGGGGCTAATGGAAGTCTCACGCTTTATAATTCTGCACATGAAATACTCTGCTCATATTTACTGTTCTGAAAACAATCAAGGTCCAATTCTGTTTTCTTCTTTTCTTGACTTTACAGCACATTTGCTCAAGAAGCATATTTTCTCCGGCTACTGATTACTGATTCATTTTCACCTGGACGTCGGGGGAGGAGGTGCCTGCACACCAGCTCTCCACCTGACAGTCAATGCCATTCACACACAACACTCTTGATAAGAATTCCTCTGAGTAAAGCCACAAAATAAGGCAAAGGATACAGCAGATGCGTTTAGCTCAGAAACATTTCAGTAACAATCTTCTTCTATTTTCTTACAGATGATCAAGTCTAGAATTGTCAAGCTAGACTGTTGTTTGTTTCTTTTTTTAAGTAGGCTCTCCAGCCAAGGTGGGGCTTGAACTCACCCCAAGATCAAGAGCTGCATGCTCCACCAACCGAGCCAGCCAGGTACCCCTATACTGCTGGGTTTTTAACTGTTTTGCCACAAGAGCAAATATATTTTAGTCATGCTGAAGGTTCCTGCCTAAGTAGGTGTTCCCAATAGTGTTTGAGGGTTACACTGAGAAACGGATAGCAAAACTCTCTTGCCAGGCACTGGGAATTCCCAGTGCCAGGTATTATGGGGTAGAATTCAGCCTAAATATTTCACACACCTTTAACTCTTCCCCAACTCAACGCCCCCCCTCCCCCAACTTCTTGCTAATTCCTTCAAAGTTAGCTTTTCTATCTTAATACCTCCAGTTGCCATTTTGCTGTTATGAAATTCTAATCCGCGTCAAGGAAAACCCATCTTTGAGAAGTACCTAAGTGCCACATTATGAACTGCAAAGCTCCCACAGAGCAATTTAAAATGATGAATATCCTTTTCAAACATCCTTTTCAAAATTGCACATGGACTTCAGCCAGTCACAAGACAGAGATGTGGAGGATGCATTAAACTCCCCATCTGTTCTTCACATTGCTCATCATTGATTTATAACCCACAGTAAGTCATTTGGCCACACAAACAGAGCTGACAGGCAAGTGCAACACCCAGCAGCTGAGGTGCAAACCCTACGAAAAGATGCATCTGTGGCATTAATATTTTTTTCCTCCCTGCACCCTGATGTGACGCATTGCCATTCCAAATACAATTCTACCCACTATTCTCAGAAACACAAACAAACCAACCAACCCTGGGGTACATTTTAGACTTTGAGAAAATAAAGCTCCTCGGGGATAACTTCAGACTTCTGCTTTCATTAAAGCAGCTTCAACACATTTTCGCTCCCTTCAAACACGGCAGCAAGTGTAAATTTCTTCCTTCCTGTGTCATGTCCTATTAACAGAATCACTGTTTTTGCTTTCTAGACTGTGTACCATTCACTGATTAGGTGAGACATAAAGATATTTCCTTTTTCACAAGCCATGAGAGGGCACCGTGTGTTGCAGGAGATAAAACAAAGGCCACAGATTCATGCAAGTAACTCCAAGGCATAATTAACATTGGTGTGATTTCGGAGCATTATCTCAAAGTAGGCATATGGGATAGCCACCTTCCTCTGACACTTCCAACCGGACCCATCTTCTATAAGAGCTGAAGGGTAACAAAAATTATGCAAGGTTATACTGTGGAACTGACAGAAGGCCGAATGTGAAGTGGGAATGTTTGGTGTTAGTGTTCACCTTGTTGCACAGCTGCCGTTTTGGCCCCACTGACCCTTCACGTTGGCAGCCACCAGGATTTTTCCCTTTTGGGAATATTCCATAGGACAGTTCTTCAGAATGTTCCATGGACCTCTCACTGACATTTTCTATTATCTTCTCTCCACCCTTCCCTTCCTGTGCCCAACCTTTCTGTTCTATACCTAGCTTCACCCATAAATATCAGACCCCTAACAGTTCCAATTTAAGAACAAACTCATGTAATATGCTCAGATGCTCATGGCTAACACAGAAATACCTCTGGCTTTTCACTCCCACAAGAAACTACAGTACATTTTAAACAGGGGCTTCTAATAAACTATTAACTTTAAGCCTAGAGAAAGGTTCTCCTGCTGGAAATTTCAAGTAAAATAGGAAAAAAGAAAGTACGTTTTTGGAGAGGAAGGTCAGTGACTTCTAAGATATACTATTTCACTATTGTTTCCTGGGTCCTAGCCATTTCATGCCTGTAATCATTGGAACGCTTTGATCCTAGAGAATAGAATCTTATCCTTGTTACTTCAAGTAAGAAGGGAGTTACTATAAGGATACATATCGCAATAAGAGCAACTGGAATTTTAAAGGACCCCAGAAATAGCCAGGGTTAATCAGCTTCACAGAAATAGAAATGTAGTTTGGAAACTGGAAAATAGTTCAGGATCCAAGACAAATCCAAGGACTGGGTTAACTTGGGGTCCTCTTGAGAGCAGGGATTCATCTATTCCCTCACCATCATGGGGACTCAGTTCCCCTTGGCTTCTGTTTCCTTGTGGCTCTGAGCCAACCACCTCTCCTCTGCATGTATGTAGATTTTTGCTAACTCATTACTTTTGCTTATTCATAACTTCTGCTTACTCATAATTTCAGCCTACACACGGTCCTTGCCATCTCATAGTCCAGGGGTTGTGTCGTTAGCTTCTGTTCTGGATTCCAACTGACCACCTCTAATATTTCCAGTTTGAATGTCCTAGCAGGAGAAGTTACCTGAACCAGTTAATTAGCATTCTTCTTATTGAGGTGGAGCCTTGATACCCAGCGTCAGCCAAAGTATTCTTAGCTAAGAATCAAGTTGGCTGGTTTAAGCAAAAAAGGAATTTAATGAAAGGATATTGGATCAGAGAAATGCTCAGAGAATGAACACATGAACAGAAACAGAGAGGCTGAGCACCCAGAATCCCAACCAATCATACCTCCAAATCAGACAAGTGGGAACACTATTGCCATCACTGAACAGTAGGAGCCACAACTCGTAACTGACACCTGGGCACTGAAGACCCGATGTCACTGCTTGTCCCCCTTCCCCTGCTGGCCCTAGGAACTGGATGTTGTTGCATTCACTGCCACAAAGCACTCTTCTTATCTCAGCTCCCTTGTACGACCAATTTCCAATTCTATCTCTAAGGAAGGTACATTTGATGGGCCAAGTCTAGGTCACATGCTCTCGCTCTAGCTGCATTGGGGGTTGGGGTGGAGATGGGAAAAATGAGAATGTGCACGTGGCCTTTTTGGCTTCACCAATTAAGCCCATCTCATCTGCTCAGGAACAGAACATGGCTCCTCACTCAGCAGAGGACTGTGGGTAGGGTGGGCATTTTGATTGGCTGGTCCAAGACAACCTCATAAATGAAAAAGTAAAGGAAATTCTTTCACGTGCTCTATTGGCTTGACGCCCCACACAACACGCTCAGATTCAATGTAGGTATTTATATGTTTGTCTGCCTTATTGGATCAGAAGCATTTTAGGGCAGAGACTGTCTTCTTTATTTTTATCTCCCCAGTGCCTGGGGCACTGCTTGGCATATAGCAGATGCTCCAAAAATGTCTGTTGAATTTAATAGCACTTAAGGTCCAGGAATCTGTCCATAGTGTTAGATAACATAAATTTCTCCATGTTTGGGGGAAGACTGTGATTTAAACAAACACACAAACAAACAAACAAACAAAAAACCAAAGGACTTATTGACACGACATGAAAATGCCAAAGAAGTAAAAATTTTTATGACCTACCCTCTTCTCAGTTACCTCAGTTCCTCTACAGGGCAAAGAGCTCTGAGATTGTGGAACATGAGAACTGCTTGAAAGAAGAGAGATTAAGGCATGAGAGAGAGGATAGAGTTTGGGGAGGGAATATCAAAAGGGGGCAGAGATGATGGGATCAATCAAAGGGGGGCAGAGAATTAGTCTAGGGAGTATTGGAAACAGAACACAAGCCTTCCTGGAAGGAAATTCGAGAATGGACAAAGTAATTCTGAATGTTGCCTTGATGACAGCACCAAGAAGGAAAGACAGAGGCAGCATTTTTATGCACTCTTTATATGCAAGACAATAGCTAGGAACTGTGTGTGTGTGTGTGTGTGTGTGTGTGTGTGTGTGTGTGTGTTTAAGTTTCACAACAACCTATGAGAGTGCGTCTGTTATTTCTATTTTATATGTAAGGAAAATAAGACTCAGAGAGGGTGATTGGCTTAATCACACAGATAATAAGTGACAGCATCAGAATTTAATGATTCTCCATCTGATTCCAAATTCCACTCTTAAAAACAACAGCAACGACAAAACCAATCCATCCATCCCTGAGTAAGACAGAAAAGGATCAGAGAGACAGTTTGAATGATCATGAATGATCATCCTAAAAGCTAGGATTATGTCTCCAAACTGCCTGCAAACTCCCAGTAACTTGAATGGTGCCTGACCTACTTTTGAAAACTTTCTATGTAAGTAAATCTGACAATTAACATTTTTGAGATCTTTTATATATGAAATTAAAAAATAACGAAGACAAAAGAAGCTTTACCTCTCATACTGGTTGTTTTTTTGTTTTTGTTTTTTCACAGTTTATGGTCATTTGCTTCAGTAGCCATAGGCAATTAAGTTCAGGAAATGTCAAGAAAAGCCTTACAGATTACGTATGTATTCCTTACTTCTTTTGTATTGAAACACAATCAGTATATAAAAACCAAAAATTTCTTGGATATTACTATTTATGATGAGGTTGCGTAAAAAATCTAAGGTAGAACACTGAAGGATATAGATGGATGTGACAAAACTCATGGGAGTGGCATGTGAATGGGTCAAATTTAGAATGCAAACAGAAGTGTGTTGGGAGAGAATCTGAATCTCTGAATTCAGAGAATCTCTGAATCTGCCCTTTTTTCCATACAGCTCATTGCACTGCCCTGCATTTTACATGATACGAAAGATTCACAGAGAAAAGATGAACACAAACTCACAATTCCCCTGGAGAAGGAAGAGGGAGCAATAGAGCCTCTCCCCACTTACCAAGGGGGACTCAGAATCTGTCCCTACCTAGAGAACCAGTACACATGGGCACGGCCAACATAATCCCAGGAGAAGGGCACTGGTAAGTAGGAGTAGTTGTGCACGTGTAAATGGTCACTAAGACGTGTGCATCATCCTTCTATACTGATTTGCATGATTCATTTTTCTAGCCATAGTTGGACCCCGCTCAGGGTGAGCAGCAGGACAGGAGGGAGCAGGGACTGGAGGAAACGGAGCCATACCTTCACAGGGGCTCGGCCCTTCACCAGGCAAATAAGTCAGAGCCAACTGGATTGTTGAATTGTCAGAGCAGAAGAGACCGCAGACATCTTAAATGATCAGTTGAAGTAAGTTTTACAGTAAAAACAAAAAAACAAACAAAAAACAGGCATCCAGAGTCTTTAAGTGAAGATCACGAGGCTGATTGGTAACCGAAGTTCGTCTTGTCATTGAAAGGCTCCCTCCCTTCCCAGAGTTCTTTTAAGGTCTATGACCCTCTCTAAGCCAGTTACCCCGTAGGGACTTTTACGGTTGCCGGTTTCCCAGGCAGTGATGGAGACTGCGATCCCGTTCATTTCATCTGATGGTCTGGCAGAGGATTCAGAGGGGAAAGAAGAGAAAAGCACGGAAGGAGAGACGCGTGAGGCGAAGCCCGACACAGGATGGGGCAAAGTCCTCATGCTGCTCAGAGCTGGGCTTGCTGCGATCGACCGACCGGGGCTCGTGGTTTGGAGTGGGGGCTGCGCGGGACTCATAATAGATGTTTGAGTAAGAAACTTGGCAGGAAGCAGATGCTTTCACCTGCTGAGAAGTTCCTGAGCCCCCCAAAGAAACTGCACCCCCATAACTCCCCCCCCACACACACACACACAAAGTTAAGGGCACCACACCTGCCTTCCCCAGATGGGGCTCCCTGTGCGAACGCCTCCTCGTCCTCCAGGATTTTCCAGCGCGGGCTCAAGCTCCTCCCTCGCCGGAGCGGGGCTGCTGTCCTCCAGCCAAGCGCCAGCCAGAGCAGCGGCTGGGGGGCGGCGGGGAGTGGGCCCCGCTCGCAGCCATTGGCTGTGCGGGCCGCAGGGGCGGAGGGAGACCCGCGGTCCCGCCGACTCGGCGGCTCCGGCTTCACTCCAGCTGCGCCCGTCGCCCGCCCGTGCGCTCCGGCAGCTCACCGCACGCTGCGCCTGACTTCCCCGCGGACGGCTTCGCGGGCGCGGATCGCAGAGACCCGGGGGCCTGCGAGGAGCTTGGCGCCGCCCTAGTCCCACCCGGGGTGCCGGAGGGCGGCCGGGGAGGTCGGAGCGTCCCGACCCGCAGGTCAGTGACAGGCTCCCGACGCCGCCCGCGCGCGGAGGCAGAGGAGCGGGGAGCCGGGGACGCGCGGGGTGCCGAGCGCCGGAGGAGGGCTCGCCCTCGGCGGGGAGCGCCCCGACTCCTCGCGTGGGGCGGCCTCGAGTTGCGGAGCTTCCACTCCCTCCGGAGCCGCCTCCCAGACTCTCCCCGGCTCCCGGAGGTTTGGCTCCTTCTCTGGACACCCCGAATCCATCCCATTTGTGGCTAACCGTGTCCTTTGCGGCCCCCAGCAACCTCCGCAGGTCGGAGGTTCCAGATTCTCGGGATGACCTCCCTGGGCGACGGAATGCCCGTGGCCCCGGGAGCACCCGCTTTTGTCCCGGACCCAGAGAGCCGGGAGGACCTGCCCCCGCGTCCGCTGCTGCACAGATTGACTCCTCTGTGCAAGTGTAGACAGTTCTACACTTTGCAGAACGTGTTTCTAGGTGCATTGTTTGCTTTTGCCTTTGTGGTTCGTGCGGTCACCTCTCCGGATTTCCAGGGTCATCCGGCCATTCCTCTACTCGCCACGCGCACACTGCCCGCTTTGCATCTTCCTGTGTTTGCGGGAGTCTTTTCACCCATCTTGGGTGGCTTCAAATCCGGGGAAGTTTTACCTGGTGCTGAACACTTGCGTTCCCCAGCGGTGGCTTCCGAGTTCCCGAAGAAGCCAGCCGCGCCAGCTACTTTCCCCTTTTCCCGGGTCTGAGGAGATGCTGGAATCCCGTGTTTCCCTGTCGAGGTGCGTGGATTACGGACAAATGACATCCTAGATATTTAGGAGAGAGGTGTGTGATGTGCCCCACTCCGGGTAGCAGAAGGATGCGTTCATTCACAGAAGCATCTTGTTGAGGACCAGGTTTGTGGCTGTACCTGCGCGCTTTCTGCCGCTGCTTGCCTGCGGCCCGCCAGGCTTGGGTTGGTGTCAGACTCCGGGGGCAGGGTCTGTTTCCTAACCTCCTTCAGGTCCTCTGCCTGTTAAATGTCCTTCGTTATTTATTTATTTACTTATTTATTTATTTTACTGAAGTGTGTAAGTACTTAGGTGGTTCTTTGTGGTGGATAATAGGATCCTATGGTTCTGGACATTCTCAAAGCCTTTTGGTCCAGTCCACGCTGTAGGTGCAAAGGGCGAAACCCACAACGATTACGCCCTGGGGCCAACCCCAGGGACCACTCCTCAAGATGTTTCTCCTCTGGAGCTTTTTGCTTTACATTTTCTAGATTCGTTGTCAGACAACAGCCGATCAACAGAAAAAAAGCAAGATAAGTGATAGCGTTTTCTTAAACGGTTTACCTCCTAATGCAGTCTTGATGCCCAGTGCATCCCCCTTAAAAAGAAAGGTATTTAATTAGCTTAAAGTATGCAACTAGTCTGACTGTTTTAGCTTATTTGTACTCTAGCTCCTACAGATTCTTAAATCTATTTCGTGACTAAAATGCTTCATTTCGCTAAGTACAGAGGCGTCTTGTCCCCCTACCCCCACCATCCCACATGTACACAGCACCGCACCTAGTTATAATCAGCACCTAGTTGATCCCTTGATGCACATCGCTCTTTGAAGTGTGTATTAGTGAGTCCAGCTCGTAACCAAGTTGCACTGCCACCACTCCCACAGGGCACGTCCTTCGAATGCTGGGCACTGTGGGGATGGAGAGCCATCTGCCAGCCTCCGAACATTCTGGGAATATGGAGCTCCAGAAAATGGGTGGGGTATTCCATTTCTGTGTTTTGATTTTGAGGCTTATTACTTCTTTGGGTTATGTATTTATTATTTTTGATTCTTCTACATAAGGCAGAGTGCTCTGAAGAGCTCCACACTTGCTCATGGTTCTCATTAAAGAAGATTCATGTAAGGTAAGATACATTCCATTTTCCCTGCTGTTAGTGCAATTCAACAGATTTCATTTGATGTCTGTGATGTGCAAAAGCTTGTCAGGGGTTAAGAGATAAATAATGGTGTGATGACATATGGCATCGAATCCATAAGAGGGTTTATTTGCAGGTTTCCTAGGACTTTTTTTTAATGAGGGCAGATGAAGGATGGCAGTTGATTGGTAAGAATGATTAACCATACTAATCATTAAGTAATGTGGAGCCATACATTTATTCTTTTCAAGTTTATTTATTTATTTTGAGAGAGAGAGAGAGAGAGCACACACATGCACACAAATGGGTAGGGGCAGAGAGAGAATCCCAAGCAGGCTCTGCACTCAGTGCCGAGCCCGACATGGGGCTCAAACTCATGAACCATGAGGTCATGACTGGAGCCAAAATCAAGAGTTGGACGCTTAACTGACTGAGCCACCCAGAAGCCCCCATTTTTTCTAAGAATGAAAGATTAACCCATCACAAGCAAAACTCTCTGATTTGGCCTCTATGTAGATCTATGTCAGCCCATTTGATAATATCCCTTCTTCTCTAGGCTTGCTCTTCTCCTTGCACTTGTATTTTAATATCTTTTTCTTTCTTTTTTTTTAAGTTGTAGACTTTAAGCATTTTTATATTTAATTTGTTATTAGGGAGAAGCAAAACTTATAATTGAGTTTTTTTATTCTGCTCCTTTGAGTTTTTAAAATAGTAATTTAAGAACCTGGAAAACTATATTCCTAAAAGTCCCTTGACATCAGGTACTGTGTAGGTCCCACTTGCCTGGCTCTTAGCACTGATGAGCCATTCAGTAAACATCTGCTAAATGAAACCAGAACCCAAGAAAGTAGTGTTGCAGAAGAATGCCATTTTCTTCAAGTAGACATGTGTGGAGCATATTATATTATTATATTACTATGTCAATATAAAGCATCACGGGCTTAACTTTTATTATTGTTATTATTCCTAGTGACAGCTAAAAAAATAATAAAGCCTTTAACTTAATTAATGGAATAGGGAACATAACAAAGAAGCAGCTCAAACTAAGTGCATGAGTTGGCAAGATTCCTTTTAGCTAACGGATGTACCTAGAGAAATCAAGCCAGAGACATAGGTGCAGAAGTCCGTGATATGTACACATGTGGACCAGCCTTTGATTTCGAACTCAGGAAGTCTATCTATGCATTCACTGACCATGTCAGATCTAGGACAGCAGGCTGATGAGCCAAGTTCTGGGAGCCCTTCAGTTCTGATTGTGTTTTGTGGCAGGTGTGCCTATGGTATATAGTGTTCGGAGTTACTCAGTCTCAAGACACAGTATGCCTCCTTCAGGAGTTCCTATGTATACGATCCATGCTCATGTTCACATTTGGAACCGGAAAGTAATCACTGTTTAGTCTAATAAGTTTTTTGGCAACAACAAAAACCATTAAAAAAATGGAGATTCTGAATAGTCAAGTAGCCATATACAATGTAATAGTATCTCTAAGCATGAAATGGCACGATCCAACCAAAACAGTGCCAATATTTCAAAGCTCTGAATTTATATCAGGAACAGGATAGACTGCCATTAGTATTTCCTGAATTCCTAATTTTTAAATTCTCACCTATTAAGTTATATTAAAATGGGAAATCAGTGGGCCCAGATTTGTAATTTACATTATGGGCTTGATTGTTGACCCTGTTGATGTTGTTGATATTTTTGACTGTTTGATAGTGTTATAGGCAGTAGTGAATGGGTATGGAAATTATAAGCCTGTAATACTTGCTAAACAGGGTAACTTAAAGTAAAATACCCGTGTATAATTTTTGATGTGAAACAAAAGGATAGGTGGCTGTTAGATCCTGTGTCAAATTCAGAAAGACACGAAGATGATTTATTCCAAGGTTAAAACACCAAGACAATTCATTCAACATATAAATTTGCTCCTCAGGGAAAGCCAAAATAGCAGCTTTCCTGATTAATTTGCCACAGTGGTCTGATACTGATTAGAAGTGCCTGGTAATTTATTAACTATTGCCCATTAAACCAGTTTGGTTCTTAATCACTTTCAATTTCCCCTGTGACCAGGATTCTAGCAGAGGGATCCACTCGTTTCTTTTCTTAAATAAAACATTCACGGTATCCCATAAAATGCAACTGTAATACAAAGAGCAGTTAAGCCCTAATGGGCAGATTGACTTATTTGTCTCAGCCTGAGAGTCTTAAACTTTGAAAGGAAAGGTACAAGTGAACCATTTCAAAGGTTTGTGTTAAGTATATGCAGTACAAAAAGGAATAGGAGGAGGAGGAGTGGGGTGGGGGAGGGAAAAAGGAGGGGGAGGAGAAAGAGTTCTGGGCTTAAAAGCCAGTTGCCTTTTAACTGCATATGCTATCATTAAATTTTATTTCTATTTTTCTAATGAAAACACCTTTATTGGTTTTTTGCTGATTATAAAACAGTATATTTCTGTGTACCAAAATTCACATACATGCACAAAATAGGATGTAACCAAACATACCCATATTACCTGCTAACAAGAAATGTTAATAACTTGGTGCATAATCTCTTGTTTAGTTTAGTTTACTTTTGCATGCCTCTAATACTGTGTAGCAGTGCTAGTAGTTCTTATTTTGTGAAAATGGAATCACACTATGCACTATTCTGAAGCTTACTTTTTGACTTAGGCATACGTGTCCAGCATCTTTCCAGGTTAGAAAATGTAGTCCTTTTTATTATACCAGAGTCCTCCATTGCATGATCCTAACAGCATTTATTTAACCAATCCTTGACTCACGGACATCATGGTAGCTACAGTGTTTAGCTACGGAATGCATCTTTGTGCACGCACCTTTTAAATTTGTCTAACTTTATCCCATGGGGTAAATTCTCAGAATGTATTATTTATATTGTTAGCCTACAATGCCGTACATTTTTGGATGAAATGGCAAGCACTCAAGTAATTCATCAGATAAGGCTGGCACATTTTCTGCCCTTAAAAAAAAAAAACAAAACATTCTGGAGCATCTGGGTGGTTCAGGCAGTTAAACATCCGACTTCGGCTCAGGTCATGATCTCACAGTTCATGGGTTCGAGCCCCACTTCAGGCTGTGTGCTGACAGCTTAGAGCCTGGAGTCTGTTTCCAATTCTGTGTCTCCCTCTCTCTCTGCCCTTCCCCCATCTCTCTCTCTCTCTCTCTCTCTCTGTCTCTCCACTAAATAAACATTAACAAAAATTTATAAAAAAACAAAAACATTTTTATTGATTTTTATTGATGTTTGACATTCATATAAAGGAGTACTCAATGTGAGTATTCATGTGCTCAACACACCCATGTAAGTAGAACCCAGGTTAAAAAATATATATTTACTAATACTCTCCTTGATGACCTTCATATACCTTGGTAGCCTGTCATTCTAACAATTCCTCATGAGAAAGTCCTTAGTGAGCTTGTTGACCTTGATTTCCATGAGTCAAGTGCAAGGTTAAGGGCACACTTTTAGAGTGACAGTGGAATATTGACAGATTCTCAGACCTTCAAAAGGACTACTTGGCAACAAAGTTGGTCTGGTTCACTGAAATGAGTTTCCAAGATCTTTCCTTCTGTCTCCTGTCTAGTATCCTTATCATTTTTGGTCTCAGATTTGGACCTTCATGGCGTATATTTTGATTCAAATGATGAATTAACCTCTGAATGACAAAGGAAACCGAGTAACATGTTTTTCACCTAATTTCTTCTTGTTGGCTGCCCAACTCAGCTCTGAGTATAGAGTGGATTTGGAACCAGGAAAGGATCCTAGGCTCCTAATTTGTGGTTTCAGCCACTAGCTATCTCCTTCCACCATCCTTTTCCAGAAGGTATATGAACAATGACCTTCAAATTTTAATTTACTTAACTTTGGAGACCTTGGCTTCCTGATTTATAAGTACTTCTAGTTACCCAATTCTATGAATAATGTTTTCCTTTTGTGGTTGCTTATTTACTTTTTGTTTTGGTATTGTTTGATTTTCTGAATAGAGGAAAATTAATATTAAGAGAGATCACAGGGAAAGAAAGAATAACTTATTATATGATAAATGACTTAAGTCAGTTCCAGAATGAATGAAAAGAAAAAAAAATTTGCTTCTTTTCTGCTCATGTGTTTTCATTCTTTTTGTTATTTTTCCAAGAAGCTGAGGTCTGGATTAGGGTGTTAGCACAATACCGCTTAGGATATCACTGCTCACATCACCATGACTATGATCCAGATGGAATGGTATTCAGAGTATGGTCCATGCATCAGTGCCAGCCCTTGAATCGTTACTCACTCACCATGAGATATGGGACTTGAGCCAGAATATAAGGCACTAGTATACTTTTTAGTTTAGCTTTCTCCCTCCCTCCCTTCCAACCTCCCTCCCTCCCTCCTTCCCTCCTTCCTTCCTCCCTCCCTCCCTCCTTCCTTCCCTCCCTCCCTCCTTCCTTCCTTCCTTCCGTCCCTCCCTCCCTCCTCCCTCCCTCCCTCCCTCCTTCCACCCTTCCCTCCTTCCTTCCTTCCTTCCTTCCTTCCTTCCCTCCCTCCCTCCCTCCCTCCTTCCCTCCCTCCCTCCTTCCTTCCTTCCTCCCTCTGTCTGTCTGTCTTCTTTCTGTAGTAAGACATTTTGGATGCTGGAAGCAGTGCTTTACAAGTTCCTCATTTCACAAGGACTCGTAACCCACATATTCCTGACAGAGGCAAGTGGCTACTTTAAGTAGCAATGATCTCCAGTGTGGGGCTTTGTAGTTAAATTGAGAAATTTATAAAACTGTAAACATTTTCCATTTCTGTGCTGATTTTCTGTTGAATTTTGTTTTGCTCTGTTTTGGCTTTTAGGTTCTTTTGGTGAGGGGAGAGGTGAGCTAATTCTTGAGGTAGAGTGACTAACAGAGTACCACGGCATATGATGTTCCTGAATGAAGTAAATTAAAATTGTCTTCCTCTGTGATGATTGGAAAGTGGGTATTGTCCTTGATCCTGTTTGTCTCCACAGATGAATACAGTGCCAAGCGTTGTGATTGTAAGGGACTTAGTAATTTTCAAAGGATGGGATTATCATGAAGTTTAACTGAAAGAACATTTTAAATTAAAAACAATGTGTTCTATTTTATATCCAGTCAGGTCTTCACTGACTCACTATGGTAAACTCTCATGATTTTCATTGTGCTCTTCAAAATACATTTGTTACAATCCCTGATCTATGTTCACAGTAATGAATTTCAATATTTACAGCAGATTCCTACATCCTTTCCTTGGTTATCCTGGTGGATACTTGATTAAATAAAATTTTTGTTGACACAGTTGCTTGATAAAAAGTATGCTCAGAGTTTGCTCTAGAACTTGAAACTATAAGTTGTATTGCCATAACTAAAATAGTTATAAAATTTAGGGTGTGTTCCACATTATTCTTTACTATTGAGTACTTATCCTTTGAGTAATTGGTATGATTTTATACAAAATCATTCATTCATTCAGTAAATATTATTGCACATCCAAAAAATAGAACAAATATGGAATACCTCTTCAAGAAGCTTCCAGTTTCTTCATTCCCTTACTCTTTTATTCACGCAACCAACCTACAAATGCTTATTGAATATCTTTATACAAGACACTGTGCTGGTTCATGGTTATAAAGATTAGTGAAATGGTATCCTCTATTTATGAGTTCATAGTCTATCAAAGTTTTAGAGAAACAGGTAAACAAATATAATAAGTATAATAAAATGTGAGAAATGCTAGTGTGAAAAGGTATAGATATTATCATGAGAATGCAGAGAAAGGAGCCAGAAATTTGCGTAGAGAAAGTAGGTGGGGATTTATATTATGAGTGAATAACTAGATGAGACAGGAGGGAAGGCTTGAATAGAGTCTTGAAGAATGAACAAATTGGATTTTGGGTGGAGTTAGGGAGAAGACATATATAAATATAAGGATTAAACACATATGCTTTTTAAAAAATGTGGGAAATCAAGAACAGTTTGATATGCTTGAACCACCAATCTTAGGAACAATGGGAAAAATGAGGCTGGAAAAGTAGCAGGTAGCCTGATAAAAAGGAACATATAATATAGCACAGGTAATATAGGAAAGGTCTTTTAGATTTGTTACTCAAGATGGTCACTATAAAAATTGTATATGCAATAGACTCATGCATATAATAGTAATATTTTATCACCTTCCTGTACATAGTTAACAAGTATTTGTTGAATGAATAAATGAATGCACCAGAAAATATAGTTTTTCTTAACCAAAGGCAATACCACTGTCCCATTACTTGTATAATGAATTGTTTTTTCCCATTAGAAGTAATGAGTTAGTCTTAATATCTTTACTATCTCTTACATGTTCCCACTTTAAACCCTTTGTGCATACTGAAGTTATAGCTGGTCAGGACTATCCTTACACGGTAGCACCTGATCATGTTCCAGATTATTAGGGAATATGTTTTTGGCCACACCAGTAGCTAATTCTCATCCCTTTAAGCCTCACTCTTGCATGAAATTAAAGTTCACCAAAACATCCTCTACAATCTTCTTGCTCACCACTGCCACGAGGGGGTTTTAACATATTACATAGACAATTCATGCAACTCTAAGTTATACTCAGAATTTGGCTTCTTTAATTTCTTGAATACCAAGCATAACCTCTGCTGTCATAGTATAATAAGACCTTACATCAGTCAGTAGAAGGTAGATAATGGCTTACAACAACAAGTGCCAAGGGACACCTGGGTGGCTCAGGAGGTTAAGCATCCGACTCCTGGTTTCGGCTCAGCTCATGATCTCATAGTTCCGTTGAGTTTGAGCCCCACCTTGGGCTCTGTGCTGGCAGGGCAGAGCCTGCTTGGGATTCTCCCTCTCTCTCTCTGCCCCTCCCAACTTGTACTGTCTCTGTCTCTCTCAAAATAAATAAATAAACTTAAACAATTTTAACAGAAACACACACAAAAAAACAAGTGCATTCGTCATTAACACTAAGTATTGATAAGGCCAGCAAGGGTGGCGGTCCTCACCCAGCTCACCCCGGGACAGAAGCTGTCCTGCACTTAAAGAGTTACTGCAGCAAAGGGAAGGGATGTGGCAAATCTCACATGGGCCTTACATTTTCTACCTAGAAGTGACATGTCACTTTTTCCAGATTCTGTTGGCCAAAACAAGTCATCTGGCCACCCTAAATTCAGAGGGGATGGGAACATGCAATCCTACAACATGTCTGGAAGGAGAAAGGAACAGCAGAAACACATGAACAGCATGAATGACCACAAGTCTTGAAATTATCCCTCTTTTACCCTCAGGCTCCCTGGAGAGAAGGAAGGTAGTGAATATAGAGCATTTGGAGACACAGGGATACAGATTTGAATTCCAGCCCTGCCTCTAAGTGGCTGGGTGATCTTGGGCAAGCTTTTAAATTCTCTGATCCTTAATTTTCTCATCCGTTAAAGAAAGGTGAGGAGCAATAATGACTACCTTAAAGAGCTGTGAAGATGAGAGAAAATACACATGCACAATGCCTGTGTACACATGAACACACATACAAAATTAGTATATGCTTTTATTTAATAAATCCTGGCTGCTATCATTGATATTCTTACTGCTGTTTTCCTAAACTGGCGTGCTGGACATTCTTTCCCCTACGTAACATCCTGGGTATACCTTCTTCTGCCTATCATATCCTGGAGCCATATATATTCCCATTCTACAATTACTAGGGTATGCTCCCCCCACTCTCTTTCTCTCCCCTCTACCTCCTCTACTCTTCTGACACGATTTGCCCCCTACATTCCAGCGCACACCATTGAAATAAAAGAGAACTAAGACTAGATATAAGACTAGTGAGGGGCGTCTGGGTAGCTCAGCCAGTTAAGTGTCCGACTCTTTTAGCTCACGTCATGATCTCATGAAGCCCCATGTCAGGCTCTGGGCTCACAGCGAGGAGCCTGCTTGGGATTCTTACTTTCCGCCCCCCCCCCCCCAACTTCTGTCTGCCCCTCTGCTGCTTGCTTGCATGGTCTCTCTCTCTCAAAATAAATAAATAAACATGAAAAAAAAAATAGTAGTGAGTGAAGTGTGGACATGTGCTTCTGACCAAAGCTATTCCTACAACTGAATAAAACACATAGAGCCCACAACCTTAAAAGTAGATAGCCCCACCCTGATAAAGGAAAAAGTCAGTTAAATCTCATATAAGAGATACTCATGGTTCCCTTAAATAAAACAATATTTCTTTATATTTTTAAAAGAATATATAGCTATTGTGGTGGTCTTTTTTCTCCAAGTAATTCCTAATTATTTTTCAATTTCACCTCCTTTTATGTTTTTAAGTTAAAAACATTCTGGGAGAATTTGAGCCTACACTTGTTTATTGCTTCCCTATTGTCTTTGACAGATTCTTGAGTCGTTATCTAAAATGACAACAGGCTGCTAAGGACTTGATTTCCTCCTACACTTGATAGCCTGCCATATCATTTTGTTCCATGTTACAAGGAACATGTAGACATTCTCTTTGTTAGCCAGACTTTTGAGTTCACTGTACTGCCTGAGATAGAGACAGACAGACAGACAGAAAACGAGGGAGATAGAGAGCATTAAGGCAAGCACTGCTGTTTGGTCCACACCAAGGATTAGGAGGACCACAGGAAGTCCCATGTGGGAATACGCTTTCCTCATGAGGACACAATGTCCTCTTTTCTGTCCCCTGCCCTCCCTGGTGTACCTGAAAATCCTGGTAGATGAGTAATTTCAGAGCCATAAGAGAGCACTTTGTCTCCTTATAGTGGTGTTTTATGTAACCCCTGTCTAAAATCTGACTCATCTCGTACTCATCATTTTAGGGTACTTACCTATATTCACAGTCATATGATTGCTGATGACTGGCAAAAAGCACTATTAATATCAGTGCCCTCTTTTTTCATTTGTAGCCGCATTTTGCAGTGACGATTGATGATTTAATCAATCATGCCTATGTAGTGAAGCCTCCATGAAAACCCAGAAAGACAGGGTTCAGAGAGCATCCGGGCTGCCGTGCTGGGACGTGCTGGGAGAGGGGATCACTCGGCATGGAAGCTCTGTGCCCTTTCCCCATACCTTGCTCTATGCATCACCTGCTGCTGTCTGGTTGTTTCTGAGTTATATCCTTTTACAATAAACTGGTAACCTAATAAGTAAAATGTTTCTCTGAGTTCAGTGAGCTGCTCTAGAAAATTAATTGAAGCTGAGGAGGGGGGCTTGGGAACCTCTGATTTATCACCATTCAGAAACACATGTAACAACCTGGGGCTTAGGACTGGTGTCAGAAATGTCTATATTGCAGACGAGGGTGTCGTAGGATTGAACCCTCAACCGGTGAAATCTGATACTATCTCCCGATAGTGTTGTCGGAATTGGGTTGAATTATAGGACACTCCGCCAGTATTCCTAGAATTGCTTGTTGGTGTGGAGAACAGCTCCCCAGTTCTGCCTCACACCCTGGAATTGGTACCAGATCCTATTTAACCTGAAACGAATATAATGTTATATGTCAATTACATCTCAATAAAAAAACCCCAAAACACCAACTATTCTTTCTTGACTCAAGATGCCTCCAGAGTCCCTAATATCTTTGGGTATTTAAATTGTAGGAGAGATGTCTGGCTGCTTCTGAAGATGACTGATGATGTAAGACAAACAATTGGATTTCATGATTCTGGAGGTCCAGATTGAGATTCAGACCAGTGGGTGATGGCAGGAGTGAAGTTAGGAATAAGGCTGGCTGGCAAGTCACCATTCCTAGTGTTTAGGCAGCATCTCCCACCACCATGAATCCAGTTTCTCCGGCATATTAAACTTCCTCTAACGCTTCACCTCCAGTAACCATGGATTAGTGGGCATAATGAGCTGATGGTAGCAGCAAATATGTGAGGTTTTTCCAATGCCATTTGAAAGATTCCTTTGAAGAATCAGGCTTCTATCATTGCATATTTTTAAAAGCTCCTAACATTTTAGCTCACTTACAAATATTCTACCAAGCCTATTTTCATTAATAGCTTTGCGGACAAGTCATTTTTCCCCACAACTTGTATGTTGAGAGATTCCAAATCTGAAAAGTTGCAAGGATAATAACCATGCACACCTATAGATTGTTTAACTATAGACTTTAACTAGACTAAACCAATTGTGAACATTTTGACATATATGCTTTATCATATTTCTTTCTGTATGTGTGTATAAGTGTGTGTGCTTGTTTTTTGGGTTGTTTTTTGTTTTTGTTTTTGGCTAAAACATTTGAGTGTTATTTGCTGATTATTAGGACACTTTTTGGCTACAAACTTTAACATGCATTTCCTAGTAACAGAACATTCTCCTATATCACTTAGGAAATTTAATATTTATATAATACAATTATCTAGTGTGCTATCTATGTTTAAATTTCCCCAGTTGTCCTCATAATGTCCTTTATAAGAAAGCCATTTTTTCTTCTAATTGGCCAAAGGATCTTGCATTGCATCCGGGAATGGATCTTGAAATCTGCTCCCTATTTCTTTTTCTGAATATTCATCTGACTCCTAAATAATGTAATATGGCCAAAACTGGCTGGGTCCAAAACAGCCTGCCTAAGCTGCCAATTACTAATCATTCTTCCTAAATACCCATTTTACTGTGGAAAGCATCATCATTGACTGTCAGCCATAAGAGGACCGGGAAAAATGGAGAACTTATTTAGCGAAATTCATATGTATATATTATGCTAAATACTGGGCTAATATCCAGAAGGGATGGGCAATTTACATACTATGTAATCAACTAAGGTTCTATTTGTAGTTATATTATGAGGGACAATGGCTCATTAATTCAAGTAAATGCTGTGCCTTGATTAAAAATGTCATCATGTAGAAACTCTGTGAGCTTGAGACTTAAAATGTAAGACCTAAAACATTTATATACATTTGTAATATTCAAATCTATTCTTAAGGAGTAGACTATAAAGCATCTTAGTTTAAACAAATACATGACTGTAGTTGTCATGAATAGTGGCTTGCTTAATTATTTGATAATACTCAAGTTCTTTTCAGACAACCTGTGTCATCACTTTTTTTTTTAATTGTACCTGTACATGTGATTTTATGGATAGAGGATAGCTATTAGTCTTTGGAATACTCTTATTTGCAAAACCAGAGAACTGGATATATCATATAAGTTATATTCCTCTCTTCCCTCTGCTTCAGTTATCAAGATATTTTAAGTAGAGGTGAAGTTTGGGGGTTAATTTATGGAGTGAATGAAATATTTACTACATATCCATTGTTATAAATTGAAAGTTTATGAGATGATGAAAATTTACAAGAAAGTACATATAAAACAACAGGCATTTACAGAAAGAGGCAAACCTAAAGGTCCTCATTAAACACATTAGTTTGGATGCCTATGGGAGACGGAAGGAAATGGAATGAGGAATCAAGATAAAGAGGAATCAATGAAGACAATAAGCTACAAACTGAGGAATCTACCTACTTAAAGAATTAGGCAGCAGTAGACACAAACGAAAGTACTGGTTGGGAGGGATACAGCTTCACATTTTCCCCAATTATAGTGCGTGGTCCATGGCTGCCCACTTGTGAGGAATCTGCTTAGACTTAGAGGGGACTTCATTAAATGGCTGTTGAAAAACAAACGTCCAGGCTTTTCCCTATTCCCTTACAGCAGTTTTAGAGGAACCCACAGTTCCCTGGAGCCTGAGAGAGGAGACTGGGGATACGTAGTGGTCTACATGTAAAGATTGAAAGAAAATTGTAACAATCACAAAATTAGGTTTACAAGGACAAATTTTCCCAGTGTCATACTCTATAAGGGGACTGTTACGAGAAATTCCTGATTAAACAAAAAATATATTAGAGCTAAGTTATTTTAGAGGCAGAATGACAGACCATGGAAGAGGAGAAAACACCATTCCATTCTGCTACCAGAGCATGATTTAATGAAAAATTTTTTATATGTGTCCAATCTTATTAAAAATAAGTAAGGTTTTTAAGTATACTAATGGTATGATTTAACCAATTTTAGCTGCTCCAGTTCTGGTATATATGCTGCGGGAGAGTACACTAGCTGTTTTTCTTAATACACTTCTAAAATACTGGAAAAGATCAGATCCTAGTGGAGGGCAAGAACTGACCTGAAAGCCCTTACTAAAAATACTATAACATCTTGAAAGGCCAGTCTTGCTTCCTGCCTTCTTTCTTCCCACTGACTCATTTGGACATTGCCTATGATCCTCAAGTCATCATTTCTCTGGCTGTTCGCTTTTCCTTTAAATCAAGTGTTTAAGCACAGTGACCTTTCCTCCCTCTCCGTAGAAGATTTTCATTGTTCTGCTGCTTCTTACTCAGCTCATGCTTCCTTCAGCCTTCAGGGTGCTACTTTTCTCATTCTGATTTGGATTAATTGTGTTAGCCTAGATGGGTCCAATATCCCCAGAGGGTAGGACCCAAGCCCTTCCTGGTCTTTTCTACACATCATAAAAGAATCATGACAATGCTATGCCTAGACCTGTCTTTGTATTTGACCTGTTTTTTAACCAGAGAATTATGCACTTAAACTATCTTATTCTAAAAGAGTGACATTCTTTTATTCTTAAGAAGCAGTGTTTTGGTCGTGAAATCTTCACATGGAATATAAATACAACAAAAATTCATTAAGAATAATACTTGGAGGGGCGCCTGTGTGGCTCCGACTTCGGTTCAGGTCATGATCTCACGTTCGTGAGATGGAGCCCCGTGTTGGGCTCTGTGCTGACAGCTCAAAGCCTGGAGCCTGCTTCGGATTCTGTGTCTCCCTCTCTCTCTGCCCCTCCCCTAATCACATTCTGTCTCTCTCTCTCTTTCAAAAATAAATAAAGATTAAAAAAAATTTAAAAAGACTACTTTGATTTCTCCAGAAAAACAGTGTTATATAAATGCAAGGGAGGTCATACTATAATTACATTTGAGGTTGTACAAGATGGATGGTCAGTCATGTGTATATTCCCTTTTGAAATACTTGCTTGTATACATGTTTTCTTTAACTTCAACCTACACCACTTTGTATATCAAGAAAGGTATATTCTGAATATTTTGTGAGTTATAATTTATGTAGATAACGATTTTTTAAAGAATTAGTACAAACAGTTCATCTAGCATAAAAGCATTATGAGTATAATTTATTTTGTTAGGGAAATATTTTACTGGGCCTGAGAGTAATCCAGATTACCCTTACCACCAAGTCCTCACCAAGATAGAGAGAATTAGGAGACTGGTCTGGATCTAAAACAACTTAAAGACCTACCATAGAAATTGATTTTTTAAATGTTAAAAAAAATTTTTTTAGCTGATACTAAATTACTACTTTGTCATTTTAAAAATTTTCACCAAAGTACTATGAAAAAGCTCTGACTATATTCTGATCATTCATTTGAACAGTAAAGAGAACTGTTAATTTTAATTTTTTGTCTAACATTATCAGTCCAGATCCATGAATTCCAGTGTATTATTCAGAATCTTCATATTCTATATTTCTTCTCACAAGATGGTCTTCAAATTCAATATTTGATAATACATAGACTCAGTTTATTTCATCACTTGGTTTTATTTTTTATTGGGCTATGACAGGGAATCATAAACAGAATTCACACATAATTCTACCCTGCTAAGTATTATACTGACAAGAGCAGTTCTCAGACAAATATATGGATGGCTGAATCATCTTTGAATAATTATAGCACATAAGACAATAAACTTTATTTTCATTATTCCAAGACCAGGGGTAAGTATTTGCAACTGCAAGTGACAACTGACATTTAGAGAAGTGTGGGTGGGGCATATGTATGTCAGCACCAACCTTCTCTCATCTAGCATGACCTAAAAGGCCATCAGCCAAAGAGAAAGCGTTCAGAGAGAAGATAATCGTGCAAATAGTAAAGGAATGGCTCGAGGTCTCATAGAAAGCATATTGTTTTTTAAGTAGAACTAAAACCAGCTTTGCTTACGTGTGATAAGGTCCCTACTAGATTTTGGAAATGATAGTTTCTATGTGTTCTACAGAGAAAGAGATCCAATATATCATTATGTTAATCAAATTCTACATTTGTAGACGGAAATAAGGATTTTATCATGTCATGTTAATAACTTATCAACTCTATCAAATCATTACTGATGGTTTGAGAGGATAGCCTTTTGGAGAATGACATAGCAGGACTTGCTAATGATGAAAAGCTGATTCCAACATCCTAACAGCCAGGGTACTCTTTATGTCTGCAAGGCAACAAAGCAGCTTATCCCAGTTTTCCACAATAAAAACCTTTCAAATAGTTGTTCTTCACATAGAAATGTATTGAATAAAGGTCAGAAACAAAGCAATTGCCGTGCCAGATTTGAGGCTGACTGTGGGCTGAGTTGTGGACACCATTACGTTGTAGAAGTCAAGGCATGGCGTTGGCTCCACCCATATGCAGGCCACCAGAGGTCTTGCAGTGCTTGTGTGCGCAGACTCAGAGGTGGGGGCCTGTCGGCTCTTTTTCCTTTTACCAGGCATGAAGTACACATCAGAGGGTATGCTTTTGTTCTTCTGAAACTTTACAGTTCTCATAATGACCCCATGGGAAGAAAAGCTTCCATTCTTCCAGAGGACTCACAGAGGCATGGTGCTGAGTGTCCTGGAACCAGAGACCCCCCAGTCTGCCCTGTCTCTACTGTCTCTCCACCTCCCTGCCCCACTGGGCTCATGGTGACATTACACATCCGCTCTTCCTCACTTAAGTAGGTGACTGCCTTTTGTAGATTCCTCCCCGGCACAGGTTTTTATTCCAAGACACAAAGGGAAAGCTGGCTGACCATGAACCAAAATATTTACACAAATCTTCATTTGTAATGTTTTGATCTAGCTGTCTCATTTCCCTTTCTCAAATATCACTTTTTGAGGATGGCTCAGAAAAAAAAAAAAGAACATCATAATGCCCACGTGGCTTTAGGTGCCACCCGAAATGAGAGGACATCGATGCTGCCCTGAGACAGGTCAAGGCTATGCATTTAAGATGAAGTCTCTCTCTTCTTTTCTTTAAACCTAATCCGTTTGGGAGAAATGGCCCAAGGTGCATCATCTTGAAACGTTTGTTTGATTTCATTTTCACAGTGCTACCTTTGGCCTCATTCACACAGTCACAAGGCCTGAACATGTACAACCTGCTTCATCCTGAACATTTATACACAGATTGTCAAAACATTCACCAGAGAGAAGGAAGATTCACCAAATTTTTAAAACTTGAATAAGAAAATGAGAATCAGTGCCATCAAAACTAAAACAGTCTCTAACAGTGCAAATATTCGGTGGTTTCAGAGTAGGACAGTGAAAATTTGCATATCTGTCATTTAAAATTAAGAAGTATTCTGGAAATGATATTAAGTCTGAAATACTGGGAGGAAAACATTTAAAGGAGAAGGTATTTAATTGTGAAGTGTCAGACAATAACACAAACTTTCATTTGTTCATTTCTACCATTCTTCTAAGACCTCTTAGAAGATCAGATGCTCTCCCCAAATCTTCTTAGCCTCCTTTCCTGTAAACCATTTCACAGACAGTTGAGGCCCACAGGAGCCCTTTTGTCTGAAAGTGAAGATCTTCTTGATGTGAAAAGTTTCCTTGGAATATTTACAACGTAAAGAGATGCCTTTGTTTTAAAAAAAGTGGTCTGGCAGCCAGCTGTGAGCTTCTCCACTGAACTGCTGACACCCTAGTGACACTGTCTGTGCCTCCAGCTCACCCCCAGAAAATGACAGTGTTGGGTAGCAAAGGTGGCTTTAGAAAAATCAGCCAATTCCAGCTGAATCTATGACCTGCACGTGTCAGGACTGTAGGACCAGCCGAGACTTTGAAAGCTCTTCTAGCCGTTCTAAGCATTCAGAAGGAACTATATGTCTACTGGGACTTTACGTGGGATGGCCTTTTATAATTTTCTAAGTATGTTTATGGAAATGTTATCACATCCTAGCTCAGGACCTCTTGGTGAGGTAGGAAAGGTGAGTTTTATTGCACGAACAGGAAAACTGAAATGCCAAGAGTGAACAGCGAGCTTGCCCAGAGTAAGTGGCAGGTAGGAGCTAATGATGCAACTCTTCATCATTTTTCTCTTCCCATCACAGTTAAGAAAACTAAGAACACAGTTCAGGCATGGGGTCTAGTCCCTAGTCTGTCACTGTCTAGCTGTGTACCCTGAGTAAATCATGTCTTTGTGGCTCACTTTCCTCATCTACAAAATGAGAATAATAATTCCTGCTCTACCAAGTAGCTGTAAGGAACACATAAACTGCTTAGTCCCCTTGTCACCCATGCTAGGAAAATAGGATGTAAAATCCTTACTACTCAAATGTCAGGAAAATTGAGACCAGATGGTATAAGGAGTGAGGATGGGCAGAAACCCCACTTCCTAGCTTATCTTTTAATGAGAGGTTTCTTTTGTCAGATCAGTTAGCTTCTTTGTCTCTCAGTTTCCTCAGCTAGATTTAGGAGGTCTTTCCAGAACACTAAGAATATTTCTTCTTATTCATTCAGCCCGTAAGGTTTCCATCCTAGTTTTCTTTCCTAATGATCTTGCTGCCTCTGAGACTATTTTCCCTAAAGATGAATGGCTAGGACATTTACATAAAGAGGCAAGGGACTGTCAAATCAGTGTGACACATTTTAGTCCCCCTGTGACTCTCTCTCTCTCTTTTTTTAAGGATCATTAGGAGCCTGTAGCAACTTAATGGAATTAAAATCACCAAGCAAAGTATAATGAGGAGTAGGAGTCAAATTACTTTAGGAACTACTAAGACACTGTATGTGGCCTACTCAGAGGAACTCACTAAGATCATTAGCCTGCATGACACCCAGCAGGGACAATCTTCTCATAAGTGTCCCCTGTTTCCCAGGGATCATTAATGCTGCTCAGCTCTGGCCACAGTGGCCAATGTCAGACCCTCAAAGAATCAGCCACTTAATTAGATCTGGAGTACAGAAGGGAAAAGCAAGTTTTCAAGATAAAATGCAGGGCAGAGTTTAGGAAGAGGGAAAGCCAGGGGCAGAGCGGATTTTTCACATTAGCATTTCATTTTATCTGACAGGAGGAGGTTTAGAAATTTACAACAAAGGGATCTAATGCCACAGAGAGCTAGGAAGAGCCTCTTTTCTAGACTTGAAGAGTCTTCTGCCCAGAGGGATCGATGCATTCCGCGCCTCCACGTGGACTTAGCGGGCTGGAGGCCGAGGCAGAAACCACTGTGACTTTGCCAGTCATGGAGGAGAGGGTGTCTGAGACATGCTACACCCACACTCGGAGCCTGGGGAATCATGCCGTCTCCTGCTTGCTACCTGCCTGTCAGTCTGCTTTGCCTGTGTGTTCCTCACAAGGACCACGTTAGGAGCGAGAACGTGGTCAAGGGCATACTCTGCCTCCCGGCTGCCAGAAAATCATGCCTTCTCCACACCCAATAAACACACATACACACACTATCAACTCATTTTGGCCCAACCTCTACAATTCACAAAGTGCTCCCATGGCTGTTTTCTTGATAACCCAGGTGGGACAGGTGCTATACATTTTACAGATGGGAAAGTGAAGCTCCGAAAATGTAGGCAATTTGCCCAACTTCCCAAAGGTAAAAGGGAATTCGGACGTCAAACCTAAGTCTCTTGACAGCAAATCTTGTACTTTCCATCACTCAGAGGGAATCCAACCTTTTTTCTTCTAAATTAATCTGAAGCTTTTATTCAGTGCTAAAGTATGCACTAGAACGTACACAGGTAGATAGAAAAGAAATATGAAGAAATGGCCCCTCATTTCAAGGAGATGAATTTTTATAAACAAATCAGAAAATTATAAATGTTCAACAAAAAAGCAAACTTACCTGCACGGCGTAATTCTTCAAAGTCTAGTAGAGATAAATCCTGGCTGGGAAGGTGCTAGTGGGCTAGAGGTGCACAGAGTTAATTTTCTGGAGAAGAGAGGTTTGGCACTGACTTTCTGGGTCCTATTCTCAGATCATCCACTTGGAGCATCTGTTGAAATCACAGCAGATGGAACACATCAGAAATGTATTTTCCTTTTTACTTATTTTAATTCCTTGGAGAATCCTGGTACCTGGGGTACTGCAGCGGTAAAATGAAATAAAAGTTTATTTTTATATCATCATTTGTAATATCATAAGCATTACCTGTTCCTGGAGAAGTAATTGCATTCCCTTCCCTTCTTGAAGTGAAAACTGGAAATAAGACTGAAGTGTGATATTTTGTGAATAACGCATTCAGTTGTTCTTTTTTGTTGTCTGTTTGTTTTTGCAGTGCCAATGGACACCTGATCCCCTGCTGCCTTTGTTTGAAATCCAAGAAGTTTCCTTGTGCTGATTTAACTGCCTGCGATCTTTCCTATCATAAAAAACAAAACAAAACAAAAAAATGCTGATTCTGTCCATTTTAACCCCTGTGTGAAACTGACTTTTAACATACTTGTGCATTCTTTGACCCTCCATGAAAGATGTCTGAACCTGGCTCTTCATCTGTATTTTCGGGTAACGTGGAAAATGGAACTTTCCTTGAGCTCTTTCCTACATCCCTGTCCACATCGGTAGACCCTTCCTCAGGCCACCTGTCAAATGTCTACATCTATGTGTCCATATTCCTTAGCCTTTTAGCGTTTCTCCTTCTGCTTTTAATCATTGCCCTCCAGAGGCTCAAAAATATCATCTCTTCCAGTTCCTCCTACCCAGAGTACCCAAGTGATGCTGGCAGTTCTTTCACCAATTTGGAAGTCTGTAGTATTTCCTCTCAAAGGTCCACTTTCTCAAACCTTTCCTCATGAAGAAAACAGAAGAATTCTTGAATGCTGCAGCAGCCTCGGTTTTCCCTTGCGGGAAGTGTCACATGAAGTAGTTGCTTCATGAAAGAAATAACCCCCTTTCTTTTCCAACCAATGAGACCTGTGTCTCCTCCTTCACCCCTAATCTCTCCTTCCAGTCATGATGCTTTCCATTTGTGAATGTAGGAGTTGATGCTGACTCAGAGAAATGTGTGCAAACCTTAAGGGGCAGAATTTCACACAAACCACCTGACCAATCCGGAGCGGACTTCTTGAGGGTGGATCAGTTCACTTCACTCTGCTGGACACCCAAGGCGGAAATCATGCGAGGCGGCCTCACAGTGGGTGCTGGATACAGACTCTTGCCCTTCATTTCCCTTACAAAACCGTGAAACCAACTGAGCTGGCAGGAACTGGCAAAATTAAGTCTGAGCTACTTAGAAGACATTTTCCATATTTAAAAGATAAAGTGGAAACATCAAATTAAAAAAAAAAGAATCAATTTAGATTTAATGTATAACATTCCTATAACCGGAGGCAAAATATGCTAAATGTTTTCACTTTAATAAATGAAAATCACATTTATTGATGAGTAAGTCACTATGGAAAAGTTTTGGAAGAGTAACTTTTAATAGCAAGACAAATATGTGTTATGATGCAGTCTGTAATGTATTTTTGCCTCTTGGTTTTTTTTTTCTACTTATGTTATAGTCATAATACTCCTACTGTTGTAGAATTCTTTGTGATAATTGCTGTTACTAAGAGAAACACCCTAAGAGACACTAAGAAGTTTTTATTTTATAGCTATACTTTCTATTAGTGGAAATTAAGCATATGGAAAAATATTCATTTAGTTCTGTTTTCTGCAGTAATAACTCCTAGCAGTCATGTAAGCATGTTCCTTTATTCAGTTTCATAGTCTTTATAATTTTAGTGCAGAATTCTGTTAAGGCTCCCAGATGTCAGATGTTTGTTCACCCACATTAGATTGCAAAACTTAAGGGACTAAATTGCTACTTTACATATTATTATATACTCCATGAATGTGACATGTCTCTGATAATTAGTTGTTCTATGTTAACATAACACTTTGAATTAGAACCCCGGGATGTGGGTTTTTATTAGAAATTATAGACATTCAAATTGTGTAGCTGCTGAGAACTTAGTGATCCGGGGAGCCCCTACTATGTTCACCCAAACACTGAGCTTGGGGGCTTTGTCCATGAAGTGAGGCATACCTGTGAGCACAGACTTAGAAGACGGAAGAAATCAAGCTCCCCCTAAAAACAAAGCAAATAAACTACAGCTTCTTTAGAGTGAGAACTTTAATTTAATTTTAAAAATAATAAATGGCCCACAGCATAAACAATGAAATTCATCAGCCTACGGAACCCACTGCATCAACATGCCCCATCTTCCCATGGCAAGTGGATCATTTCTTGTCCAAAACATTTTCTAACCTTCAGTAGTGGAGTTTCAGTACATCCTTTGGATTGATTGTGCAGGCGACACTGTCTAGTAACTCGAATGGGATAAAGAATCCACCATTTTTACAAGGTGTATTTTTGTCATTCCAAAATGCTGAGACAGATGAGGACTGGTAATGAGGATCTGAAGGTTGTTTGTTTGTTGTTTTTTTTCTTAAATCCATAAGCTTCACTTTAAATCAGACCACATTGAACTATTTATATGAAAAATGTTCCCAGACACCATAAGACCTGCACAGAGTTGCTGTCCTAAAATGCGTAATTAGTGAAAACGTGGTTTCTGCTGCCATTTCAAGCATGGCAATGTGTTGCAGTGTTATCATGTAGTGTAAATGCTGGACTAGAAGAACTCCATTACTTTAGATCATGATCAGCTGTCTCTGAATGTGTGTGTGTGTGTGTGTGTGTGTGTACTAATGTATATATATATTTTTTCACACGCTCCCAATTAAAAATTCTGTAAAAACTACAGGATAACAGAGGCATCTGTGTTATCACCTTTGCTTTTTTGGTTAATTTTGTGCTATTTTGGTTATTGAGGAAGAAAGGATATGGATCAAGTGATTTAAAAAAAAAATAAAGTAACAAGTTTGCCACACAATAGGATAATCTGAGTACCATCTGTTCTAAGGGTAACTTTATATCCTTTCCTTCTGAAAGAGATACAAGGGCTTCTGAAAGTAAAACTGCCTTAAAAAAAAAATCTGCAGGTAGATCCCCCTCCCTGCTGCTGCAGTGGTTCTTGCTCTCCAGATTAAGTAGAGTATTTAAAAGCAACATTCGCAAATGTGTATTAGGACTTGTCAAGCTTGCCAAGATAACGGATTGCACAATTTGAGATGAACTTGTCCAGGAAGTTCAGAAAGGTTGGAGGACTGGTTTATAAATAAAGAAGTAGAGCCCACTGAAAGCCTGGTTCTTCTCTTATTGTTTTCAGTGAGGTGGTCTTCCCTCTTAGGGAGGCTTTTCCATCACTCTGTCTGCACATCCTCTCTGAAGCAGGGTCCCTAATGAGTGAGTGACCCTGATCTCAGCCTCTCCCCACCCTGCAAGAGTCCCCCACCCTTGGCCCAGTGAGTCGCACACTTCCCTGGTCAGAAGATTCACCTAGACACTTGGAAAATACCCTGGTATCCAGGCCACAGCCCAGACCTCAGGAGCGGAGCCAGAAAACTGGTATTTGTAAGAAGGGCCCTGGGTGATGCTTGTGATCAGTGGGACACATGGTGGCAAAGGAAGGGTCACATATATTGCTCTAGTGTATTTGCGGAGGTCAAGAGCTCTCACCTCTCATTTACTGCCTGAAACAACTGCTGTATCTCCAAGCTAAGTTGCCCTCCTATGCACAGCTTAAAGCACCCCCACCCCAAACCTACTCACTTTCCTGCAAGGGTCTGAACTCCAGGCCACCCTCCTCAGTGGAAAGCTATGGCCATCGTACTGGGCTCAATGCAAGAGGGACGTGAGGAAGGTCACATCCCTTCTTCCCCACAACACCATTTTCATAAGACCATGTGCATATAACAGACGATGGCAGACGTCTGAGGGCTAACTGACAGGATTTATAAAATGAGAGAAAACATTTTACATTGTATTCTCACAATCCAAAGGAAAACAATGACACAACTGAAAAATGAAACATTCTCAAGGAGAAATGCCAGTTTCTAGAGTTGGCTCTGCCTCAGGTCTGCCTTTCCTGGAGAGGCTGCCACTTCAAGCCATTGCCAGGTCCCGCTCTGGTTTGCAAAGTCCTCTAGGACCCATCCCCACTGGTGCAGCACACAGACCCAAGCCCCCAGTACCACATTCCCCAGAGCCTGAGTTGCTCAGGATAGGATGCCAAGGCTGTGTGTGGAGGGGTATGGTGGGTGTTGGAGGGAAGGGAGGCTGTGGGGGAAGAGTGGAAGGGAGGCTCAGAGCCTCCCAGGACCAGCTCTCCTCAGAATCTCTCCATCTGTGAGAGAACAACTGCTTCTCTTTCCTTCTAGTTATCCAGTGGGCAGCTCTTAGAATCCCACACGTGTCTGTGTGTGTGCACAGACTCATACACACAGAGAATCCCACGCATATGTTCTCTTCCACACACAGCCCTCCTATGAACAAACAACATATCTCAATGTGCACCTCAGTTCTCAAAGTCCATCAACCTCAATTTAACCCTGCCTTCAATGTCAAGCAGAGTACAGTAGTGCCCCATGCTCATCCTTCTCTTTCAAATCTGTGTCTACACATCCACCCTTTTAAAAGAGAGAATTGCTAGTAATGCTCCTTTTTATTGCAACAGAGCTCACTGATCCCTGTAGTCACATTTGACTATATGAAGACCTTATCAAACCATTGCAAGTATTGACTGCTTTTCTATATATGCAGGTAAGAGCCCTTCTGAAGTAGGGTCTTTGCTATCCTGAACACTGTAAGGAGACAGAAGGCCCTTGTCACTAGACATAGCAAATAGATACGGTTCCTGCCCACGTGAAGCTTACAATCTACTGAGAAAGACACAAAAGAACAAAAAATATGCATATTTACAACTGCAATTAGCACTATGAAGAGAATAAAATGGTGGAATGACAGACAACAAGGTGAAGTCCCTTAAAATATGGTGGTCAGGGAGAGCCTTTTTGATGAGATCATATGTAAGTACTGAAGTGTGTTGGGAAGAATATTCTCTCAAAAGGAGTAGCATGGGGGTGCCTGGGTGGCTCAGTCGGTTGAGCGTCTGACTTCGGCTCAGGTCATGATCTCACCATCTGTGGGTTCAAGCCCCACATCGGGCTCTGTGCTGACAGCTCAGAGCCTGGAGCCTGCTTCAGATTCTGTGTCTTCCTCTCTCTCTACCCCTCCCCTGCTCATGCTCTGTCTCTCTCTGTCTCAAAAATAAATAAAAACATTAAAAAAAAAATTAAAAAAAAAAACAGGAGTAGCATGTACAAAGGCCCTGTGGCAGGAAAGTTCTCCGCTTATTGGCGTAGAGAAGTCAGAGTGTTGTGGTGCAGAGCAGTGAGTTGAAGGTGGGTAAGGGCAGATTATGTAGGGCCTGGTAGGTTATAGTAAGAGTTTAGGTTTTATTCTGAGTGCAGTGGGAATCCACAGAAGGATTTTAAGCAGAGCTGTTAAATAACTAACTTTACATTTAAGAAATATTACACTAGCTGTTTTGTGGAAAATAGACTAGAGATGGACAAAAAGCCTTATTCAGATCCAACCTGGGTGGGGTATGCGAGTGGGTGGAGAGTTGTTCTCCCAGCTACAAATATCATATCTGTTCATCTTCTAGCCATGGAAACGGTCTTAGCTTAGAATTAGTGTCAGCACACAACTCCCTTCCCCTCCTCCTCCACCACATACTCATCTCCCTCACTCCTCCCATCTTTCTGTCTCTTTTACACGCACACGCATACACACTCCTACCGTTTCCCTCCTCTCCTCACTTGTCCGCATTTGGCCCTCGCTGACGTTCTTTCGATCATTTTCAGTCCATGGTATCTCTTATTCCAGTATCTTCAACATGATGTGTGACTAGTGTTCCAATAAAACAATTAATATTCTAATACTGGAGTAAAGTTGAAGCATTAAAGCATTTAAAGTTTTGCTCCTTTCAAAATTCCATTCCCGAAAAAGCTGTCATTCTTTATGCACTCTATGGCTTAACCCTTATGATTCTAGCCTCTCGTGAATAGTTGACATTTTTGAAAAGTTTCTCCTCAGTTATCTGCCTGCCCTGTTTAACTAAGTCTACGTGCCATAGAACTCAGGGTGTATATTCAGAGTTTTGTTCAAATCCCCAAGTCCTAAAGACTACCTTCATGACCACAGGCAATCTTCCTGAGTCTCCAAACCTTGGTAACCTAAAGAGAAGAGTCATTTCCTTATGGGTTGTGAGGATAAGGAGAAACTGTATGTAAACTGTCTAACGCTACATTGCTTTCTACGTGGTAATATTACAGATGCAAATACCAAGCAAACATCACTTAGAACGTTTGGTCCCTGAAGGTTCAACTTTTCCCATTTTTTTCTGCTTACCATCTACTCTCCTTGCCTTCATGAATTCGATCCCTCTTCCCGTCTTATCTTTAAGCAGTGTTTAAGACTTTAAGCAGTCCACTGTACTGCTTTCACCTACCCCCTATCTAAATCTCCCTGTGACCTCAGTGAAGATCCATGAACGGAAGAAGTTGCACAGCAGTTTCTCTCAACAACGTACTTACTTATTCAGCCTTTCCCCTTCCCAAGGACTGTGCATGTTAGGGACAGAGTAATGTGTCATAATGTAAGCAATAATGGGGGAGAGACAGATCAAGAACGAAGACTGCTGGTGAGCACCATCTGATTTATGAAGCATAGTAAATATGCTGGAGGGATTTGGGGTTGCAATCAGATGGATGATTTAGGAAAATCAGATTGGGAAGAGTCAAGCAACACTAAGGCCTCTGCACATTTGCCCAAATCATCCAGTGTTGGCCCAGTTAAGCAGCACCTCTGGACTCCCGGTATGAGCTGCTCAGCCGCACAGCATACTGTTGGTTCCCAAACTGTCTTTGTTTCCTTACTGTTAGGGTAGTCTTTGTGCCACTTATCCCTTGCATTCAAGAATGTAAACTTACTGAAGAATTTTTGCACATTGCTACTTCTGGATTACTATATTTCATAAAAGCAGTTTCTAGTTGCTTTTTATAATACAATCCACTTCAGGGGTGCTTGGGTAGCTCAGTCGGTTGGCCATCTGACTTCACCTTAGGTCATGATCTCAAGGTTAATGAGTTCAAGGCCAGTGTTGGGCTCTGTGCTGACAGCTCAGAGCCTGGAGCCTGCTTCGGATTCTGTGTCTCCCTTTCTCTCTGTCCCTCCCCTGCTCACGCTCTGTCTCTCTCTCTCTCAAAAATAAAACAAACATTAAAATCCACTTGACCCCAGAGCTGTAGTTACCCTGAGAATTCAGAAGATAAGTCAAGATTTCCCAGTAACCCAGACATATCATTATAAACATCATTCTTATACCAGTCCACAGGGAACTCTGGTTAATAAAATGCCAGATTCATTTACTATAATATCAGTTGTAATAAAATTAAAAGTATCTAGACATGCCTACCATTAGTAATAAAAGTAAACTTAGCTCAAGACCGTTATTCAAGCAGGAATACTACTGATAATAATATTAATTGCCAACATTTATTAGTCATTGTAAGACAATCTTTTAAGTGCTTTATGTGTTCACTCACAACACTCCATAGAATAGGTACAATTAACATTCCCATTTTACAGATGTGGAAACTGAGGAAGGTCACAAAGCTAGTGAGTGGCAGAATCAGGGCTTCCACTAAAAGGAAATCAGGTTTTAAGTTCTACAACTTCATCATTATGCTTTACTCCTCCCTTCCTTTCATTCAGAAATAGTAATTTTTAATAGAAATATTTGGGAAACTGTTTACTCACAAAGGCAGGTTGAGGAGGAATAAATAAATAAATAACCAAATGTTAAACTTTATATAATATGTCCCAGACCAGTATAAACACGTACTTGCTAAAAATGGAGAAAAGATCATAGGCTATTGCTCTCTTACCTAACTATGGCACCAGGTCCCACACAGTCCCTTTTGTCATTGACATGCCTGAGGCTGACCCTGTAGATACGGAGCAAGGGCCCTGCTTCTGGAGTCTGGACAGAAAGACATCTCAGTTCCATGGGCAGCATGGCAGCATGGGAACATACATGCAAGATGCACAGGGAAACCCTCCTTGCAGTAGATTCATTTCAGATGAAAGGAAGAGGTGTTAATTCATTTAGCAAATATTTATTGATCATCTATTATATACGCCAGGCATTGTTTTTTGGTCTTGGGATTCAAGAGCAAACAAAACAGACAAAAACCCTTCAAGAAGTTGACATTCTAGTGGAGGACAGACACTAACAAAATAAATAAGTCAAATACATAACAGGTTTGATAATTTAAGTGAACAGGAGAAAAAACAAAGTG
The DNA here is from genome assembly GCF_023721935.1 of Panthera uncia. Lineage (NCBI taxonomy): Eukaryota > Metazoa > Chordata > Mammalia > Carnivora > Felidae > Panthera > Panthera uncia. The sequence goes on from NW_026057576.1 coordinate 14,680,142, forward strand.
GGAAAATGGGATAGAAAGAATTAAATGTGACTGAAAGTATAGAGAGGGGTAGAAAAGGTGATTTTTCTGAGAAGATGCTATTTGAGTTGCAAAGAGGAACTTTTTGTGCCCTTTCCCCCCCAAATTAAATTATAACCCAAAAGACAATCATCTGAAGATTACAGAGTAAAAATGTTGAACCCCATGATTTCAATCACTCAGAGTCAGCCAACATAAAACCATAAACCAAACAAAGCTTTCACAGATTTATGTGGGGGAAAAAAAGGAACAGAAAAAAAATAGATTTCCTCACACATTGAATTGACTTCTTGCTCTGTCTTCCATCTGCTGATGTGGTCTAACATGCTCTCCTTACTTGCACAGAGGATATATGCATGAAAACAACTGGCTGGAGAGTTGAAAATGATATTAACCACTTGCTTTTGCTATCCAATTCCAAATATTGTGGTGATTATTTTCACTTAATAGAAATGAATGCACACGGGTGTCATGCCAACCCAGCCTCAGCTACTTGGCTAGAAGTGGGAACAGACTGCTATTAGAACTTACTAACTATAAAATTAGCTCTAATGGAAGTAAATATAAGGTACAGCAGACACACGAAGAAGGAAGTCTGTTCCCAAGTGGAGGATGCTTGAGCCAGCTGTTTGCTATATGGAATGCTGAAGGAAGCACTCTAGCAGCAACACCAAGTCCAAAGGCATGGAGGTCTGAGAAGGCTTAGCATGTCTGAGGAACCACACGGTAGCCCATGTTGTTAGCACATAACACACAGGAAGGAAGGCACAGCACCACAGGACCACCTTTCAAAATGTCTCCGCCCTCCACTCCCGGCACAACATCTTAATTCTTGGTGTCCTGGTGTCTGAATAGCACTTCACAGCCTGTAGCTAGATACCCACTGGGGCACTTTTGCAGGGCTGAGAGAGAGAACCTGAAATCCAAGATCAAGGACAAAGGGCTTGCATGAGAAGGTCACTCGTCCTTTCCATCTTACCCCATACACCTCTATCTCTGAGGGTCTGAGGGTGAGCCTCACTGATGACCCTGGGATGACAAAATTGCTAGTTATGGCTCTTCCAGAGACTGGCGGAAGACAGCGCTGGACAGCCAGGGCTTAAACCTAATGCCACATTAGGTTCAGGCATTATTCTACAGCAGGGGATTGCTGCTGGGCGCTCCTAACCAGGGGAATGACATGATCATATGCTTCACACGTTTATTTTAAAGTTGGAATAATAATACATTTGAAAGTGCTTTGCAAACCTTAAAGTCTTATTTTCCCCCCAGTTCTTGGCACATAGGATGACTTAGTAACATTTGTAGAATGAATGAGGGAGTGAAAGACCAACCGCGCAGAAACAAATTCCCTCTGCTCCCAGAAGAACACCTTTAGAGCCCTTAAGCCTGTGAGGAGAACTGATCCCCAGTGATTTCACAGGCACCATCTAAAAACTCTATGGAAACTAGCTGAATTGGAAGGCTTTCCAATGTTCTATTTCATCATAGAAGCTATAACAAATATTCACTTGCTTAGAAAAGTGAGCGGAAAGAAGTCAGACTGGAAGATATGTAACCACAGCTTGGATCACTGAGTTTTTGAATTGAGAACTTTTGATAAAGCAGGGCATACCATATGCCATGAACATGTTCATGAGGACACGAGGAAAGTAGGATTAAGCCAAAGAATTGAATAAATGGCTGAACAGGAAAAAGGATCCTATTTGGCTCAGTAAACCCAACATTTATGAGACTTTAAACTTTTCTGTCTGTCCTACTGCAGCTCTCAATCAGCCGTTCCATATAAATAGCAAAATATTTCTAGCTTATTTGTACTCTTTGCTTCAGTGACCATACAGGCAATTTATCTTACACTGTTTCCAAGGCTGAATGAAATCCACAGTTCTGCCTGAATTCCTTTCTCCCTTTAGAGATTTTGCTGCCTCCTAGTTTGGGTCCTCTCCAACTTGCGAGAATAATGTGTTTTCTCCCCCTTCCTCTCTCCCCCTTCCTTCTGATGCTATCCTTCATTAACTCCAAAGTTTCCTCTTCTCCAGAGATTCCACTGGCTTCTTCACCTTTCCCCAGGAACGAGCAGCTCTCTCATTTAGGGACTTGTCTACCTTGTGCTCAGAATTAGCAACATCTGCTAGTTTGTTTTTCTGCACCCTGGGCTGCTTAAAACTATCCTGACTTGTAATCCCAGCAAAACTAAGGTCCAGGGGGCATTTATGCTCCAATCTACAAAAAGCTTCTCCATAAGATCTGATTTACAATTACACTGCCATGATGAGAAAGCACTGAAGGAAACTGATTTATGATATCAGTACTCATGTTCCAATCATTTGTGACACAGCTCACTGTCTCATCATAAAATAATAATAATAATAATAATAATAACAAACATTTAGAATGATCATATTTGCTTTGGTGACAAAATGGCTTTTTCTTACTTTTAGTAGTACTTCTGTTCTAAAGTATAACTAAAATATGTAAGAATATTTCACTCTAATTTTAATAGCACTCTTTTCTTCCTACGTTAATGCCACATTCAGTATCTCAAATTCGACACAATAATTTAGTCAAAGAATGTCATCATATATGAAGAGTAGCGTTTTTAAAAGTCCTCATTTCCTTATAACACACCCTGTTGTTCTCTGGATGGGCCTCCCTTGTCCTAACTTGACTTGGGAGGGAGAGGGCAAGTAAGAAAAATGACAAGACCTTAGGAGAACAGCTCAGGAAGTCAGGGGAGGCGAAGGCTGCCAGGAACAGGCAAAGCAATTGTGGAGAGAAAGTATCCGGTCGATAAAGGCTGGTCCTTAGGAGGGCACTTGAGTGAGTGAATGCAAATTGTCCAAGGCAGCAATGGGATCTTGGCTCTTACTCTCTTCCTGTTGTGATCTAGACTTTATTGAAAGGGTTTCCTCCACTTACTCCCTCAGCTTCGTTCACTTCTCTACCTACTGCAGCCTGCTTTCTGTACGTACACACACACACACACACACACACACACACACACACACCTTTGACTGAAATCATTGTGCTCTTTGACAGTCACCAGCTTTTTTTGTCATTAAATCCAGTGGACACATCTCAGTTGCTCCCTTGTCTGAATTGCCTGCAACACTGACACACTGTGGAGCGTCCCTACCTCAAAACTCTCTCTTCCCCATGCTTTATTACCCCATGTTCCCCAGGCATTCCTCTGGCCACTGCTTTCCAATACCTTTCTCTGCATCTCTTGTCTTGACTCGTCTTTTAAATGTTAGTGTCCACCAGATATTTGCCATTGGTATTTTCTTCTTTTCATTCTACACAATCACATCCATTCTCATGGAATTCATTTCCGTTTTCCTCCTGACAACTCTCAGCCAACCCATAATCCAACTGCCTCCTGACCCAAACTCAGCATATCTAAAACTAAATTTCTCATTTTCCTGCCAATGCCCCCCCTCCCACCCCCAACCTGCCTCTCTCTTGTATCTGCCGTGCTGATTCCTCCTAAGGCCTCACTGGCACTCTAACACTCACAGAATCCTGACCATCAGACCTACTAAGATCTTGAATTCAGCCACATCTCCCTTTATCCACTGTTGTCTTTCAGGCCACTTTTCTCCAATCCTTCACTGGTCTTCCAGCTTTCTCTCTCACTCTCCTCCAATCTATCCTACAATCTGCAGCCAAAGTCATCCTAAGAAAATGCGAACCTGATCCATCATTTACCATCCTTCAGTGACTCTCCACTAAATGCAGAATAAAGATAAATTTTCTCTACTGGTTATAAGGCCTTCAGGCATGGCCCTTCAGGTCCTTATTTCTTACTATCCCAGCCTTCTCTCTGGGTCCTCCCACTCAGTCCTGCCCACATGCTCCACCCACATTAATATGGAAGGAAAGACTTATAGTCTCAATCAATCTCTGTCTCTCTCTTTCTCTCTGTCTCTTCCCCAGATCTTTGCACAGATGTCTGGCCAAAATATATACATAAATATATGCTTATAAATATATACCTTTTCACTTAGATGTCAGGTCCTCAAGGGGACTTCTGTGACCCTCCCAGGAGGGGTCAGTCATCCCCTATGGGTTTCATACTGCCCCTGTTCCCGTGTTGGTGGAATACACAGCACCCATCACTGTGCTGGTTCATGTGTCTCCCCTCACACACGATACACAGAGCTCCTTGCAGGCAAAGCTGCAAGTTATCCTCACAGCCCTGGGCCTGGCACATAAGATACCTTCAATAAAGGGTCCACAAATAAATGAGTGATAATCTAAGAAAAGAGAATTAAATTTTCCTCACACACATTAATATTTCCATACAGAATTCACTGAGAGTAACAAACCAAATAAAATTCCCTTTAAATGTTTTTTTTAGGGGTGCCTGGGTGGCTCATTCAGTGAAGTGTCAGACTCCTGATTTCAGCTCAGGTCATGATCTCATGGTTGTGAGATTGAGCCCCATATCAGGCTCTGAGCTAAACATGGAGCCTGCTTAAGATTCTCTTACGCTCTCTCTACTTCTGCCCCTCTTCCTTGCTCACACACTCTCTCTCTCAAAAAAAAAAAAAAAAAGCTATATAATACCTCATAAAACCAGTGAAAACAAGAGAAAAAAAATTAAGCTTAAATGGCTTTTCCAAGTCATTTAACTGCATAAAGTTCAGGGCTTTTCAGTGTTTGCACTTTCCTGACCTGTGAGCTGTCCAAGGCAGGACCTATTCCTTTTAGCTTCTTTTGAGACTAGAGAACTATTATATACTCCCCTCCATGCCCTTGCTGTAGACTGTGTGTGCCCCCAACTGTCACTAATTCTCTTGGACCCACTTGTTCTTTATCAAAGGAATCTCTATGACTCACCAGCTTTCAACCTGCCTTCTTAAACAAGTGGACCTTTTTGCTCAAAGCAATTGAACACAATGAGGCACTACATACCACACAACAATTGAGTTAGGAAAACACTCAATAGACAGATCTCTACATAATCAGAAAATATCTGCTTATAAGCTGCAGGTATCTAGAATCATTTTTTTTTTCAGCACAAAGTCACAATTCAGCCACACTTTTCCACATTGTCATACTGAATGCTAAAATACAATAAATAATTCCTTGTGAGGGAAATATGTTCTTAGTGCTCAGTGCTGATTTTTTCCCCACAGGAAAATGATATTTTACCAAAAATAATTTATACCTTGGCATCCGAAGTAATGCAAATTGATGAAAATATGAGACTCTGTTAAAATTAAGGATATGAAATCCCTTGGCTCACACAATATGTAGATTTGAGAACTTTGGTGAATGTTAGAAATGTGGGCTGCACATTGTGTTCTGGGTGCATTTATATAGGTTGTACAGGTCTGTTCCCAATCCATGTGAAAACATACCCTAAGTAAAACCGTTAACGAATGTTTACTGCAATGACCATAAAGAGTTTATTCTAAATTTGAACTTCTTTGTACTTCCAACAGCAGGAATACAGAAGGTTGAAAGGCTGGCAGCCTCAAAGATTTTTAAACACAGAATAAGAGGGTCCATTTTTTAGGTCCTTGTTACATAGGTTCTGTGATTCACTAATCAATTACTCCTCATCAGAAATAAGGAAGGTACGGACCCTGTCCTCAGGTTGCTCGTGGTCTGATGAGAAGAGAAGGAGAGGAAAAAAGAAAAAGAAAGAACAAATATATGTTGAGTGTCTGCTATAGGTCAGGTAGTATATAAAATGTTATGTACCATTTCATTTAATCTTCATGATAACTCCATGCGGTTGGGATTATTAGCTCTGTCTGTCACAGAAAGAGATGTTCAGAGAGATCTTCTTTCCAAGATTATTCTTCTGGGAACTTGCTGCAAAGCAATGTGGTAAGAGCAAGAGAAGCCAGAGAAGGAGGCAGGCCCATGTAACTGAGTGGATAATATTATTAACTGACATAAGAAATAAGAGTATGGGAAGGAGATTTGCATGGTTAGACATAAGGAATTTGGAGATCCCCATTTTGATGTCTCTGCTCCTGAGATGACAGCTAGAAATATGGGTCTGGAGTTCAGGGGAATTCAGGGCTAAAGCCATGAATGAGATCCTTAGGGATTAGGTACAAATCCAGTAGAGAAAAGGCTGGGGACTGAAATTTGGGCTTAAAAACAAAACAAAACAAAACAACAACGAAAACACTGCCTAAGAAGAAGAATTCACCAAAAAGGCTATGATGGAATTGTATGAAGTGCAAAAACAGGAACAGGAGAACACTGTGTTATGAAATAAGGACTACAAAGTAGAAGCAGATGTTAAAAGAGGGCTGCATAGATATTTACGTCTCATATGGGGGGGGGAGGGGGAACTGGTTGAGTTATGGACTGAGGAGGAGCCTGCTGAGGTGGAGACAGGGAAGATGGACCAGAAAGGAGGTAATCTGTTGATTTGCAAACTGGCCCCCATACAGGAAGGACAAGAAAAGACCAAAGAAAGAGGCAGACCATTCCAGATTGGTAGGTAGCTGTTTTCATAAGCAATAAGAAGCAAGTAAGGGAACATATGAAGCTTGTTGTAGAGGCTACAGATGAGTAGATCTCCACACTTGCCTGCCAGAATCTTAAAAGTTTATACAGAAGCCTTAGCTGGGTTCAGTCACATATACCATCCAGATGGTCTCAACAACACCTTATTATCTCAAGGCTGTGTCCTTTAGGCAGCTTCTAGTACAGGGAAGGCAAGTGGAATGCACACTCCATGGACAGACAAAGTTAGGGTCCTATGATTACATGGGTCCAACTCTCAGGTCAACCAAAGGTCATACCCTCCTCATGATGACCTCCTCCAACACAGGTTTCTCCCACTGGGTGGCACACTCCAGACCTAGCAGAGGGCTGTGTACAAAGTCTCAGAAATGTTTTTTAATGACTGAAGTATTTAATTAATTAATACTTGAAGGACCCCAGAGAAGATGGGGCAAAATGAGATCCAGAGTGCAGATGATTGAGATCAGCCCTGGACATGAGAGACATCACATCTTCCTTTCAAACTGGCATCACCAATGATAAGCATGGTGCTTGAATAGAGGAGACACTCAAATGTTTGTGGGCAAAAGGAAGGAAGTTATATTAAGGGTGCTATCAAAATAGAGTTCATCGGTGTTCCTTAATTTCAGTTAGAAAATTCTATTTAAAAAAAGTCTATTGATCAAGTCGAATTTTGGTAATCTACAGCAATTTTGTAGTAGGCATGCTAAAATTGCCTTCTCTTGATTTTTCACCAAGAGTGACATAAGCCTTTCACTGTTGATAGTTTAATACTATGCTTGAAAAAGGAAATAGGTTATTGAGCATTGTAGAAATTAAGTTATTTTTAAATATGAATATTCTCATGCTTCTATACTATAGGGTATGTTCATGGATAAAAAGAAAAAAAAAGTTGGGATGCATAAAAACAAGAATGAAATGTGGACATCTGCTCTTCTAAGTTGGTGTTTATCCAGTGAGTAAGGACAAAGGCCATAGGAAGAAAAGGTGTTAAGAAACTCTAAAAAATATAACCATACAGGCCTGCAATCCTATGGCTATGTCAGTAGAAATGTAAATGTATAGAGAATTTAGATACTGCTTAGCAGAGTTTATCTTTTCTATTCATATCCTTCAAATACCATCTGAGACAGCACTCGGACCATGGCCCCCAGGTAAGAGCAGATTCTGTGACTTGCGGCTCTCTGTCACAAAAATGCCAGCCACCTCCTTTCCCTTTGGATTTGAATTTTGTTCTCTACCTTGGAAAGTCTGCATTTCCACTCATATTGACTTCTATGCTCCCTGCCTAGGTTTCCACTGACAGGAATGCAAGCCAACCATTTTCGAACGATGCAGGTTATAGAACACTGGAGAATCGTGTTATCTTCCCAAACTGTTCAGTGGATAAACTTGTTTAGTTATTCTCCGAGATTCCTAATGAGACACCAATTTTCTCCAATGCCCCCCAACCACTACTAATGTTTGCAAGAAGTAATATCTGGATAACGAAAGGTCGTAAACTAATCTCCTTTCCTCCCCATTCCCATTGTTACCATGTGGTCAACTGGAATTGAATAACTGCAATAACTTCAAAACCCAACTACAGTCTGCAGACTGCTTTCTCCCAGGTGTTGTTTATTCTCTACTATGCTGCCAGATCAATCTTCCAGACACAAGCATAATTTACCATGTTGAGGCCCTGTTGAAGAACCTACAATGGCTCCTATTGTCTGCCATGTTAAGTCTTAATTCCTTTGTGCAGTTTTGAGATCTTCAGAATTTGGCTCCACTCCTACTTATACTACTTATACTCCTGCACTCCAAGGCACCCTCCTCTTGAACAGAACCATCTTCTTCCCGTTCAGTGCCTTCTCATCTCTGACCCATGCCTACCCTGTCCTGTCCCCATTTCCCTACCAGTTGGAATGCTTTCCTTCCCCCTCCATCCCCCTCCCAACTCCTTCTCCATCCCTCCAAGACCAGGATAAGCTCTACACCTTCCAGAAAGTTCTCCAGCTCTTCCAGTCCCTGTTGGACACTCTTCCTGCCAGTGGCAGACAAAGTCAAAACTAGGTAATATTTGGAAAGGAGATGGCACACTTAACTGTTCTTTGCTGGGGCCTCTTTGGAAATACATCTTACACTTCTTTCTGTATTCTGTACATAATCTAGGAAAGGGCAAAGCAAGTAGTAGACCTAAATACTTACTAGGCCTTGACTGTAGAGTGTGTACCTGTCCTTTAGCTCTGAGGCCACAATGGTTTACCTCTGGTTAAATGTCAGCAGCTGGAGGACTAGTTACTAACATTCTTACTACAAACCCAGTTCTCACATTACATCTTTAGTAAACGCAAGTCTATAGCTGGATGAGTCAGAGAGAAGCTTCTATAACTTCATTCAATGTTAACCAAAATGAAATGTTTGCCTCTGGCTGGCTTTTACCACTTTCTCAGAGAGATGCAGTTGGTTTGGAATCTGAGCTCTATGTTAAGTGCGGTAAGAAGCTAAAGAAAAATAATGTGGGAGCTCATGGCTGTGGAACCACTGAGCTTTGGTCATCTCTAACTCCTTTATGTCATCTGCTAGCCTGGGCTCAGTTCATGTGGCCATGTTGCCTACAAACCATTTCCATGACTTTGAATGGCACCATTTCAGGGCTACTGATGTTTAGTGCCTGTTTTAATACTTTTGACTCACTTAGGAAAGATATGGCTGATGTGGAATTAAATGAAACTTGGGATTCTTGGTTGAACTCTTAAAGTCCTGTTCATCAGATCCTTAAAGAAGACAGAGGCCTTTCCTAGACTCTCCTCAATCTGTTTCCTCAATCATTTCAAATATTAGAATTAGTTTCCCCCTGGATTATTTTAAATGTTAATTATATATTAACAGAAGAACCAGAATAAATAGCGTTTATATTTTTGGTTTTCTGTGATTATTTATGTCTCTGCCTTCAGAATGAAATCATTTCCTTCCTGACTAATCAGAAGGCTGAATTTAGGTAACAGAGTATAGCTGTGGACCTAAGCTAGATTTCTAAAAAGAAAAATAATTTCATAGCTGACTATGCATGTCTTAGTTGAATGCCATCCTACACTCACTGGCAGCTACATAGGCATTCTTCAGGACCCAGTTCTTCTCTGGCTTCCCCAAGCCAGAGTCTGGCTTCTCTAGCTTCCCCAAGCAGAGTGAAGCCTTCTCTAGCCTTCCCCAAGCAGAGTCTGGCATCTCTCCTTCATATTCCAATGGCACTTTTTTTTATTCCTTGAAGTCACAAATATTTACTGAGCACCTACTTTCTATTACTCAGTCTCTTATACCGTTGCCATGATGTACTTTATGGAGTTTATCAGTTCGCCCATCTGTCTCCCCCTCCCACTCAACTTCCAGAGGGTGAGTACTATGTTTTACTCATTTTCCTACCCTCTGCACAATGCTTGCACACAGTATATGCTCAATGGGGTGATTTACATCATAAACTACAGGAGGCAGCGGTGCCTGAGCAGCCCATGAGTAACATTAAAGACAGGCAGACCAAGTCATCAGATCTGAGGTTGTGAAGTAGAAGCCAGTGTCTGGGCTTCTAGCCTTAGGCACCAGAGGGAAAGGATGGGAAGATGGAGTTTAGGCCTGAAAGTTTGACCTGTCAACAGAAATCATCTAAATAGCTCCTGAATTTGCCTCCTACTACCTTTCTATTACCACAGCCTCTAACTTTTTCAGGCATTCCTAGCTTCCTGTCTGAATTTACTGATGACCTCTCAATCGGTCCCTCTAACTCCACAGTATTCTTTTCCTCCCTCATCTCTTCGAATCCATCTTTAACATAACCCTTAGCCTGATCTTTCAAAAAACAAGTACTTGTTTTTCATCACGGTTACTCCTACTCCTCCACACACACCCTTTTCTCTAATTACACTAAACTACTGGAAGCTCTCTGAAAGTTCTAAACCATCTTGCTTTTATGTCTTGGCATATGATGCTTCTTTTTCCTGGATTGAAATCTCTCATATCCTTTATCTTACTCAATTCACTCTTTCAGGTTATATCTAAGGTGGTACCTTACCTGAGATGCTTTCCTTAACCTTCCCCCCACATCCCAACTGGATTAGGTGCCCAGTGCATGAACTTTCATACCACCTGCGCATTCCCCTAACACAGAATATCTCACAGTGCTACAACACTTGTCTGACTTGTCCAGGACACTGAGCTTCTTAAAGATTAGCACACTTTCTTATTTGCATCTGTCACTGTCTCAGTGGGTTCTTCCCTGATCAGCCCACTTAACGTCTCACACACACACACACACACACACACACACACACACACACACAGAGTTTCCAATTTGCATTCCCTGCTCTTCAACACTTCTAACAAACTATACAATGTACTAACTTATTTTGTTTATTATCTATTTATGCACTAGAGATTAATTGCATGAGAGCAAGAATTTGAAAATCTGTATTTTTCAAAACCATCTTGAATTTCCCTGGTCTCATGATGGTTTTTCCCTTCTACCTGGCTCTAAGTTATAGTTACATTACTAAGAAATAACCACTTGCACTTTTCTGAGGGAAACTGCTGGAGTCCTTTTCTTCTTGCACATGCCTACCTATATCACCAATATCTTATTTTGCTAACATGTGAATGCCAGGATGCTTGAAACTTCGCTCTGGTTTATTGTCAAAATTTCGGTTACCTGTTCATAGACTGACACCTTCTTACAACACTATAAAATTTTGTCCCTACTTAATCACTTCAAAGCAGCTACTTTAGAAGGTGTCTCCTCTGCTGCCAGCCAAGTTCATAAAGAGAAACCTTTAACCTTTGATTCCTCCATTTTGCTCATGTGTTTGTTTTTTGCTTGTCTCAAAAGATTTTGTCAGTTTCTTTCATTGCTAGATTCTGAGAGTCTAGAACAGTGCCTAACATAAGAGCAGGTGTCCATGAAATATTTGTTAAAGAAATGAATTTGTATCTTCAGTGATTAGTAAGACACTTGGACATAATAGACCCTTAATACATGTTAACTGAATAAACTAATGGCAGATTAGAAGAAACAGGGATGCAGAATCACATCAAAGACAGAGGATAAAAATGCCATGCTAAATTTCTCCTTCTTTCCCATGTTCTGTATCAAATCAATTGCCACACTGTGATTCACTTCTTAAAAGCCTTCCTAATACTCTGTCACCTTCATTACTTCGTTCATGTCCCTCCACCTCCATTTTGGACTATGAAAATATTCTGCTAGTTAGTTTCCATGTCTTCAGTCTTGTTCTCCTCTAGTCGATCCTATTCTAAGTGCCGTTTCTAAAATGTGTCCAGGAGCATCACTCCCCTGACTGATGAACTCCATTATCTGAGGGATCAAGTGTAGATTCTTTTGCAAGAATGAGGCCCTTCATGACTTGGCTCCTTCCCATCCTCACTTTCTACCCAGCTCTACCCTTCCCCACGTGTGCTCTGCACTCCTGCCTTTCCCAACTATTGCAATTCTTTACACATTTTTTTTTTCACATTGCTGTGCCTCTGTTCTCTTTGCTTGGAGCAGCCCTCATCTATTTTGTACACCTGATGAACTTTATCTTCCAAAATTTAACTTAATGTGGCTTCCTCTTTGAAGTTCCCTTTAACCCCCAAAACTGTTGCTCCTTCGTATGCCTCCCAAAGCACCCATCACCCTGTAAACTGTCATCATTTTATCATGTGTCTGTCTTCCTCTCAGGATTATGTCTTACACACCTTCGTATACCCAGAGCTTCACTCCATGGATGGCATCCAGTAACTGGACTATATCTATATTTGTATATTTTTTTAAACTAGAAAGACTCGCACACTAAGCTAAACATCAAAGTCCTTTGTACTTTGTGTAAATTAGTCAATTCTTGAGTCTTTATGAAACCTATCTGGAAACCCATGACATCAGTGCTCTGACAATTCTCCTGGGCTCACTGTTACACTGAAGGGCAGGGTGAGGATTTGAGCATGGACGTTTTCTTAATTATAGGAAGGCAGGCTTAGCAATTTTTAAAAGCCTCTCAGCCTTTCCTCACAAACTGATCCATCCCAGTCTTAGTTTATGACTTAAGTTACACTTTTGGCAGTCTCTGAAATGGTTATTAACTCTTCTTCCTGCTTAAAAAGCAAAATGAAAAATACAGTTGGCGTTTATGATAATTTACCAAAAGGGAATTGATAATATTAAGCAAACAAGGCAATGTTAGATTTGGTATTAATCTGTATTTATAGATTATAAATATAGAGTCAAGGAAAAAGACAAAATGATATTCAGGAGGGAAACAGAGATTGGAAGGCAGAAGACACAGCATGGAGCATTTGGGCAAAAAGGTAAGACAAGGGCACTGATGGGTAATGAGGGTGGTGGCTTAGAGCACCAAGAAAACAAAGCACAGAGTAGAGTAGGAGAGACTTGGCTGTTCAGGAAATTCAGCCGTAAATATTTCACATTCCAGGTTCCTGTCTAAGTACATTCCTTCAAAGGCACCATACCAGATTTCTCACTCTCTGTGTACTCAGGGTAGCATGCTAGTCAGGGAAAGGCTAGGGTTTCCCTAGGTTTCCTTGGTAGAACTTTGTGGAAAGTTTGTGGGTGTGCTACAGGTGGGACACATGCTTGCACTTCAGGCCACAGCACAGGGGGGCAGACCCCTGTACGGCTGGGCTTCCAGGCCCCCAGGGAGCTCCACCTCCTTGACTACTGCTCAGGTCTAGAGAACCTATGGTCCAGGGAGGGTTTCAGGTGTTCCAGGCTTAGCAAGGAGAAACAAAATGCCACATAGATAGAGTTTTACAGATGAGGGAAACAGGAAACAGCAGCCCTGCGATGAGCCTGTGAATCCATCCTCCGGTTTTCAGCAGGCCCCAATGGCGTAAGTTGGAGAGTGGAAGACCTTAAGGCTCTGTACCAGTCCTTATGTGCCAGGAGTTACCTTGTATGTACCTGTCCTACGGGGATCATCTTGATGATAATAAGGGTGAGACTCCTTAAAGGCATTACACCAATCTAACATACAGAAGGGCGGATCTCAAATGACCCATGTACCTGAAATGTATTGTACCAATACAACAACAATTCTTCAAAGGCAGCTTCACTTGTAGGAGACCTCAAGGCTGAGATGACTAGCAGAATGTCCCCATTAAGAGTGCCAAGTCTGAGGCCCTTGACTTCCAACTCTTCAGCCAAGCTCACCGTGGTCACCTGCAAAATTATACCTCTCAGGGAATATATTCTAATGAAGCTTTAAACCACTTAAGTTACATATGTGCAAATTTCCCATGCCAACCTTCATTAGAATTCTTCCTCCTTGAGCCCTCTACTATAACCTTCTTCCCACTTCTAACTCCTTTAACTTGGTTCTTATGAGATTTTTTTTCCTTTTTTTATTTTTCTTAAGTTTATTTACTTATTTTGAGAAAGAAGGAGAAAAAACAGGGGAGAGGCATGGAGAGAGGGAGAGAATTCCAAGCAGTCTCCCCACTGTCAGCATGGAGTCCGATGTGGGGATCAATCTTACAGAAGTATGAGATCATGACCTGAGCTGAAATCAAGAGTGGGATGCTTAACCAACTGAGCCACCCAGGTACCCCAAGATTATTTTTTCTTATTATCCTGAGATGAAGGGCAGTAGAAGAAGGAAAGTGTGTATCTAACTAAGAGTAGAAAAGTTTAGCACTAATAAAAATGGCTGAGGTCAATAAATACTTAAAAGCCAAAACGTAATGAAGCAAGACTTTTGAAATCTCATTTCCAGTCCAAAGCAGGAAAATCATAATCCTAGGTTAAAATTCCCCTGTATCATCTTTTTTCGTATGGCCAGTCATTGAGAGAGGATCCTGGAGGACAGCCAGTAAAGCTAAGCATGTATTGGTTCTTTGCCTCCCCAGGGGAAAGAACTCGAGGATTCCTTGGTCTTGGGATTCACTTCAGTAGAGGCAGATTAAAGCTGAAGTCATTTCTGAACTACCAAAGGGAGTTTCCTAGTCACACTCCAATCACAGATGGGTGGACTGGCGAATAGGACTGTCTCAGATCAAAATGTGAATCTGGAGACGTTTATGATTCCTTTTGAGAATGTGAATCCTTACCAAACTTTCCCTGGGCAGGCTTCTCATGCCACCCAGGCCCAGCCCTTCTTCTACTCCCTCTCACAGATCTTATCTGCCCTGCAGGCACATACTTGTCCTGGACACGCTGGGCTTTCCAAGGAGAAGAGTTAGCTAACTCAGTAAATTAACTTGCCCTCTGCTAATAGACAAATGGAGGAAGCTAAAAGAACCCTTGTAAGACCAGGCCTCTCTGGAAATCATTTTACTTTATTAACAATGACCTCCTAGAGGCAATGACTTAGAAGAGAAGCAATTCTGATGGCAAAGTACTTCTAGTTATGTAGAAAGGGACACCGGAGCCATAAAAGATAATGGGACAGGGGCGCCTGGGTGGCTCAGTCAGTTGAGTGTCCAACTTCAGCTCAGGTCATGATCTCACGACTGGTGAGTTCGAGCCCCACGTCGGGCTCTGTGCTGACAGCTTGGAGCCTGGAGCCTGCTTTGGATTTTGTGTCTCCCTCCCACTCTGACCCTCCCCTGCTTGTGCTCTCTCTCTCTCCATCTCTCTCTCAAAAATAAATACACATTAAAAGAAAGTTTTTAATAAAATAAAAAGATAATGGGCCAGATACTTTGGGGCAGGCAGGTCCTTGTAGAGCTCCTCAGAAGTAAGCTCTGCATCTGCTGTCCTGACTATGTGTGGAAACCTGACAGAGGAATTCTGAGCTGTTCATTTATTTACTCACACAGTCATTTAACAATAGTAATGAAAGGCCTACTATGTGAGGTCCTGTGCCACAGAAATATAAAAGTAAACAAAAGAGATATGTCTTTACCCACAGGGAGCTTACAGTCTAATGGGAAGACAAACCAAAAATAAATGTAAGCAGACCAAAATCTGTAAATCGGTTGGCGTTGTATTTTAAACAGAGAATGTCCAGTAAGTCTTCTTTAAGGAGGAGACATTTAGGCAGTCTCAAAAATGAAAGGAGCCAGCCAGGCAAAGAGAAGGGGACCAGTGCTCCAGGCAAAGGAAACAATGTGTGGTGAATACTGAAAGAGCTTAGCATACTCAAAAAACAGAAGAAAGACCAAAGAGGTTGGAGATTGCTGGCAAGGCGAGAGTGACACAAATGAGGTTAGACACCGAGGTAGGAGCTACAGAAAGTTGGCAGTAAGTTTTATCAGAACTTATAGGCTTGGGGTTTATTCAAAGTGAAATGAAAACACATCAAAGGTATTAACTAAGGGATTATGCTTTGGTATGCATTTAGAAAACTCTTGCTACTCTGGAAAATAGATTGTAGGTAGACAAGAGAGGCCAGGGAGAAACAAGCTGAGCGTCTGTTATATTAGCCCAGGAGGGAGATGATGGTGGTCTGGACTTATCTGAAAGCAGTTGATAGATGTGAAATGTATTCTGGGGTGCCTGGGTGACTCAGTCAGTTGAGGGTCCAACTTGGGCTCAGGTCATGATCTCAGGGTCCGTGAGTCAGAGTAGTCCCACATGGGATTCCACACTGTCAGTGGGATTCTCTCTCTCTGCCCCTGCCCCTCCCTAACTCATGCTCTCTCATTCTCAAAATAAATAAGTAAACCTAAGAAAAAAGATGTGAAATATATTTTAGAGAAAAAATCAATAGGATCTGCTGATAAAAGGTATATATGAGCTGAGGGAGGGGAAAGAATCAAAAATGACTTCAACACATCAAAGGGAACAAGGGAATGTCACAGCCCATTCATTTTCACTCTTGGCTGTGACTCCTGAAGCCTTCTTGAGTTTCTCAGAACTTACAGGTCTTGAGAAAAAGCTCTTGTTTGTATCCATCAAAGGCTTCCTTCTCCATGAGCAAAACCATCTAAGAGACCCATCCATGTAAAGTTTTCAACATGAATTAGGAATTCTGAGAAGGCACAAAGAAATTAAAAAAATAAAATTCTTACCTGTGTGAATCTTATTGAAATTGGCAAAATAAAATGATGCCTTGCTTTGAGATTGTGAAAGATTCTTATTTAATTGCTCGGAGTAGTTATCAAAGGGTTTAACAAACATGTCAAGAAGTCCAGTGGAATCTGGGAGACTGAGTGAGAACTCTGATTCTAAAAGTGGGCATAATTTCTTTTCCTGATAAGCCACAAAATATAAAAGTATTTAAGTAATCTCTTCAAAGAATATAATGGAATAAATAAATTGTAAGAGCAGTAAGCATATAGTAGTATTTGGCACTTTGTGTGTGTGTGTGTGTGTGTGTGTGTGTGTGTGTGTGTGTGTTTAGTTGAACGTGATCTCTTCCTATAGATGGCCTTAGAAAATATTCACAAATAAATATGGACTCTCTTTTCTAGCATAATCACTATCAGTGGGACATATGGTGCATCTCTAAAAGTAATCCCAGTATTTTTCCCCACTTCCTTTTAAAACAATGCTGTTGCTAAAGTTTGGTGAATAAAGAAAATATATCCTATTTGGTAACCACTTGCAAACAATGTGCTTTCTTCATTCAAAACTATTATATTAACCCTATTTATATCCAATAATTAGTCTTTCACACAATCAAGTGATTACTTTGGGCTTGGATCCTCAAGAAATTCCACTGCTGTGCTGAATAGTGGCTGGTCAAGAAATAAAGGGGTAGGTTTTATTTTTTTTTATTTTTTTATTTTTAATTTTTTTTTCAACGTTTTTTATTTATTTTTGGGACAGAGAGAGACAGAGCATGAACGGGGGAGGGGCAGAGAGAGGGAGACACAGAATCGGAAACAGGCTCCAGGCTCCGAGCCATCAGCCCAGAGCCTGACGCGGGGCTTGAACTCACGGACCGCGAGATCGTGACCTGGCTGAAGTCGGACGCTTAACCGACTGCGCCACCCAGGCGCCCCAAAAAGGGGTAGGTTTTAAAAACTGTCATATCTCCTTATTTCTACCATTAAAAAATGACAATAGAAAATCATATCCTGATTCCCAGATCCAGGAATGCCAGTGTAATCAATATCACTACGTTAGTAGCAAATAAGAACCCACCAAGAGCAGAGAAGGGCAAGGTGGTGGGATGCAAAGAGACTTAAGGGATGGGCAATGCCCTCAGGGAGTTTACAATTTCTTCCTATCACTGCAGTCAGCCTAGCTCCTTCCTGCCTCTGGACCTTTGTCCTGGCCATTGCTTTTACATTCAATAGCTTCCCCAGACCTCTGACTTGGCAAACTCCAACAGTGTCATTGATTCTCAGCTTAAACACCACTTTATCAGAGTAAGGGGGTTTGGGGTTATTTCCTGTCTCTCTAAGACAAGATCCTTTGTTTCTAGTATCCTGTGCATTCCTTCATTGCATCTGTCATGGTTGTTATCATACAGATATCTGTGAGGTTTTTTTTGACTCATGTCATTTAATGATTATCTCCCCAGATAGACTGCAAAGTCCATGGAGACAAATGACCTTGTGCACCACTCTACCCTCAGCCTTAACACACTGCATGGCACATAGTGGGGTCTCAGTAAGTATTTGTGGGGTGAATAGATTTATTGATGACATGAATACAAATTGTCAAAAAGCACTTCACGGTAGGATAACTACCATAATAGCTACCTTGTGAGATTAAGGGAGGGAATATCCAACCTGAAGCTGAAATGGTCACTATCAAAAGAAGAGCCTAGAGGGAGATGGATCTAGAAGAAAGAATAGGATTTATTCCAGAGAAGATATGGAAAAGTGTCTGTGACTGGAGGAACAGAATAGTGTGTATGGCAAACGGGAGGGGACATGAGAACACTTGTATGGTTAAATAGAAGGGTCTATAAGAAAGTGGTGGGAGTAAGAAGTCCGTTACATTTAGGCAAATCTAGGCAATAATAGTCCCATTAAACGTTTTGAGCAAAGTGATTACTATACAAACCTAATATTTTGACATCTAAACTACAAAGCAGTTAAAATAAAGGGTTTAATTTCCACTATAAAGATCTCTTGGCTTTACTAAAAGATGATGGAAGGATTATTTTAGACAACATCACTTTGGAAAGATTAAAATATTTGTTTACAACTAAAACAGAGCTAGAGTTGTGAGAGATTAATAATTAATGAGCCGAGTGGCTAAGTTAATTAAAGACCATTTAAAAAGTAGGGTAACACTTCAATTCTAAACATGAAAATTGACATTTGTGATTTGATTTACAAAATTTTAATTTATGTAAAACTTTTCAAAATCACATCTACCACATTTGGCAAAGTACCTTTCAGATTCTAAAATACCACTTGCTGAAGAATATTCCAGAATATTTTCAAAAACACAGTCAATTAATTACTCTGCTAATTGTAGAAAAATAGAACTGCAGCTCAGATGCCAGCTGAGGTACCTTGCCTTCAAATAAAATTGACAGTAAAATACCTGGCTTCCTCTCAGTTTCCCTGAGGATGACAGGAGATGGCTTCTGCCTAGTGACTTCTCTCTTGAGTGTCTCTCAAGAGTGTTATTGTCTGACAATAAGCTGTCTATTTTTAAAAATACTACATTTCCCCAAATGTGGAACATGTGGCCAACTCTTCTTAGGGACTTATCAATATAAAATAAATGAAACTATGCAAAGGAAATGATCAACATCCACCCAAACTCTTGATTCTTAGATTAATGCCCCCTAAAGTGCAGTTCCCCTTCTTTTTTTTTTTTTTTTTTTAATATTTATTTTTAAGAGAGTGCAAGCAGGGGAGGGGCAGAGAGAGGCAGACAGAAGATCCGAAGTAGGCTCTGCACTGACAGACTGATAGAAACAAGCCTGATATGGGGCTCAAACTCAGGTGCCGTTCCCCCTTCTAAACTACACAGAACGTATCACCACTCACCACTGGAGAAGAATCATTTCATGTGGCTCAACCTAATATCATCTTTCCTTGATAATCCATGTGTCTGAAAAATGCCTACATGTGGTCAGTAGTTCCAATACAGAAATTCAGAGATACATTACATGTCATGTCTTATTCTCAACTAATGGTATGACTTCAGTGATCCCACAGCAAATCCAAAGCATCTGACATTGAAATATACTCTATGAAATACACCACTGAAATACAGTCACCTCTTCAAAAGGAATTTCACAGCATGACTGAAAAACTTACAAAGTACAACTATTCTGTCATGGAACCTAAAAAACTTGGCTGTGGAGAGAGAAAATGAAAATTATTTTCAAGCTGGGATGTTTACAAAGGTAATGTATCATGGATTAAGGACTACTTGAGCAGAAATGAATATAATTGACTAAAATAAGCTTCAGTGTTGTCTGAATACAAATTGTAAATTTAGACTGAGCATTTCCATGAATTTAGTACTCAACCACATCCGATATAGAAATCTCTAGGGTTGGTAGGCTTTCTCATCCCAGGCACTGCCTTCCTAGGTATGAGCACTAGAGGCCGCCATATGGGAAAAAGCTGAATTGGAAGACAGTGACTCTGATCTACATATATGGCAATTTGCCTGGAGATTTCTATTCAAAATGGTCTCCCAGAGTCTCTCCTAGGAAAAAGGAAAAGCAGCTAATTAATTCACCACTCCTAGAGTTGACTGGAATAGCAGATCGATGTGTATGCTATGAATTTAACTTCAAGGAAGAAAAGCCTAATTTTGGAAATGCGAGTATTTTAGGAGCATCATAACAGATATCTAAGGATGTTTTCTTTGCCTGGTGAAACATGCGACTTTCTATTACAGTATCCCAGACCTGGGCCTTCCGTTGTCTCACAAAAGGGCATGTGGCCTTTCGAGAGGTTGTGCTACTCTTATGACAGAAGAATTTGTAGCACAAAGAGCCCAGTACACTCTAAGAACACATACAGGGCAATCCAGATCTCTTCCATTCAAAATACTCTAAAATAGTGCTGTCCAGTAGAGCAATTTTATGTATATATATAATCTCAATAACTTTTTACATTGATCACATGTTAATATGACAATATCCTATCATATGATAATATTTTAGGTTAAATACATTACTATAGTTTTACCTTTTAAAAAATGTTGCTACTAGGAAATCTAAAATTATGTATGTATCATGCATTATATTTCTAGTAGACAGTGGTCCTTGAAAACTGGGAAAACCCATCCTCTTCTTAACTACTAGGGTTGGATGGAGCCCAGCAGGCATGCCAGCTTCGAAAACCCGAGCTGTAACTTGTGATGCTAGATGCTGAAATGAAGGCTTATACAACAGTGCAGAAGAATTTATCCTAGTAAGCAACGTGACAGGGAAAGAAATGGTCTAATAGATCACAAGGGCCAGGTTTCTATGACTGTTTCAGAAGGGAAGCTGTGGTTCTCAAATTGTGGTCCTTAGACTAGCAGCATCAGCATCACCTTGGAACCTGACAGATAGCAATTCCTCAGACCCATCCTTCACCAACTGAATCAAACTCTGGAAGTGGGTCCTAGTAATCTCTGTTTTTAACAAGCCCTCCCAGGTGATTCTGATGCACTCTCAAATTGAGAACCACTGTTATATCTCATTTAATATCCCACCTGCTCTGAGGGGTTGGGAATAGTTACCATTCCATTTACCAAGTGAGGAAACTGTGTGAAAAAGAATTTGAGAAATATACCCCAGTTATGTAACTATTAAGTGGCAAAAAAAAAAAAAAATCAGCCTTTCAATTCCTGTGTTTCTAATCCTAGAGTGGATGTTTTTTGTCAAATCAGCGAGGAGAAGGAGAAGGAGAAGGAAAGTACGAGGAAAAAGAGGAAGAAGCGGGGGGGGGGGGGGGGGGGGGGGGGGGGGAAGAAAAAGAGGGGGGGGGGAAACAAGGAAGCTAGATCAGTTGTGGTTAAACTTTTTGGAGTAATCAACTTAAAAATCTGGTGAAATTCTGGTCTGTCTTCAACAAAAATGCACTTTTGCACAACACTGATATAAATTTCAGGAGGCTACTTGACCCTTGAATGCTCGGCCCACATCTAATTTTATAACCCTTCATCTAGAACCCCAAATAGGATGATGAGTCATTATTCATAGTAAACTAGTCTCCCTTTATAGGAAGAGGGTTTTATATATATAATGTTTCCTACTAGATACATTGAAGAGAAAATTTGGTCTTAGGTGTTGGATGAATAAGGACTGTGTGTTTCTTTTAACATAGGCAGTAATCACTTGGACATCAGCCTTAACAACAAATATACAGATCTGTCTCCTCAGGCAAAAGAAACAAAAGCAAAAATAACTATTGGGGCTACACCGAAATAAAAAGCTTTTGCAGAGCAAGTGGAACTATCAGTAAAATGAAAGGCAACCTAGTGAATGAAAGAAGATATGTGCAAATGATATATCTGATAAAGGATTAATAACCAAAATATATAAAGAACTTCTACAACTCAATACCAAAAAACAAACACTCCAATTTAAAAAAATGGGAAGGTGAACTGAATAGACATTTTTCCAAAGAAGACATACAGATGGCCAACAGACACATGAAAAGATACTCAACGTGACTCATTATCAGGGAAATGCAAATCAAACCATAATGAGGTATCACCTCACACCCATCAGAATGAATGGCTAAAACCAAAAACACAAGAAACAAAAAGTATGGGTGAGAATGTAGAGAAAAGGACACTTGTGCACTGTTGGTGGGAGTACAAATGGGTGCAACCCCTGTAGAAAACAGCATGGAGGTTTCTCAAAAAATTAAAAGACAGAAATACCATATGATCCAATAATTCCACTACTGGGTATTTACCGAAAGGAAACAAAAACACTCATTTGAAACGTTACAAGTACCCTATGTTTATTGTGGCATTATTTACAATAGCCAAAATATGGAAGCAACTCAAGCGTCCATCAATAGATGAATGGATAAAAAAGAGGTGATACACACAAACCACACACACACACACACACACACACACACACACACAGTGGACTATTTCTCAGCCATAAATAATAAAATCTTACCATCTGTGACAACATGGATGAACCTAGAGGGTATTATGTTAAGTGAAATAAGAACAGAGAAAAACAAATACCATATGATTTCACTTATATGTGGAATTAAAAAAAAAAGATGAACAAACAGACTTAAATACAGAGAATGAAAAGTACAGTATAGAGAATGTAGTCAATAATATTGTAATTACTTTGTATGGTGACAGATTGTGACCTGTATTTCCTCCATTGGCTTAACTAGGAACAAAATGTTCATTTGTGGTTTATAATCCCAACTGCCTTTTAGCAGAGGGAGTAGCAAGCATTGAACTGATCCTGAAATCTGAAAAGGGCAGGGTCTTAAGGGAGAAGGAGGGCCAGTGGCTTGGTTGCATTTGGCTGTAATGTCAAAGCACTGCTATAAAACAAGTAAAAAAAACCTTACTAATAATGTCTGTGTTTTCCACTTGAAGATAACGTTAATGACAGGAATTTCTACTTGTGTTGGCTTTGGGAGCAAATTAGCCTGAGAAAATGGATGTACAATGAACATGTCTTTGTTGTTTGTGGTGCAGAAGGTATTTGCAGAGCCTGAGGCTCTTTGATAAGCACAATACAGCTCGTTTTTAACCTGACATGGAACTTTTATAATTTATTTCCAGACAATGGTGATCAAGTACTTGGAAATGGTGAAGGAGGGGAGGCTGGTCTTTTATCAACCTGCAAAAATAAAGCGAAAAATTTATTCTTTCATAAAAGGGAAAGTAGGCTATCTTGACTGTTATATTGATAAATCCTTATTGTTTCTTTAATAAGTAATTCTACATTTCAGAAGATAGGAAAATATTAAGGGTGAATATATACCTCTGTTCATTTGGCATTTATTTAATGCCTTGAAATAACAGGCAATCACTGATATAAATGGATTGAGTTCTGAAAGTTTGTACTGTAGAAAATTTTCCATAAAAATTATAAATGCCATTATAATAATATATATCCTATTATAATTATATATTATTGTAATTATATACATAATTACATTAATAATGGATTATATTTGTTTTTCTAACTACATCAAAATTAGCTAAAATACATGTTTTTGGAATCAACCTGCAAATAATCTAACCATTATTTATGGCACTATTTCCATGAGAAAGACAATTAATGTTAGAAACCGATTTAAACCTACGATTGGAAAAAGTAGAGACTTTTAATACCTTCTACGACTCTGGAAAAAACAGATCAGGAATTTTTCTTTTGACTGGCTCTGGTGGAAGAACTTTCTCTCCTTTGGCAGCTAGTTTTACAAAAGGAAGGGAATTCGCCCCCTGGTGGTGATCATATACATGCATGCAATATTCATAAACCAGTGTTTATATATTACAAACTGTTTATGTATTCCTTTTCTCCCCCACCATGGGATTTTTAAATACACCTTTATATCTCCCAAAACTTGTAGGGCATTATCTTGCATATGGCAGACCATCTGAAAGTTTGCTGAATTAATTATTAAAGATACTGATTTTCCACTAAACATCAGACAAGAGTGAATGACTTATTTTTACAAGCTCTTAGCACAGAATCATAAGCAAAATTATTTTTCTTACAATATGAGGACACTACCAAAGGAATTGTTTTAAAGTAGTTCATAGTAGTATCAATAAATTTCTAACAAACTAGTTGCTAAGTTGAAACTTCTGTGCCCAGCTTTTTTAAGTGCCACCCCACCACCAAACACAAACACACACCCTACCTATCAAATTAATGTTTTAGTTAAACTGGTTCTCCTGTAATTCCTCAGATGCAATTTTCACTGACCAACCCCCTCCCACCCCACCCCCCCAACTGCCTTTAACTTGTAGTTATCCTTTGGCCTTACCACCTAGAAAGGGATTCTTTTTTTCTTTCCATATTGTTAAATCTCACGGTCTAACACTCTTACCCTCTGGCAATATGAATAACCATTCTGTCTTTTCTGAATATTGAAAACCTAGAACATGTAATGCTGGGGGCTGTTATCTCTCTTGTATTCAAAAACAAAAACAAAAAACAAAAAACAAACAAAAAAAAACACCCTTCTGTATGAATTACCCTACCCAGACTATATAATTAGCACCTTCTTATATATCACCTTATCTTCAATTTTTTACCCATACAATTCAAAACTTTATTACACAATGCTGTGTTCAGATGTTTCTAAATTAAATTATAAGCTATTGTGTAGAGAACTTTTCTTACACTTCTACATTTATTTATTCACTTCAGGAATTATGGCATTCGTTCATTCATCACATAATTCACTCATTTGAATAATAAATATCTATGAAACATGAATGAGACACTATTGATGATGTCATTGGGTTCACTGCATCTAGTACGGGGCTATTATACATCATCTATGACATGGAAAGCTTGTTGCTATAAAACAGCAACAACAACAACAAAAAAGTAACTGCAAAAAGATGTTTCCCAGTGTTCTGATATGATGATCGAAGTTTTTCTGCCTCAGTTTAACATAATCTTATGTCTAGTTGAGATCTTACTTTGTGTGTGAACCAAATGGTATAGTGGAGGAAAACATGGACCCTGAGAAGGAAGTCCCTGAAAAACTGCAACTTCTCACTGTAACACATGAGGCAATGTCACTTGCTAAGAAAGGAGGTCAGTATTTACGAAAAAGTGAATAAACCCATGAAGAAAGTGAGAGACTGCCTCCTAGAATCACTTTGAGCATCTCACTCAGATTTGGGGACCAAAACTATGCAGTAACAACCTGTGATTTCCTCCAGCAATATTCAGTACCTAGGTGTAGGGCAGAAAAGGTCCATTTTGCCTTTTAGACAAGGTCAGGACTTGGGAGGCTGATACCATTGGAGGAAAATAAGGCCCAGGCAAGAGAATAGTTGGAGAGATGTTTCTAGCCAAGGAAGAGGGGGAAGCAATGAAGGAACACAAGCTTGAGGAACCAGGGAACTCAACAGGGCATGGTAGGTGAAAGTTGGATGACTAAGAAGCTGCAGTCAGAGACAGAGTTTAAAATTTTTTTTTTTTTAATATTTATTTATTTTTGAAAGAGATAGAGAGCGAGCAGGGAAGGGGCAGAGAGAGAGAGGGGGAGACACAGAATCTGAAGCAGGCTCAGAGCTGTCAGCACAGAACCTGACACAAGGCTAGGACTCAGAAACCATGTGATTTGACCTGCGCTGAAGCCAGATGCTTAACTGACTGAGCCACCCAGGCGCCCCTAGCAACAATGTTTATATTGGAGTTTCCAACTTCAGGAATGATTAGTGAGGATGAGTTTGTGGATGGGTTGCTGACATAGAATGGAAGTTAAGCTTTGTTAAGTTAAGGAGGTCAAGTTGAACCTTGAGAGACTGCTCACCAGAATGTTAATGTTATCTGTGATTATGGCAGGGGTTCTAGAAGTCATGACTCCTATGAGTTGGTGCCAAAATCTTCAATAAATGAAGGCTTATGGGATGGGAAGAGTGGTAGAACTACATGGTACAAAACTCAAAGAAGAGTCATCAGAAAAATGCAAAAGGGAATTCTGCCTGCTAGTGAAGTCTCATTGGTTTATAGTTTTTTTCATTCTATGAAGCTTCTTTCCTTATTTAACAAATCAGAAAACACAAGTGTGGTTGATACGTATTTGAAAAGTATACAAATTCAGGTGCAAATACTTGGAAAGGACCTACAGTTTTATTCTGTGATTTTTTTTTAATTGAGAGACAATTTACCAGTCATGATGCATTTCCTATCTCATTTAAAAATCACAAAAAACTAGGGGTGCCTGGGTGGCTTAGTCGGTTGAGGGTCCAACTCTTGATTTCAGCTCAGGTCAGGATCCCAGGGTCATGGGATCAAGTCCTGCATCGTGCTTCACAATGAGCTTGGAGCTGCTTGGGATTCTCTCTCTCTCTCCCTCTGTCCCTCTCCCCAACTCATGCTCTCTCTCTAAAATAAATAATAATAATAATAATAATAATAATAAATAATCACACAAACTAACATTTTATTAATGCATTATACCTGATCAAAATCATATTCTGTTTTATCTATGATACAGGTAGCATTTAAGTATTCTACTGGGAAACCTGCTTACAATGATTAAGCCCAAGATTAAATTTTTAAATGATTAGACATGAGGATGTTCTCTTTCTGTATCACTTCTCACCCAACTTAGGATATAAAGTACAAACCTTATTGCCACATAGCAAAGCTCCTTGAGAATCAGTCTTATTTCAAAACTGAGAAAATATCATACTAAGTTTTTTAAACTTAAATTAAAATGATAGTATGGGAACTCAAAGTGATAATATTAAATGCTAGGCATAAATCTTTATCTCTTCATCAAATAAATGAGGAAGTACAATCTATTGGTTAGAGCCTCATTGTAAGTAATCTCTATTTTGTAAGAGAGATCATGGAGAGGGTTATCACCCCCATCATTTATACTCTTTTAATTTCTCAAGAATATTGCTTGACTTGTCTAAATAATAATCAGGTTACTATTGAGAATTGTTTGTTCTCACCTAAACAATGACCAGGAACAATCAAGGCATATAGCTACAATTCCAAGTGCATAAGACAGAAGAGGGAGGCAGTGAACCTCTTGATATGTTCACTTGATATGAAGTCAGGCATTTTGGTTGGGGATGAGCAGGTTTAGAAAGGAATGGGAGCAGGCAGGAGAAAGTGTTGCAAGTTGGTAGAGTTGGAATGGTGACGGTTCCAGTTAGTTCTCAAAATTTCTATAAGCCTATCCTGATGGGAACTTGAGCTTGTTAGGCCCTTAACTATACAAGAACACTTAGAAGAAACATGGCCAGCCAAATCTTCCCAATAACCTTGTACTCCTATGCCTCAGCCATATCCTCACCTCCATATTTGTTCCTCTAAAGAAACTCCACCTCATCCATCACATACCAACGAAATCATTGTGAGTAACTCGTGAATTATGTCCTATGCATACAAGATTAAAAATCTCTATTAGGCCTTACCCTCACCAACATGAAATGGGGTGATGTTGGTGAAGCGTCCCCTGGTATCTTTACTGTTTTTGAGAAGGCTAAGGTTCACCTGAAGGTGAAGCAACAAAAGCCCTCATCTTTGTACCTTATGTTGATCCCTCATGTGTGCAATGGGAATTTTCATGCGCAAGGAGAAACATGAGAACCCTCTCAAGATTGTAAGCAATGCCATCTGAACCCTAATTGTATGGCTCTCCTGGCCAACATCATCCATAAAAATTTCAAATCATGGAGAAACTCATAATCACAGTCTATGCCATCAATGCCACGAAGACACTGTGGGTGTCCCCTGTCGTGAACCATGATGTCATGGTGCTTCCCAGAGTATCATCCCCATAACCAGTGGCACTTCCAAGACTATGTCATGGATCCGACGCCATCTGAAGAAAGCTTCTAAGTCCAACGTCAAGAATGTGGTAGAGCAGGAGTTGGGGGGCCCTCTGAAGAAAGTCCTGAGCAATACTGAAGACTAGATTGTCTCCCATGATTAACAGAGTCACCCACTCCTCCACCTTGATGCAGGGCATTGTCCTCAATGACCACTTTGGTAAGCTTATTTTTAGGTATGAATTTGACTACAGCAACGAGGTGGTAGACCACTCATGGTCCATTAGGTTCCACAGAGTAAGAATCCCCTGGGCAACAAGCCAAATAGTCCTGAGGTAGAGAGTGACTCTCAGCTGCTGGGAAGTCCTTGACTCACATCCAATCCCCAATCCACTGAGAAACTCCCAACCCTTCACAGTTCCCATTCCAAGCCCCTGAAGAACCCTACCATATATATATAATATATATAATATATATAATATATATATAATATATATATATATAATTTATATATATATAATATATATATATAATATATATATATATATTATATATATATACCTTCATCACACAATCAATATTATACACTGTGCCCAGAGAAGGAAAATCTACCAGTTTCCCATTAAGAATCACACCTAAGCTTTTTAGTATGGCATTTTGCTTCCTTATTAAGCTCTCAGATTACTTTTCTGTGCTCAACTCTAACCATTCATACAACCCAATATCCTATATGTCAGCCATACTGGCCTTTTTGCTGCATTTTATTAACTCTGTTTTAGTGAATACTGTTTCCTTTTCTTGAATGTTCTTTCTATGATCCTGGTCTACCTGACAAATGATAGATAATCTTGAGGTAACTGGTGTAACTGTCAAAGAAAAGTCAGAAGGGGCTATGGGAGAAAGGTCTCAATAATAAAGAGTTAGCAGCATGTTATTACTTATTGATGGAGCAAATCAGTGATGATCTTGGTTGTGAAATAGCTACACATATGAGGCTACTGAAGAGGCATGACCCAAATGTCACCTCTTCTCCATTGCTTTCCCTAGCCTCACTACCCACCTCCCGAGAAAAGGTCTTCGGCTACAATTATTTTCCCTCTATTTTAATGAGAAAAGCATTTATGAGTTCCTTCATTTCTAAGCTTCTAATGAAGAAAATAAAGTTTCTTCATTTCTAAGTAAACCTTAGTAAATCCCACTCCTGGGGCATCTGGGTGGCTCAGTCAGTTAAGTGTCCAACTCTTGATATCGGTTCAGGGCATGATTTCATGGTTGTGAGATCAAGTCCCACATCAGGCTCTGCACTGAGAATGGAGCCTCTAGGGATTCTCTTTCACCTTCTCTCTCTCTGCCCCTCCCCTCCCCTGCTCATGCCCATGACCATGCTCTCTCTCACTTTCTCAAAATAAACATTAAAAAAATAATAATAAAAATCCCATTCCTTCCAGACTGTTCTCTGAGTCCTTCTTGCAACATTATATCTATCCTTTCCCTTTTTATTGGAGTCTTCCAGTCTATCCACAAATATGCACAGATGTCTGTACCCTAAATCACTTAACTTTAGTGCCCTTCCAGCTAATATCATATTTCTAACCTTCCACACCCAGCAATTCCAGTGGACAATATATTATTATTGCCTCCATTTTGTTATAAGGCATCTACTGCCCCTTTTAGCTTCTCTCTTCATCTTCTTCACTATTACCTCAGGTTATCTGATGACAACAACAAAAAATCCAGATACCAAATGCAGTGCCTTATTTTCAGTTTCCATTGAACATAGGTGATCTATCCTAGTTCTTGAAATGATCTCCTAGTCTTTTGGGACATAACTCCTTTGCTTTCCTCCTATCCTTCTAAGCATACCTTTTCAGACTCTGTTCACAGGCGTTCCTCCCTTCCTTCCTCCTTCATCCTAGATATGTCATTGATTCTCTTCTCTTTCATTAGATATTTCACTTTCACAACTTCAACCACCATTCCTGCATGGACTAGTCCTATATATAAGCCTTGACCTCTCTAACACATTCTGGCTCTGATTTCTGTCTGCATATGGGATGTGACCCCCTACAGATACCACCAACACCTGAAACAATATCCTTGCAACTAATTTTCATCACCTCTTCATCATCTCTATCTCTTACATTTCCCTTCCAGCAGAACCACATTAAAACCATAAATAAGAGATAAAATGTCTCCTTTACTTTTAAAGGCTTTCAGAAATTATAATATCCTAAAACTTCTTTGGCAAACAAACTTTATAAACCAGGCTACAGAGAACTAAAGAGGAAATGATGTTTTTACACCTCAAGGTAGATACAATTCTGCAATTTAAGATAAAAAATGTCTCATTTTACAAAGAAAATCACTTCTAGGGAAGCACATAAAGAGAGTTAGATGGATTCCTAAAAGACTAGAGAGGCTCAGGAGTACTTACCTTAGAGGAATCATTTATTTAAGATACAAGGCAAAAAGAGATCTTAGAAAAAATAAGATGCTATATGAATGCAAAGATTGGTTCTATTGAAATTATGTTAATTTAATTCATTTACTCCATGGGGATTATGCCACTAAAGAGTTCAAAAGATTTAGTCATCTTCCTCTGTTACAGATTTATTTTAAATCCTTATGTTTTCAGCTGTCTACCTTTTGGTCTAGTGGCCTTTTGTACAAAATATTCCCATTAGAAGAAATATTTCTGACTAACCCTTTAAAATATGAACAAAATAGCATCTATTCTGAATTGCTAGCTGCTCTCTGAATAATAAATCTTCCTACAGTTAAACACGGATAATTAAGGTCTGTTTTAGAGACTTGATTTCAGAGAAAGGAGGCTCAGTAATTAAAGTGAAAATGAAAAAAATGAAAATGGAAACTGATCAGGAGTGAATTTCCATTTCCATTTAACAGAATCTCTCAGGCACTAAGTTTTATTAAAATTACCCAGGAGGCTACTCAAGCTATTTGCTTTCCAAATAACCTCTGATTTTGAATAAACAAAATGTAAGCTATGTTATTTTGGTTCTATAACAGAACTAGGAATGAAACGCAATTGAAAATTCAGGTTGCAGTGGAGGTTGAAAAAGATGAAAAAAAAAAAAAAGAGCAAAGATTTGTTGATCAGGAGTACCTGGCGAAGCCCCTCTACTCCCTCCCCACAATAGCCTCTTCCGGGGAGAACCCCAGCCAGGAAAGGTCACTGCACAGTTTTAAAGTTGCTGTTCCTTAAAGCCTATCTACCTGTTAACCTCCATGGCTGGCAAGGGGCTGCTGACCACCAAGGGGCTGCTGCAGTCCTCCAGGACGGCCTCTTCCAGTCAAGGGTTGCAGACAGAACTAGCCTCAAAGATGCCCTGTATCTACTCGCGTGGTGTGCCAGTCAAGTATGTTCAACATCATGGTGGCAGTTAGTTCAGCCCCAACAACAGATGAGAAGTACTGAATGCTGCAGGTCTGGGAGAGAATCCCAAAACACATGAACCATCCTCTCTAAGAAAGTCTCAAAATCTCATGGAAACAAAAAGGAGAGGACCCAAAGATGAAAGTAAATCTCACTTCTTTTTTCTAGGTTAATAATGTTTACATTTCCAATTACAATTCAAAACATTCACACCAAACTAAAGTGATTAATTTATCTTATTTGTCACCTTCATAATATTTAAGTTCTACTTTAAATGAATGGAAAACAGCTTAGCAAAAATAAACAAAAACCAAAAATACTAATTGCCCAGTATTAGTTTAAGGAGCTTCATTCTTCATATAACCTTTATTCCCCAAATTCTATTTAATGAAGAAACTAAAGTATTATGTCAATTCTCGTAGGTTTCAGATACTATGAAAAATCTAGAGATAATCAGAAAGGCCTATTATTAAGGGTCATGCATGGGAAAATTGGAGGGTGGGGGTCTCGTGCACTCCAGAGTGGTAACAACCAGCATTTTGCTACATGTTTGTGTAAGTGTTCAATCTGCTTGGTGATCATGCACACTCTATGATAACCACTATCTTTGTATTAATCATTTTGTCCAGATAGCTTTGAGGGTTATAAAGAAGTATCTTTCCAAATGATTTTTGTGTAACAGGAGGACTATGCCCAAAACATTGGATCATTTATTTTTGTTCCATTATTTCCCCCATATATGCCAAACTCAATTGGATTAACATACTTGAAACTTCTCATAATAGTAATTCATTTTTTAAAATATCTTAGCATTGCACATTACAGAATAGAATAGTATGACAACTAGAAGGCACAATTCCTGATGTGAAAAAAGTTTTACTTGGATAGGCAACCAATCTTGAACAAAGGAAACAATTAGGAGATAATTTCACAATTATGAATTATGTAAGTCTTAACATAAGTAAGTATATTATGACTTAATATGAGCATTTAAGGTCACTGTCATATTTTCTTGGATTTACTTCTAATTCTTTATATGTTTTTCTTTTTTAAATGGCATGTTTTATTTAACCATATGTCTTAAAATTTATTTTTTATAGAATATGTATCTAGTACACTTGTTGATGTCCCTTATTAATTTTTCCCATTATCTTTATAAAGCTTTATTGAAACCTGTATGTCAAGGTGACAATAATACAGTGTTTGGAAAATAGTAACAAAAAAAGGGTATCCCAGAGTCAGGTTTACCAAATACATACTGGAAACCAGGGAGCATCTTCTTCCATTTCCCAGCAGGAACAGAGGGCATAACAATAGCTTCTGCTGACTTATATGCCATTATTTTCTCTTTTTTAAATCATTATCTATGAGTAATTACAACTTTATTCATATATCTTTAATACATTTTTTCTTATTTTTCAACTGGGACCTCCAATTCAATGTTGAAATGATATAGCAGGCATCCTTGTGTCATGCCAATTTTAAAGGAGATGATGTTTCTAATGATGTACCACTAAGCATGATATTTGCTGTAAGTTTTTGGTAAATACATTTTAGGTATTTTTCATTTACTGTGATAACTTTTAATAAAAAAAATTTACAAACAGCTTAAAACTATCATGAAACAATTTATATTTACCCATGTTAATTTGCTCATCATTCCTTCTTGTGTTGCACACACATCTTCCTTTTTTCTTCTTCCTCAAGTGAGTCCTTTAGAAGCTCCTTTGAAGAGTGCCTACTGGTACTACACTCTCAATATTTCTTAGCTGAAAATGTCTTTATTTTGCCCTTATGCTTGCCTGAAGTTTTAACTAGGTATGTGTTACCGTATTGACAGTTCTTTTCTTTCAGCATTTTGAAAATATTATCCATTTAGGGCCTCTCTCCATTGTTGATGTTGAAAAGTCAGCCCTCGCATTAGTACTGCCACCCAAAAGTATGGTCTATGGAGCTTGTCAGATGTGTGGATCTCAGATCCCATCCTAGACCAATTGAATCAGAACTCTGAAATGGTGGAGACACTTCTCCATGCTTACTTACTAACTTTACAGGTGATTCGGGGGCTCATTAGAGGTTGAGAACCTAAGAGTAACTTGATCTCTTCCTACTTTTAAGATCTTCAAGACATTATGATATACCTAGACGTAGATTTATTTTATTTATTATACCTGGGAATTTTTACTTCTTGCATCTAAAGATTCACATCTTTCAATAATTCTGGAAAATCATCAGCCATTATCTCACCAAATATTTTCTCCTTCTGTAACTCCAATAACGTGTGTTTTAAACATTTTCATTTTTACTTTCCTATAGTTTTTAATGTAGATCTCTAAATATTAATATCTCTAATGTTTTCATAGGAAAACAATTTCTGAATAGGGGTATCTGTAAATGACTACATCTGCAGAAATTTAATTCAACAACTTACACAACGGATGCTGAGTGACCCACACACACACTTCTAATCTCCGAGTTGGGAAATAACTTTCCACTAAAATAGTATAGCATTTTACAATTACTGCAGTACCTTAAAGTTTAATCAAAACAGCACTACCAAAAACTACACTGTAAAATGGAATGACTGAGACCCTTCTATTGTTTGTTTATGAAGTAAAATCTCTTAGAAAACATTCAAGACAAGTTGATACTTCATTTTCATATCACAGTGTGTTCTTTTACAAAAAGGTACCCACGTATCATATCTTTGTCAAAAAGGAGTAACTTATTTTTTTTAAGTAGGCTTCACATCCAGTGTGGAGCCCAATGCAGGGTTTGAACTCATGACCCAGAGAGACCAACACTTGAGCTGAGATCAAGAGCCAGATGCCCAACTGACTACACCACCCAGGCACCCTTACAGTAAATTATTTTTAAAATACTTCTCAGTGAAGAAAACAGCCAAGCTAAGAAAAAAAAATCCAAGATATTTTCCTGTGACTTTAAAATTCATTTCATTAATAGTTGTA
This sequence comes from Panthera uncia, assembly GCF_023721935.1. Lineage (NCBI taxonomy): Eukaryota > Metazoa > Chordata > Mammalia > Carnivora > Felidae > Panthera > Panthera uncia. Next base: position 14,714,334 of record NW_026057576.1, read on the forward strand.
TTCATAGACTCCACAGAAAATCTGTTTCCTGATATTTCAGGGACCTTTCATCAAATTTGGTGATTCAATGACTTTCACAGAAAAGAATGTCAGCAGTTTTAGAATGCCAGAACAATAGCTTCATCTGAACCTCTCAGTGCTTCCCCTCCACTCGAAAACATGAGGACAAAGAGCTTGAGCAGAAATAAAACCAGGCATAGAACCTAATGGGGGAGGGGGCATATTCTTCCTTAACATGCTGATGGATAAATAGGAAATTTAAAACTTGATTTGTTTTAAAAGCTAATGCTTTCAAGACTAATTATCTGTAATGACAATATGTCTGTGTGCTATGTAAATAAGAACCTACAATGAGACACATCTGTCATAATGAAATGTGACACAGGAGAGATTAGACTAAAGCTTTCCTTACAGTGAGCTTTTAGACAAACTTTTTCTCTGATTAATAAAATGTCCCATTGTTTGAGACGCTTGCAGTAAGATGTGGATGGAAATAGGATTGGATTATAGGAACTTTTGTGGATGAGTTATGCAGATTTGATCTGATTAGTTCATTTGTGCTCAGCAGAGGCTATGATTGCTCCCTCTCAGTCAGCCATTGCCATGTTCTTCAGAAAGGCACAGGATCCTCTGGGAGCTGAAGTCTCGTACGTGACATTAATGTATGGGCTTGTTTACATCAAGAAGCTCATTCAGAAGAAATTCTCTCTCTCTCTCTCTCTCTCTCTCTCTTTCATCTAGAGACCATCATAAAACAAACAGAAACTACCATGATCTGAGGCTTACCTCATCTCACTCTCTTCTCTCACCTGTAACCTCCACCTCTCCCTTTCTGCTGGTTCTTTCCCATTAGCCTAGAAATGTGCACATGTCTCTGTCATCTTAAAAAAATAAAATAACAGAAACAAGAAAGTCCTCCTTGAATTCTGCCAATTTAATTCACACTTGACTCACTGAAAGAACAGTGCATTTCTCCATCGTCACTTTTGTACTTCCCTTTCATTCAGACCCCATTGTCATCTGGCTTCTTCCCAGATTAGAAATATTGCTGGGACGCCTGGGTGGCTCAGTCAGTTAAGTGTCCAACTCTTGATCTTGGCTCAAGTCATAATCTCAAGGTTCATAAGATCAAGCTCAGCACTGGGCTCTGCAATGAGAGCAAAGAGCCTGCTTGGGATTCTCTCTCTCTCTTTCTGCCGTTCCCCTACTCATGAAAACTCACACACTATCTCTCAAAATTAATAAATAAACTTAAAACCAAACAAACAAAAAAATAAATCTTGTTAACAACTGTAATAACAACAAGGCGTCTATTTTTCAGCCCCTACCTTGTTTGACCACTCCAGGGACCCAACACTATTGATGACTCCTCTTTGTGAGGTTCTTTACACAGTGGGTGTCTAGGACTCCAGTTTTTCTTCTACATCTCAGTTCTACTCTTCCATGGGCTCCTCATCATCAATCCTCCTACTAAACAGTGGTGAGCTCCAGACCTGCATCATGAGGCCCTTCTCTTCACATTCTGCCTGGGCAATTGCATCACTGCTCACAGCTTCTCCTTAAGTTGAGAATTCCAGCATCTGCATCTGCTGTGCAAACCCTCTCCTCAGCTCCTGAGCTCCAAATCTATACATCCCACAGCTCATGTGGATGTTAAATAGACACCGCAACTCAATGTAACCAGAGAGGCTTTATTTTGAAAGAAGGAAAGTTTTTCCTACTATATTCTTTATCCTCTCAGTTCTTCAACCAGTAACCAAAGAACCAGCTTGGCCGCTTCTCTTTCCCCTTTGTCTGACCTCAATATCACTAAGACTTGTTAGTTTTCCTTATCCCCTTCTCACCATTCTCAGTGTCTTACCTATCCCTTTGTCTTCCTTCTCAATGACACTATTGTAGTTTGCACTCATTATCCCCTGCCTATAACACTGTCTCCTAAACAGTCTCCCTGTTGTTATATTTGCTGCTCTCCAGTCATTCAATTCACTGCTGAAGCGATGTGCCTATAATTATAAACCTCACTCTGTTGTTGAAAACCCTCCACATTGAACATCTCTTATGCACCCCTTCAGATCCTTCAGCCTCCCTGTCTCCCAGGCCTCTGTCACTTGCTCTGCCCTAACTACAGCTACTTCACACATCTAAAATGCCTGCCTACAGAAATCTTCTGCCTGATCCCAAGGCCTGGAGCTTCTAGCTCCCCTCCACCACTCCCATGCTCAGATGAAGCACCACATGTTAGTCCTGGTTCTCCAAGAAGCAAATACCAAGATTCAATTAAACATGTGCTACAGATCTGATCACTATTGAAGGAGAGAAAGAAGTTAGGAAGGTTATATAGAAGAGTCCTAGACTCCAGTGCAGTTCAAAGGAAATCTTGGCAGGAATGCTGACACATCCACAAGCTAAAACCTCCTGTTAGAGGAGTCCCTGTCTCCCAGGAATAGACCCACCTTACTATGCTATGATCAGTCTGCTATGATCAATCACTGGGGCAGACAGAGGAAGTGTGGCCTCTGTACACTTAGCGTGTTCGCAGATCCACCAAATCATACTGCTGGACAGACACAGCAGCAGTCTACTATATGACGGAAGTGGCACATTTGTGATGAGGCTGGAGAAGGTCCAAAATTATGAGTAAATTACTATCAACTGCTGGTCCAGACTGCCTGCCATCTACTTCTACAACACCAGTGCCTCTCTTTCAACCCATTAATTCCTGTGCTGACCAAGTCTCAGAGGAAAAAGACACAAGACTGGCTCATAGTGTGTTGGTGTAGCTGGAAATGAACATTACCACATTAGCCCCAAATGTGGGTGACTCTGAAAGATGGTCTGACATAATGACCCTGAATAGTCTCCTTGACCAGCCCAGTGCTTGTGCAATAAGCTACAGAGTAGACAGGGTAACAAAGATGAAGACTATGCATGGGCCTAATAACAATGGCTTCTTGTCATCATCACCAATCTGGCTACAGCCACTTATGAGTGGCCAATGTGCCAGCATCAGAGACTAAAGATGTGCCCTCAATGTACTGCCATCCCTTTAGATGTCATTCAACAACTATCTAGTGGCAAGTTAATTTTTCCATGCTGGAAGGGACATTAATTATTAATCCATACAAAATTGACACATACTCTGGATAGATGGTTGCCTTTCCTACCTGCAAAGCCTCTATCGACACCACTATCAAAGGGCTTGCAGAATGCTTTATCCTTCAACATGCTTTCCACACAATGTTAGCTCCCACGTGGGATTGTTTTCTACAGCAAAAGAGGTACAAAAGGGGACTTGTTACCAGGGGACTCAATGATTATACTACATACCCCACCAGACCAACAGAATGACAAACAGCCTGTTGAGGGCTCAACTATGGATGCAATATCTTGTGGGTTTGGGTACTGTCTTCCAAGAAGTGATATATGGGCCAAACTGACAGGTGACATATAGTAATATGCTTCCAACAGTAAGGGTTTATGGGTCCAGGAAGCAAGAGACACACAAGTTGTCCCCTCATCATCAAACACAGGGGTCCATTGATAGGATCTGTGCTTCTACTCCTTGCAATCCGAGGTCCTTCCCAATCGGAGGCCCTAGTTCCCGGAGAAGGGGCACATCTGCTACTGTATGTAAGAGTCCCATTGATTACCCCCGGACCATTTTGAGCTTTAATGACAATATTTTGAGCTTTCATGCCAACAGTCCAAAAGGTAAAGAAATGGTTTCCTGTCTTATTGATTTAATTAAAGAGCTGGTGTTACCATCACAGGATGGCTTCAAAGGAGATAGTGTCTGAAACCCAGGGGATCCACTGGGTATCTCTCAGTACTCACATGCCCATTGGTAATGGTTAATGGAAAAATGCAGCAGCCATGACCTAAAACGTACAGGGAAAGCAAAGGGTGAGACCACTTGAAGTTCTAGATCACCTCACCAAGAAACCAATATAGACCAGCAAAAGCTGGCCCAGGATGAGGGAAGTATATAGAATGTATGTGAGGACAGAGATGATAAATATCAATTAGAGCCTCAGGACCAGCCCCAGCCAAGAGACTGTAGCTTATTATTTCACTAGCCTACTTGCCTTCTTTCTGGAAATCACAACAAGTCTCCTTCCTGAGGGGAATTCTGTGACTGACTGACTTGTTCCTCCCCTCTGTGGGGAAGCAGTAAGAGCAATTTGTTCTCATAACAATACAAGCCCAATATTGTATCACAGAAACCATATATAATGGAAGGTCACAAGCATATCTGAGGATCATAAGAGGTCATCTGTCCTGGGTACATCTTATGCACTGCACTGCTTCAGATTCCCCCAGCCTCACCTGTCAATCAGCCCTTGGCTATCTGTTCTGCCTCAACCACTGCCACAATGACCGGTTCCAGACTCAGATGAAGCACCACACTGCAAGGCATGGATCTGGCTCTCTAGAAGGTGCCCACTGATGCAGTTCAAAAGTAGAAGGGAGTTAATACCTCAACAGTGAGCTCTGTTCAATGGGAGACAAGAGAAGGTAAGATGCTATCAGATGGATTCCCTTCCCCTACACCCTCTGATGGAATGCTCTGAGGCACGTCTTTTTTGTACAGCGTCTTTGGAGCTGTTTCAAGTGGCTGAGAAACTGGCTCTGTTTCTTCGTGAAGTGATGACCAGCTTCGTAATGAAGACCTTGTGTTACCTCCCATCCTTCCCTGACTTATTGCACTTTTCCTGTCTCACTGCCCCCAGATTACCTTTCCAGGAAAGCATTAGCATTTAATCCTTACCTCTGGTTCTGTTTGATAAAGAACCTGGGCTAAGTTTCACTTCACTGCTCACTCCCTCCAAAGAAAACCTCAGTTCCAGTTCCCGATGTCATTTTCACTCTCATCACCTGTGGTCCCCTATGTTCATCTTTTGGTGATCAAGCAGAGCTCTTCACAGGTTTCCAAGCTGCCCACCTTCTTCACAGCATCATACGTCTGTATCTGCTCTTTACTGTGCCTGGAGAATACTCTCCCACCCACTCCCTCTGGTGAACTCCCCACAGTGCCAGGGGCGAAGTCAGACAACAATCAATCCAGTACCTCACGAAACTTCACTACAATCGAAATGTTTAGAAGCCTCTTTCAGTATCCTTGCTTAATACTGAAATATTAAAAGAAAAAGAAAAGAAAAAGAAAAGAAAAGCCACGTATGAATAAACACTTATTCTTCCTCTTATGGTAAAAAAAATACTTGAAATACAAGAAAATCACTATGGAGACAAGCTGAAATGCATTCCTTTATCAGCAAATGTAATTGAAAGATTCTCAGCAAAACTGCTGAATGTTTGAAGATGTAAAGAAATATATATTAAAATAAGTATATAATAATACAGGTTTTCTGTATAGATAGAAAAAAGTAAAGATGTTGCTAAAAAATCAATTTATGATATTACTAGTCTGGTTCAAAAAAGAAATAAAAAATAACTCCTTTTCTTATGAACAACTGAAGGAAAACATGTACCAAGAAGCTATATTCTCAATGGTAAATTCTTTAATGAAAACAATTATTTATGAAAAAATTTCCTTAACTGAATGGCTACTTAAAGTGGACTAAAAAATATTCTGGGATAAAGTCATAGAAACATTTCCACATATAAAATCCTGCACTGCATCATTCATAGTCAAGATGTTACAGCAAAGCAGTTGAAGCCAGGAGTGTGCCAAGTGTTGGAGATGTCAAAAATGTAGTTCCTTTCCAAGAAGACAAGATCTTTAAAATACAGACTCTTGTACAATACTTTGTAATGACATGAGGAATAACCGTGGTAATCTTTTGAATGACACAAGGTTTGTTTGTTTTTTTCTACTTGTGGCAAAATACATAAAAGGTTTGTTGAATATAAAGGTATTATACATCTTTATTATATAAAACACTATGTTCCAGATTTGCTGATTTTTTCTGGTATGACAATGGTTGTCAGGATTTGCTGTTTGGAAGATATTTTCATAGATTAAATACCCTTTATCACCACCTTCAAGATGAAGCTACCATTTTGATAATTTTGATTCTGATAATGAATGAGAAAACAACTGCTTCTTGAAAACAAAAAAAATTACTCTGGGGAGAGTATTTTGAACAATGACTGTTTGATATTATTTCCATTAGCATATGATCATACAACTGACAATAATGTATGCCACCTGTAACAACTCCTTCCTGTGCTCACATTTTAAAAGTTGACAATACATTTTTCAAACCTGTTTTCAAACCATCCACATGTGGAATTTCAGTGGACCTATACCCACTTACAAAAATACATAAAATGCAGGACTTTTTGATGAGTCTGCATAAACAACTGATTGATATCATGGAAGATGAACATCTGGTGAGTGATTTTCAACTAAAATCTTTGCAAAATTGGTGAATGGAATTGAAAAAACAGCATCATGATCTAGCAGGCACAACCAACAATGCACATCTTCAATTTGTATATATGTATCTTTGTGAGGTATTTTTCTACTATGACCACCTTTAGAAACAACTATAGAAAGAAACTGAGTTTAGAACCAGAACTTAAAACCAAATCTTTTCAAAGATAATACAGCATATCCAATGACATGTTTTCAATGATGTTTTAAAAAATGTAACTGCTTATCTCATCTTTGTCTCATCCCTTTTTAAAGTTCAATTTGCTTTTGTTTGGTATATGATTCATGTATATAATAAATATACATCAATTAAGAGTACATGACCATTTGGCAATGATTTCTTGGATATGACATCAAAAGTGTAGGCAACAAAAGAAAAAAGTAGATAAATTAACTTACCAAAACTACAAACTTTTGTGCATCAAAGGACACTATCAACAGAGTGAAAAGGCAACCTACAGAATGGGAAAGATATTTGCAAATCATGTATTTGATAAGGGATTAATATCTAGAATACATTTTTAAACACCTGCAACTCAAAAACAACAGAAAATAAACAACCCACCTTAAAAATGGGAAAAGGACTTGGATAAACATTTCTCCAAAGAAAATACACAAATGACCAGTAAGCACAAATCACTAGTCATTAGGGTAATACAAATCCAAACCACAAAGAGATACCATTTCATATCCATTATAATGACTGTTACTAAAAACAAAAACAAAACCAGAAAATAACAGGTGTTGGTGAGGATGTGGAGACACTGGAACCCTCATACACTGCGAGTGGGATTGTAACGAGGTGCAGCCATGATGGAAAACAGTATGGCAGTTCCTCAGAAAATTAAATACAGAATTGCCATATGATCCAGCAAGTCCACTTCTAGATATACACCTGGTGAAATTGAAAATAGGGACTTGAACAGACACCTGTACACTAATATTCATGTCAGCATTATTTACAATAGCCAAATATATATTTGTTATTATATTTATATTACTGACATATAACATTAGTAATAATTGTTATTATATACTGTTATATTTTTGTATACATTTTGTATACATATACACAATGGAACATTGTTTAACCTTAAAAAGGAAGGAAATTCTGAACAAGGTATATAATATGAATGAACCTTAAAGACATTATGTAGAATTCCCCTGGAAAGCCATCTGGCCCTAGGCTCTTATTTTTTGGGAGATTTTTGATTACTAATTCAATTTCTTTACTGGTTATGGGTCTGTTCAAATTTTCTTTCTTCTTGTTTCAGTTTCAGCAGTTTATAATGTTCCTAGGAATTTGTCCATTTCTTCCAGATTACCCATTTTATTGGCATATAATTGCTCATAATATTCTCTTATTATTGTTTTTATTTCTGTTGTGTTGGTTGTGATCTCTCCTCTTTCATTCTTGATTTGATTTATTTGGGTCCTTTCCTTTTTCTTTTTGATCAAACTGGCCAGGGGTTTATCAATTTTCTTAATTCTTTCAAAGAACCAGCTCCCAGTTTCACTGACCTGCTCTGTTTTTTTTTTTTTTTTTTTTTAATTTCACTATCATTGACTTCTGCTCTAATCTTTATTATTTCCTGTTTTCTGCTGGTTTTGGGTTTTATTTGCTGTTCTTTTTCCAGCTCTTTAAGATGTAAGGTTGGGTTGTGTATTTGAGACCTTTATTCCTTCTTTAGGAAGGCCTGGATTGCTATATACTTCCCTCTGCGTCCCAGAGGTTTTGGGCTGTGGTGTTATAATTTTCATTGGCTTCCATGTACTTTTTAATTTCCTCTTTAATTTCTCGGCTAGCCCATTCATTCTTTAGGAGGATGTTCTTTAGTTTCCAAGTATTCGTTGTCTTCCCCAATTTTTTCTTGTGGTTGATTTTGAGTTTCATAGCATTGTGGTCTCCTATGGAATAAAGACAGTCTCTTCAGCAAATGGTGCTGGGAAAACTGGACAGTGACATGCAGAAAAATGAACCTGGACCACTTTCTTACACCATATACAAAAATAAACTCAAAATGGATGAAAGACCTAAACATAATACAGAAAGCCATCAAAATCCTAGAGGAGAAAGCAGGCAAAAATCTCTTTGACCTTGGCCACAGCAACTTCTTACTCAACACATCTCTGGAGGCAAGGGAAACAAAAGCAAAAATGCACTGTTGGAACCTCATCAATAATAAAAGCTTCTTTCTTCACAGTGAAGGAAACAATCAGCAAAACTAAAAGGCAACCAATGGAATGGGAGAAGATATTTGCAAATGACATATCAGATAAAGGGTTAGTATCCAAAATCATTAAAGAATTTATCAAACTCAACACCCAAAAAACAAATAATCCAATGAAGAAATGGGCATAAGACATGAGTAGACACTTCTCCAAAGAAGACATCCATATGTCTAACAGACACATGAAAAAATGCTCAACATCCCTCATCATCATGGAAACACAAATTAAAACCACAATGAGATACCACCTCACACCAGTCAGAATGGCTAGAACTAACAATTCAGGCAACAACAGATGTTGGCAAGGATGTGGAGAAAGAGGATCTCTTTTGCACTGCTGGTGGGAATGCAAACTGGTGCAGCCACTCTGGAAAACAGTATGGAGGTTCCTCAAAAAATTAAAAATAGAACTACCCTATGACCCAGCAATTGCACTATTAGGTATCTATCCAAGGGATACAGGTATGCTGTTTTGAAGGGGCACATGCACCCCAATGTTTATAGCAGCGCTATTGACAATAGCCAAAGTATGGAAACAGCCCAAATGTCCATCAACAGATGAATGGATAAAGAAGATACAGTGTACACACACACACACACACACACACACACACACAAATGGAGTATTACTCAGCAATCAAAAACAATGAAATCTTGCCATTTGCAACAATGTGAATGGAACTACAGGGTATTATGCTAAGCAAAATAAGTCAGTCAGAGAAAGACAAATATCATATGACTTCACTCATGTGTGGAATTTAAGATACAAAACAGATGAATGAACATAAGGGAAGGGAAGCAAAAATAACACAAAAACAGGGAGGGGACAAAACATAAGAGACTCTTTCATACAGAGAACAAACTAAGTGTTGCTGGAAGGGCTGTGGGGGGAGGGATGGGCTAAATGGGTGAGGGGCATTGAGGACACTTGTTGGGATGAGCACTGGGTGTTGTACAAAGGGGATGATCACTGGAATCTCCTGAAAACATTATAGCACTATATGCTAACTAACCTGGATGTAAATTATCAATCAATAAATAAGTAAATAAATAAATGACATTATGTGATGTGTGAGATAAGCCAGACATAGAGGACAAACATTATATCATTCCACTTATTTGAAGTATCTAGATTAGTCAAATTCATAGAAACAAACAATAGAATGGTGGTCACCAGGGGCTGGGGCTAAGAGAGGATGAGAAGTTATTGCTGAATGGGTATGGAGTTTCAGTTTGGAAGATGAAAAGTTTTGGAGATGGCTGTACAACAGTGTAGATGCACTTTATGTCACTGAACTGTGTACATTAAAACGGTTAACTTTTATGTTGTGTCTACTTTACCACAATAAAAATAATAATAAAAGGAACACGACTTATATGTATGTACATCTGAATGGCAGAGCATTCTTCGTCCTCTGCACAATGGCACATGTCCAATTAATGCTTGGGAAAGGAAGAAAGGAGGGAGGAAAGGACATCCATCTTGGAATTATGACATGGAGACATTATTTTCCTGTGTATGTCTTTGAAGGATACAAATATTTGGCACCCTGAGAGATACCAGCAATATGTTCTCCCAGAACATGGAGACTTTTCTCAACATCTAACCTGCCCTCCTCCATCTTCCCAAATTCTGACCCCACAGTGTTTTCAACCTCACAACGGCTGCCAAATTTGCAAATGTTAAGGGGAACTTCTGATAAGCCCTCAGTGAAATTAGTAGGAAAATCCATACCACCTTTCCTAAGCATGCAAACAGAACTGCATTCAGGCAAAAGCCTCCATTTGATATCATGTATAGGAGAAAAGGAAAGTCTACCTACGTGCCTAACACCACTCCCAAATGACAGTCAGGCTCAGTGTAATAAGTGTCTTCAAGTTGCTGGGCCATGACCTAGAGCCTAATTATGATGAATTAAAATAAGCAAACTTTGCTCATTTCTCTTCTCCTGAAGTCTATGTTTGGCACCTTATTTTAATTGAAATCTTTGGAATTAAATACTACTAACATTGACACAATATGGGGTAATTCTTCTAAAAGATCAGTAAAGTTTAAAACCCTGCAATGCTTTCAACTTAAAATATCATTCTATGTTTAGGGAAAACGTCAAAGACAACAGTATCCTTTTATTACAGATCACCTAGAAGACAGGTAATATTTAATATGTGTGAGGATAAATCTGCAAAGAAAAGGAAACGTCAAAAGGCTGCTGTTAGACTCCATGGTATGCCAGTGTTTAAACACTGAAAAACCAATAAAATGTCATTTCACATTTAAAGTAAGCATGCTAATCTCCAGATAGAGAAGTTATAGGAATTCTTTTTTCCTTTAAAAAAACTTATATTCTGACAGTAACTTCTGATATTAATATTAATGCATGTTATTTTACAAACAAAATTGGTGTCGGCAGCTCAGGATACAACGTTTTACAGCAAAGGGAGAAAATAAAATATAATAGGAGTATGGGATGGAAGAACCCTTATTTTACCATTATTTTTAAATCTCTTCATTAGAAAGTATGTAATTCTATGAAGGCAGAAACCATATTATTTTGCTCATTTCTACATTCTCCCAACAATGCTAGCACATAATAGGTATTTCATAAGTATTTGTTAAGTGGATATATAAAAGTGCAAAGTTAGGTATTCACTTAATGTGTTTCAAAGGAAAATTGCCAAAAACAGGCCCCCCAAATCAGTTACAGAACTGAAACCTCATCTCACTAGGGTGACGTGACTGCCACATGACTAGCTAGTGGCAGAGTTCCAACAGAGACCAGTGTCCTCACTTCCCCAGAAATTCATGTTTCAGTTTAAAGGAGCAGAGTGAAGATTCTATGTTGCTACATCAAGCTCTTCCCCAGTTATTCCCTAACAGCTGAGACAGGAAATGAGACAAGGAAGGATGAGCATCCAGCTTTCTTCAACCACTAAGAATAAAGACAGAGAGCAAAATGCCAACAGGAATGGGAGCAGATCTTGAACAAACAAGGGAAAAGAGGAGAGGGCCAAGAAGAGTCATCCTTACTAGATTTGAAGATTTAGCATTATTTTCACAACTCCCTTCATTTGCTCTGAACTAATGAATGTTCTCTGGGTCCTTCTCAGTACTAGCCTTCAACATCAAAGAAATGATTACAATGCTAAATGTTTTTTTCCTATACCAAATGTGTACCATTTTATTGAGTTTAAAGGAGATGTACCACTATATACCAAATAAAAAATAATGTTTCATATAATTAGTATTTATTTTTCCAACTACATACTTTTTGGGTAACAGATGTAGTTACATCCCAAGGCTTACTAAAAAGACTTAACTTCTACTTTACTGAAAAATATAGAAGTTTCCATTTTTATTAAAAAACACATCAGGGGAAAGAAAAACAATTGTAAAATACAGACAATATTTAGATTCCGAAGAAAAGAGGAACATTGTATTTCCCTTAAATTTTTTTTAATGTTTATTTATTCGAGAGAGAGAGAAATAGAGTGCAAGGGGGAGAGGGACAGAGAGAGAGGGAGACACAGAATCTGAAGAAGGCATCAGGCTCTGAGCTGTCAGCACAGAGCCCGACAGGAGGCTTGAACCCACAAACGTCAAGATCATGACCTGAGCCCAAGTCAGACACCTAACCAACTGAACTGCCCAGGCGTCCCTGTTTTTAAACAAATTATAAAAAGAGAGGATCTAGTTAGAAAGCACTGGTCAGTGTATATGGTAAAAAAGCAGTATCTATCCTCTGTCCTGCCATCTCTTCAGTTTTACTAGAGCCAATGCTGAGACCTATCATCAGTCATTACCCAATCCTGTCTGTAGGATTTCCTAATTCAGTCATGAATATAAGCATAGAGTTTAGGTACCGGGAAAGAAGTGGTATAAGTGAAAATTAAATTTGTTTCCAATGAAATAAAGGCTTTACAGCACACTCAATATAAAATGAAGTACGCTTCTCCCAACATATATTCAACAAGCGCTGGCTGATATTTTCCTTACCTGGGGTAGATGGTTCTCATTCCCTTTCTACACAGCAGAGCCTGTTATACTACCCAATTGTTTCTAAATTCTACCCCTTCAGAATTACAAAGAATGTTAGTAAATGCTACAAGAGAAACAAAATCTGTAATTAACCAAAAAGTTCAAAAGACCCTGGCTTAAAGAAAATGGTTAGAATGATTTGTTTGCTACCAGTTTTTCACACTCCCTTAATATGCTAATGTGAATAGAAAATCTTCAAAAAAGGGATTAATATGAACTGTTTTCCAAATTTTTTTGGCACCTTTTTTTTTCTCAAAGCATCTTGGGGAGAAAATGTCTTTTTCTCTTTACCTGTGTCAGAAAAGGCACCTTCAGCCATGCTTAGCTCTAGTTTCTGAGTGGAAATCAATTCTCATATCATTTCCCTATTTAAAATCTGTCAGCAGTTTAAAATACTTCAGAATATTTTAAGAACATAAAATCCTGGGGTGCCTGGGTGGCTCAGTCGGTTAAGCGTCCGACTTCACTCAGGTCATGATCTCACGGTTCATGGGTTCCAGCCCCGAGTCGGTCTCTGTGCTGACAGCTCGGAGCCTGGGGCCTGCTTTGGATTCTGTGTCTCCCTCTCTCTCTCTGCCCCTCCGCCACTTGTGCTCTATCTCTCAAAAATAAATAAACATTAAAAAAATTTTCTTTAAAAAAAAAAAAAAAAAAGAAAAGAAAAGAACATAAAATCCTGATTTTGGCTTGTAATTCTGACCCCTACCTGAATCTGCAGCTTTGTCCCTTAACTTGTCCCAGTTAAGCCCTTAGAAGGTGCCCTCCTGGGGCGCCTGGGTGGCTCGGTCGGTTAAGCGACCGACTTCGGCTCAGGTCATGATCTCACGGTTCATGAGTTCGAGCCCCGCGTCGGGCTCTGGGCTGACAGCTTGGAGCCTGTTTCAGATTCTGTGTCTCCCTCTCTCTCTGCCCCTCCCCTGTCCATGCTCTGTCTCTCTCTGTCTCAAAAATAAATAAACGTTAAAAAAAAATTAAAAAAAACAAAAAAAAAAAGAAGGTGCCCTTCCGTCCCTGGGCTTTTGTGCACCGCCATTCCATAGACCGCAAGAGCTGCTTGCCGGGGAATGGCCCCTTCCTGGCGCCCTGGCCTGGCAGACATCACCCCACCCAGTCTGGTCTGGGTTCCTCCGTGCCTGTACCTCCTCCGCCGTGCCACAGCTCCAGTGACTGTTCACTTGTCTTTCCCACTCCTTCTGCGTAATAGGTACTGTTTAAATGTTTGTTGAAATGGATGGATGAATGAAGAGTTCTCACCTAACAGAAGTGATGAGGATGGGGAAGGCAGGCATTTAATGTCAACAGACTGTGAAAGAACACTCTGCTTTATACTAAACTCTTGGTTTTCCATGTGACACATTGTGCAGCCTATTTAAATCACCAAGGAACTGGCCGAAACCCTACCATTTATGGTAAAGAGAAAGTTTCGCTTTTATTTTTGACCATGTTGGACATATAAACATCCTGCAGCATAAAATCTACACACATATATTCTTCCATCCACTGGTGAATCATTCATCTATGATTCTATTTTTCCATTACTACCAGATTCTCTTTCTTGACATTTGAGGACTCTAATTAGCAAGAAGCTGCTTTTTCTTTCAGTATTATAGAAATATTTTTTAAGGGAAAGGAGAAATTAATGATTCCAAATAAGTATCAGCCCCAATTATGCCTTATGAAGCAGGACATATAGGTTCAAATGTGTCCCGGAGGTAGAAGCTGGGATTCTGTCCTATGCAGATGAACGAACACTGCCAAAGTCCACAACTGCGTGCTTGCATGAAGCCTCCAAATCCTAATGAGCTCCATCACTGTGGCCAAGGACCGCAGTCTGACAGGTCTGCCAGCAGCACTGCTGAACTGCTAATGGGTTTTCCTGCCTCTCTGCTCAAGTACAACAGAAAGGTTGTGTGCTAAAACTTCCAACTAGTAAGAGGGAAGAAAAAAGAACTGGGATAATTTTCTGAAATCATAAATTAGGAGATTTATTTTTTACTTCCTCATCTCGTTGCTTTTTTTTTCCTCTTCAGTTTAATAGAGTCCTGAAGTCTAATGTAAGATGTCCTAACTTATTGTTTATATGGATTATAGTAATCGGAATCAGGACTGCATGGATGCAGGGAGAAAGTAGCCATCTATTCCAGGCGGCCACCTAGATGGTGTGCTTTCCTTTTCAAAAATAATACCACTTACACCTTTTCTGAAAGCCTGAAAAACGGAGAGCTAGAATATAAGACAATAAAGGCCTGTCTTCTTGGAGAAGTTTGTCGGATTTGGCCTATGCAATATAATGCTTTATATTAACGTTATGTTTGACACTCCTTTATGTATAAACATACATGCACAAATATGAAGGCACTAGATCCCAGAAGGTCAAATTGTTTTTGAAATACAACCATACCCCTAAAGACTTCATCTACATCATAGTTTTGCTTAGTGATAGAATTAGTTTAAATTACATATATACATTTAATCTATTTCCCCATTTAATCTATCATAGTGCTAAACACTCCATAAATATGTGGTGAAATCAATGTTTTGTACAATGACAGGATTAAAAACATTTGAAAGCAGCATACCTGGGTGGCTCAGTTGGTTGAGCATCTGACTCTTGATTTCATCTCACATCATGATCTCACAGATCGTGGGATTAAGCCCCACATCAGGCTCTAAGCTAACAGCACAGGGTCTGCTTGGGATTCTCTCTCTCCCTCTCTCTCTGCCCCTCTCCCACTCGTGCTCGCTTGCTCTCTCTCTCTCTCTCTCTCTGTCTTTCAAAATAAACAAATAAACTTTTGGGGCACCTGGGTCAGTTAGGCATTCAACTTTGTCTCAGGTCATGATCTTGCATTGCAGTCTGTGGGTTGGAGCCCCACATCAGGCTCTGTGCTGTCAGCTCAGAGCCTGATGCAGGGCTTGATCCCTCAAATCATGAGATCATGACCTGAGCCAAAATCAAGAGTCAGACGCTTAACGAACCAAGCCAGCCAGACACCCCTGGAATACTCATTCTTAAGTAGAGTGGGAAGTATGGAGAATGTCTCTATGAGGAATGTAACAGAATATCCAGGAGTTTTAAAAAATATGCCATTGTGAGTCCCTCACATATGTTGAGAAGAAACAAGGCTGAGAGGAAATGGTATAGACAGAGCTTCCCAATCAGCATGCCCATGACACTGTGTCTTCAATGGGTTGCAGGTCTGCTGCAAGAAATTGATCCCCACAAGCTTCAGTATGGCTAGTAGATTCTTTTTGTTTGTTTGTTTGTTTTGGCTGATAGATTCTTGAGGGGTCAGAGTTCTCCAGTCTCCTTCAGCTATGAACAGCTTCAATGTGAAGCTCCATGCAGAGTGGCAAAGCAGAACAGGATCTGATGATGTGCCCTGTGGAAATCTCATTGTTTCGTGGAGGCCAAGAATTTGAAGAGATTATCATTTTAAAAGTCTTGGTTAGGTGGGGCACCTGGGTGGATCGGTCAATTGAGCGTATGACTCTTGGTATCGGCTCAGGTCATGATCTCACAGTTTGTGAGTTCAAGCCCCATGTTGGGCTCTGCGCTGACAGTGTGGAGCCTGCTTAGGATTCTCTCTCTCTCCCCATGTCTCTCTGCCCTTCCCCTGATCGTGCTTTCTTTCTCTCTCAAAATAAATAAATAAACTTTTAACATAAAATCAAAGTCTTGGTTAGGAATTGCAAGCCAATCAAATTCATCCTATGAAGTCAGCATCACCCTGATACCAAAACCAGATAAAGACTTCACTAAAAAGAGAACTACAGGCCAATATCCCTGATGAACATGGATGCAAAAATTCTCAATAAAATACTAGTAAATCAAATCCAACAGTATATTAAAAGAATCATTCATCACAATCAAGTTGGATTTATTCTTAGACTGCAAATGTGGTTCAATGTTTGCCAATCAATGTGATACACCACCTAAGAACCATATTTTCCTTTCAGCTGATGTAGAAAAAGCATTTGACAAAGTGCAACATTGATTCATGATAAAAATAAAAAAAATTTAAAAAAACCTCAAAAAGTAGGGATAGAGGGAACATACCTCAACATAATAAAGGCCATATACAAAAACTCACAACTAATATTATCCTCAATGGGGAACAATGGACAGCTTTTCCTCTAAGGTCAGGAACAAGACAGGGATGTCCACTCTTACTACTGTTATTTAACATATTACTGGAAGTCCTATCAGAGGAATCAAACAACACAAAGAAATAAAGTGCATCCAAATAAGCAAGGAAGAAGCCAAATTTTAAATATTTTAAATAAAGGGGCACCTGGGTGGCTCAGTCGGCTCATGTCATGATCTCACAACTCGTGAGTTCAAGCCCCACATTGGGCTCTGTGCTGACAGCTCAGGGCCTGGAGCCTGCTTGGGATTCTGTGTCTCCCTCTCTCTGTCCCTCCCTGCTTACACACTGTCTCTCTCTCTCTCTCAAAAATAAACATTAAAAAAATTAAATATTTTAACTATGACATGATACTCTATATAGAAGACTCAAAGACGCCATCAAAAAACTGTTGGAACTGATACACGAATTCAGTAAAGTTGCAGGATATAAAATCAACACACAGAAATCTGTTGCATTTCTATACACCAACAACAAAACAGTAGAAAGAGAAATCAAGGAAAAAATCCCATTTACAACTGCATCAAAAATCATAAATTACCTAGGAATAAACCTAACCAAAAAGGTAAAAGATCTGTACTCTGAAAACTATAAAACACTGATGAAAGAAACTGAAGAGGACACAAAGAAATGGAAAAACATTCCATCTCATGGACTGGTAGAATAAATATCGTTAAAATGTCTATAGCCCTCAGAACAATCTACATATTTAATGCAATCCCTATCAAAATACCACCAGCTTTTTTCACAGAGCTAAAACAATCCTAAAATGTATATGAAACTACAAAAGACCCTGAATAGCCAAAGCAATCCAGAAAAAGAAAAGCAAAGCTGGAGGCATCACAATTCCAGACTTCAAGTTATATTACAAAGCTGTAGTGATCAAGACAGTATGGTACTGGCATAAAAACAGACACATAGATCAATAGAAAAGAACAGAAAACCCAGATATGAACCCACAACTATATGGTCAATTAATCTTCAACAAAGCAGAAAAGGATATATCCAATGGAAAAAAGATGTGTCTTCAATAAATGGTGCTGGAAAAACTGGACAGCAACATGCAAAAGAATGAAACTGGACCACTTTTTACACCATAAACAAATATAAATTCAAAATGGGTTAAAGACCTAAATGTGAGATAGGAAACCATTAAAATCCTAGAGAGCACAAACAGTGACCTCTTTTTTTTTTTAATGTTTATTTATTTTTGAGAGAGAGCACATGCAAGCAGGGGAGGGACAGGAAAAGAGGGGGACAGAGGATCTGAAGTGGGAAAGGTGTGCTGTCACAGGTGCTGACAGCAGACAGCCCAATGTGGGGCTTGAACTCATGAACCGTAAGATCATGACCTGAGCCAAAGTCAGACACTTAACCAACTGAGCCACCCAGGCACCCCTGTAAACTCTTTGACATTGGGTGTACCAACTTCTTACTAGATATGTCTCCTAAGGCAAGGGAAACAAAAGCAAAAATAAACTATTGGGGGGTGCCTGGGTGGCTCAGTCAGTTAAGCGTCTGACTTCAGCTCAGGTCGTGATCTCACAGTCTGTGAGTTCAAGCCCCACCTCAGGCTTGTGCTGACAGCTCAGAGCCTGGAGCCTGCTTCGGATTCTGTGTCTCCCTCTCTCTCTGTCCCTCCCCTGCTCATGCTCTGTCTCTCCTGTCTCAAAAATAAATAAAAACATTAAAAAATAAATAAACTATTTGAACTACATCAAAATAAAAAGGTTCTGCACAGCAAAGGAAACAATCAACAAAATTAATAGGCAACCTATGGAATGGGAGAAGATATTTGCAAATAAAATATCTGATAAAGGGTTAGTATCCAAAATATAAAAATAACTTACAAAAGTCAACACCCATAAAAACAAATAATCCAGTTTAAAAAATAGGCAGAAGACATGAATAGACATTTTTCCAAAGAAGACATACAGATGGCCAACAGACATATGAAAAAATGTTCAACATCACTCATCATCAGGGAAATACAGATCAAAACTACAATGAGATATTACCTCACACCAGTCAGAATGGCTAAAATTAATAACACAGGAAACAACAGGTGTTGGCAAGGATGTGGAAAAAGGGGAACTCTCTTATACTGTTGGCAGGAATGCAAACTGCTGCAGCTACTCTGGAAGACAGTATAAAGGTTCCTAAAATGTTAAAAATAGAACTACCCTACAATCCAGCAATTGTACTATTTACCCAAAGGATACAAAAATAATAATTTGAAGGGATACATGCACCCCAATGTTTATAGCAGCATAATTAACAATAGCCAAATTATGGAAAGCACCCAAATGTCCATTGACTGATGAATGGATAAAGAGGATGTGGTATACACACACACACACACACACACACACACACACACACACACAGAGAGAATATTACTCAGCTATCAAAAAGAATGAAATCTTGCCATTTGCAGCAATGTAGATGCAGCTCGAGAGTATTATGCTATGAAAATAAGTCAGTCATAGAAAGACAGTACCATATTATTTCACTTGTATGTGGTATTTAAGAAACAAAACAAATATATATAAGGGAGAAAAAGAGAGGAAAACCAAGAAATAGACCCTTAACTATAGAGAACAAACTGATGGTTACCAGAGGGGAGGTGGGTGGTGGTACAGGTTAAATAGGAAATAGGGATTAAGTAGAGCACTTGTGATGAGCACTGGATATTGTCTGTGCTTAATCACTAAATTCTACACTTAAACCTAATATTACACTGCATGTTAACTAACTGGAATTTAAGTAAAAACTTGAAAAAAAAAAAGAATTGCAAGCTATTCAAGCATAAAACCTATTATAAAGAGGTTATAGTCACAGAAGCAAACTCCAATGTCTCAAGAAAAAGTTTGAAAAAAAAAGTTTCTTTTGGAAGGTTTTAATTCTATTTTTCTTATCATATGTATGTAATATAAAGAAGATACAAGCTGTTGTCTGCCAAACTTCCCATACAGCCACCTCCAAATCCCCTCCTGTTTACCCTCAGTGTGCAATATTATTATTTTACTGTGTGTGTCATGATATAAAAAAGATTGAAAAGCACTGATATAGAGAGACAAGGTGTATCAAATCAGATCCTTGTGAAATATCTCCATTACAGGAGAGAGGGCGGTGAAGAAAAGACACAGAGAGGGTAAGTATCTGGCATTTGGGAGACAAGTCCTGCCTCAAAAGGTGGAAAATTTCCCCAAAGGAAATGGATTTAGATGCTGGGCCACCAAAATAGATAATACTTGTCCCAAACAGGCCGGCAACACCAAATGTCACAGAAAAGTGCAATAAAGATGGAAAAATATCCATGGGATTTGATAATTAGAAAG
Organism: Panthera uncia; assembly: GCF_023721935.1. Lineage (NCBI taxonomy): Eukaryota > Metazoa > Chordata > Mammalia > Carnivora > Felidae > Panthera > Panthera uncia. The sequence continues at coordinate 14,734,487 of NW_026057576.1, forward strand.
CACTAGAAATGCTAGCAGCATCCATTACAGGACAGGCAAGGAAAGGCCACACAACAGGGAGCCGGGGTGGAGGTGGGGGAATGGTGTGGACAGAAATAAATAAACTGCTCTTTTAAGAAGGTTATTGTGAGAAAAGTAGTGGAAGTGGAGGGGAGCAAGGATCAGGGGATGTCAGACTTGCGTGTGTTTCTACCTCAAAGGTAAATCGGCAGCCCAGAGGCAAGTTTAAAGAGGAGATATTTGTAACTGCAGAGGAAGGCATACCCTTGACAGAGAAAGCTCCTGAAGAAGCTGAAGGGATGAGATTGAGCCCAGGTAAAAGGATGGATCTTGGGTAGATGTACACTGGCTCAAGAGAAGGCAGGCAAGGGTGGCACAAATCATTTCACCAATCAGAAATTAGGAAGCTGAGGTGGCTGTGTCTGGGATCTCTCTTTTCTCTGTTTTCCAGGGATACAGACTGAGACATATTACAAATGGAAAAAACAATGGGTTTGGCGGGGTGCCTGGATGGCTCAGTAGGTTAAGCGTCCGACTCTTGGTTTTGGCTCAGGTCGTGATCTCTTGGCTTTGTGGATTCAAACCCCACATCAGGCTCTGCACTGGCTGGTGTGGTGCCTGCTTCAGATTCTCTCTCTCTCTCTCTCTGCCCCTCCCCAATTGCGCTGTCTCTCTCTAATAAATAAACTTAAAAACATTTTTTTTAAGGGTTTGACAATTAGAAGGTCATTTATGACCTTTGCAAAAACAGTTTTAGTGCTTTATTGAACCAACAGGTATTTATCACACTAGTGAATGGGGCACAGGACTGGAGGTCCTGAAACGAGAGTCCTGGATTTTAGATTTAGCTTTTCACTCAATTAGTTCTTCATAAGTGAAGACACCTTTTGGGGACTTATTTCCTCAACATGGAAGAGTTGGAAGAAATGATGACTTCATCCATGTCCAACACTTATAATATTTGTCTGCTGTATACAAGGCACAGGCCTGGCCAAATATGAAATACAAAGATGCAACAAGATGCAACAGGGATTGGGCCCTCAAAGGCATCACTGCCTCCAAAAGCAATTACTACTAACAATAAGTCATCTTGTTCCAGGAAGTGCTCCTTCTCAGGTCAAGGTCAGCTGTTAGGGGAAAAACACTGAAATTTATATTTTAAGGGGAAAAAATATAACCAATTTCTAGTATGATTTTTTAAAATCCTATCAAACTTGGACTGAAAATCTCAAGACCTTTAGCTGCCTAATAAAGTTATTCCTCAACATGATAAATCTGGGAAATGAATGAGTCACAGATTTAGGGGTCCTTTAATAAGTGAGAAAATTTGCTATTAATTTGAATACTGTGAGTTTTATCTGAATCTGTCCCTTGGATGTTTAGCACAGCACACTAAATGGAAAGTTGTGACTGCACATGTTATATTTTTTAAGACAAAACAGATTCAGCCAACTTCTGAGCTAAAGGAACAGAAAATACAGGCACACATAATGAAGACTGTCGAAATGTGATATAAAAAAAAAGATGTATGATGTTATCTCACACATCTTCCCATCAACATGTTCATTATAATGCATTCTTTTGTTCTATCCTATTCGGAATTTCTAGCTGTCTATTTGTACATTGATTTTGCACCTCCCACCACAGAGCTTAGAAACATTGACAAGCATCTTCCCATACTCTAAAATGCTGCAGTATGAGGAGGAGGACATTTCTATTACTTTAATCTTCATAAAGAATGCTCACGTGGCTAATTTGTTCAGTTCCAAATCTTTGGTATCTTGTCACTCCTTTTGAATATAAAGATGTCTAGGCTGACCTCCTTTTCCCAAAAAGGATCCTTAGTATAGCTCTGATTGGATTCAAAGTGCTACCAAGCTCTTTGCAGAAGAAAGGCTATGTTAGAAGAAGTACAGATTATTCCAGAGGTGTGTCTGTACCATTCCAACCCATCGTTATCAAGATGTGCAAATCACCCATCATTGGTAACTAATTCTCTGTTGTGGCAAATTAGTTTATGATCACTTACCTCCCCTCCTCCCAAAGCCCCTGCTTCTATGTCAAACATCTCTGAGGTTCTCCTAAAGGGATGGGGTTGCTTCCTTGTTTTACTTCCAACATATGATTGTGTTGAATGAAAGGCAGTGGGCAGCCAAGTGACTGCAGAATTGAGAGTTAAGAAGACCTGACTGCAAGCCCTTCTCCTGCTACTTATTTGCTGTGTAATGTTTAGCAGTTACTTAACCAGATGTTCAATTTATTCCTCTGTAAAGAAAAGATTAGGGGCGCCTGGATGGCGCAGTCGGTTAAGCGTCCGACTTCAGCCAGGTCACGATCTCGCAGTCCGTGAGTTCGAGCCCCGCGTCAGGCTCTGGGCTGATGGCTCGGAGCCTGGAGCCTGTTTCCGATTCTGTGTCTCCCTCTCTCTCTGCCCCTCCCCCGTTCATGCTCTGTCTCTCTCTGTCCCAAAAATAAATAAAAAACTTTGAAAAAAAAATTTTTAAAGAAAGATTAATAATACCCACCTGACCTACAACATGAGGCTGCTGTGAAGAAGAAAAGGAAATAGATGACACAGAACATTTTTTAACCTATTCTTATGACTTGGCTTGCTATGGTGGGGCAGCAAAGGCAAGCAACCTGAGCACTGATTTTCTCCCCAAAGCAGACAAGACCTTTCCTTCTGCCTGGACTGCTTCTTCCTTTGAGCAAGACCACATGGGACCACCCCTTGAAGGAATACGGATGCAGGGGCCAGCCCTGCTTCCTACAGGCCTGTCCTTACATTCTGGTGTCTCAGGGTGGGGCACTGGGACTGGTTTTTGTTCGTTTGCTTGCTTGCTTGTTTGTTTTTGGTAATTTCAAATCTCTGTTCTGAAGCTTTTTTACCAGAATTATGGGAAGTCAGAACAGTAGTATTTTATTTTATTATTTCATTTCATTTCATTTCATTTCATTTCACTTTATTTTTGAGAGAGAGAGAGCATGTGCATGAGTCCAGGAGAGGGGCAGAGGGAGAAAGAGAGAGAGAGAGAGAGAGAGAGAGAGAGAGAGAGAATATCTTAAGTAGGCTCCATGCTCAGCATGGAGTCTAACATGGGCCTCAATCTTACAACTCTGGATCATGACCTGAGCCAAAAATCCAGACTTGGGCAGTCAACTGACTGAGCCACCCAGGTATCCCAGAACAGTAGCTATTTTATTTTTTTATGTTTAAATGTTTATTTTTTTATTTTTGAGAGAGAATAGGGGATGGGGAGCAGAGAGAGAGGAAAACACAGAATCTGAAGTGGGCTCCAGGCTCTGAGCTGTCAGCACAGTGTGATGTGGGGCTCAAACTCACTAACTGAATTGATGCATAGGGGCACTTGTACCCCAATGTTTATAGCATCACTCTCAACAATAGCCAAATTGTGGAAAAAGCCTACATGTCCATCAACTGATGAATGGATAAAGAAATTGTGGTTTATATACACAGTGGAGTACTACATGGCAATGAGAAAGAATGAAATACGGCCCTTTGTAGCAATGTGGATGGAACTGGAGAGTGTGATGCTAAGTGAAATAAGCCACACAGAGAAAGACAGATACCATATGTTTTCACTCTTATGTGGATCCTGAGAAAATTAACAGAAACCCATGGGGGAGGCGAAGGAAAAAAAATGAGGTTAGAGTGGGAGAGAGCCAAAGCATAAGAGACTCTTAAAAACTGAGAACAAACTGAGGGTTGATGGGGGGGTGGGAGGGAGGGAAGGGTAGGTGATGGGCATTGAAGAGGGCATCTTTTGGGATGAGCACTGGGTATTGTATGGAAACCAATTTGACAATAAATTTCATATATTAAAAAAAATAAACATTAAAAAAATACAAAAAAAAAAAAAAAAAAACCCTCACTAACTGAGAAATCATGATCTGAGCTGAAGTCAGACGCTTAACCAACTGAACCACCCAGGTACCCAGAACAGTAGTTACTTTAAACAGATTTTTATCTTCCTTATAACAAAAAACACTATTCAACAAAGAATCATTGGTGTTCACATCAAACAAAAATATGACATTTAAAGTGACCAAAATGCAGCCACTGTTTCTGTTCAAGTTACTGCACAACTCCGTCCCATTTTGGAATCTGATATGAGGCCAAACCCAGCAGAGAATGATAGACTATTGGATTTTTTTCCACCAAAAGTCACTGCTATTACCTCTATATAATCTAATGAGTTTCAATTAAAACTCCTGAAGTCCATTTTCAAATATTCTGAACCCACATATTTATCCCCTTAGTCAAATCAGGATTCTAGGGATAGACAAATTTCCTGTTAGTCAAGATCAGTTATGACTGTTTATCTATTCCTGAAGTAAAAGCGGAACCACTGTAACTTCAGAAAGTAACACCCAGTATCATCAATGTGAATTGCTCTGAGTATGCCTAACTTCCAAAGAAAGACCTATCTCCTCAAAAATTAATGTTTTTTAAAAACTATTCTATATTAATCTTTTATAAATAATATGAGACATTTTATGATACCACATTAAAGGATCCAATTACTTCTTTTAAAAAGTATTTTGATTTTTCTCAATTTCATTTTTACCATGTGATTCAAAATAAATGGCATTCTATCATAAACAGTATTGTCACACGTATTACCTTATTTTAATCTCACATTACTGTCCCTATCTTGCAGATACAGATTCCATGTCATAGCACAATGCTGGTGCAAAATAGATATCTGAATGAATGAATCAATCAACTGATGAACTGATTGATTTTAAGTGACCTGCCCAAGCTTTAATAGCTAGGAAGATCAGACTTGAGCCCATAACTTTGGCCCACTGTTCTTTCTACTGCGTCACACCCCCTCTGCTCTTGCTAACAACACAACAAAAAAAGTTTAAGCAAATTGTCACATCTAATATAGATTTACAAGCACCTGATTATACTTCCTCTCAAGCACATATGGAAGTGTTGATTCCAGATTCTAAGGAAATATACTAAAATGGAATTCATTATGATTAAGAACTAGAAATTATCTTGTCTTTATCTCTTCTCTGGATATGCTCTAAAGAAGGTATCAATTTTACATTTCAGAACAGATTGTTCTCTTACTCCATTCCTAGAACTTTTACCATTGTTGAGAATCCTAGCAAGTCACAAGTAGCCATGTAATTGTGGGCTCAGGAGTTAGGTGGGAATGTAATTTGGCAACAATTGCTTTAGAAATTAGCCAGATATGTTATATAGATTGTGCATCCCTTTCTCAGTAAGATCTAGTGTAGGAAGGAAACACAGCAATCATGGAATAGAGACTTCAGTGTTCTTCCCACAGAGCAAAATTTCTTAAAAAATCTGAAGGCTGTGATTGAGAGAACTCCTTTATTATGCTATTGCTAGAGAGCAGACTTTAATATTATCACACTGAACAGAGAACAGAGTATAAAGCCTGATGAGGAATAGAATGACCACTAAAGAGGCCAAGAGTCCAGTTCCTAGCCCTTCCCATAATATTTTAAGTATAATCACAAAGCAAGCTCTGAGCAAACACTGAAGTGAAAGACAGTACAGCCTTATACCCCATTACATATCTTTCACAAAATAATGATCCATTTTCTCCTGCACTCAGGTCAGGAGAGACCAAACAGCACGTTACCTGATGAGATCACGCCCTGAAAAACATAACTTCAAGCATACCTCTTTTACCGACTGGCACTGAAAAGCAGGTAAAACTTTACCCTTTAGGGGAAAAAGAAAGATAATCAACAACCTGTATGTGCTATATTCATTTTTTTTTTTTTGCTATATTCATTTTTTAAAGCAACAGAATGCTGAGATCAACTCTTGAGTTCTTACACATTCATAGACTCAGAGTGAGGGTTAGGAGTCACAACCAATTCTTGAAACATAATGGGTCAATGGGATATCAATACTGATTTTCGTTATAACCAGTCACCAAACACATGGGATCCACCGCAATGCAGTGGAACATGTGTGTTGTGCCGTTTTTGCCATTGTGGTGGTTATTAAAGACATTCAAGAGTGAAAATGTATGAGTTTCTCATTTTGTCAAAGAACTTACAAGAAATGTATCTTCCAGGTGTGCCTGGGTGGCTCAGTTGGTTCAGCATCCAATTCCTGATTTTGGCTCAGGTCATGATCTAGCAGTTGTGAGACTGAGCCCCTTGTCAGACTCTGTGCTGAGCATGGGGTCTGCTTAAGATTCTCTCTCTCTCTGTTCCTCTCCCCCTCCCCAGAGCTCGCTCACTCACTCTCTCCCTCTCTCTCTCTCTCAAGGAAAAAAAAAAGTATCCTCCATACCACATTCCCTGCCCCAATAAAATGCAAAAAAAAAAAAAAAAAAAAAAAGACTACATACTTCCATTGCCCGCTTTCATGTGATGCTGCCCTGAGGACCACAAAGCCTTGGGCTGTTCCTCTAAGGGGTGGGGTGTGCTGGGAGAATGCATGAGAATCACAGACTTTTTTTTTTTTAAGAATTTTTTTTAAATTTTTTTTAAATTTATTTTTGAGACAGAGAGAGACAGAGCATGAGCAGGGGAGGGGCAGAGAGAGAGGGAGACACAGAATCCGAAGTAGGCTCCAGGCTCTGAGCTGTTAGCACAGAGCCCGACGCAGGGCTCGAACTCACGGACTGCCAGATCATGACCTGAGCTGAAGTCGGACGCTTAACCAACTGAGCCACCAGGCTCCCTGAGAATCACAGACTTATGTGTTAACTGCAAATTTCCTTGGCAGCTCTGGGATTGGGTGTGTGCAGCCCTATAGTAAATGAGTGAAAGGGCTATGGCAAGTCTAAACCTGATCCTCACTTTCATATGGTGTCTTCTTCCCACAAACACGCATGCACACACACACACACACACACACAGAAGGAACAGACATCATGCTTAATACTGGTTCATCCTTTATCTTTAAAAAATTAATGCTGTTTGCCAAAACTGTATAAAGATTTATGTTTCTAAGTCAAAATCAGAGATTACATCATGTACCTTTCAGCAGAATCAAATGCAAAATGTGTTATGACCTAATAGAGAAAATTAAAAAAAAAAAACCACTTAGGTGATGAATTATCTGGGTTATGGTATTTTCTAGCAAATTAAAGATTTAGCAGAAAAACTTCTGTTTAAATGCTTATGGCTTTACATATTTCTACACTGTATTAGTTGTTTTCCTACCTTACTATGTATGGCATGTTAAAACTGCTCTATGACAGGACTGGACAGTTCCTAGGAAAAGTAGGAGATGGTACCCATGATGGGTATTACACAGATTGTTATGAGAGTGTAGACTAGAAGCAGAAGATGCCCATCAAACTCAAAGACGGTAAGAATGCGGGGAGAGGGAGGGTTTCTGTTTCTAAGAAAGTGGTTCTTAAGGTTTTAATGGCCATGAATCCTTCACCTGCCATATAATTTCACCTGTTTAATAAAGCATTATTTTTAGCCTTACATCTACCTATTTTTCTTTATAAAGTATTTATTCAAATATGCTTTTTAAATTCTTCCAATACCCCAAAAAGCAGGTGGGGAAAGCAGTGTTACTTATACTTCATAGATTAGGCAACAGAAATCATGGAGTTAAGTTTCAGAGATTAAGACTGAAACTCTTAGCTCTCTTCCCACTAGATCAGCTTTCAAACTGCCCTCTGAGTACCCCCCTTTGGGAACCAATGGAGGTGGGGAAACTGTTTGGGTTTTACCCAGGATAGCTACTTGTTTCTTGGTTTTACATATTGGATTTCTATGTTAGTATTTGAATGAAGAACTAAATTTATTTGGTTAAATTAACTATTTCTTAATTAATGTACTTATCTCTTCTTTATTCACTATAGTATTTATTATTTACTGTAAAATATATCATTATTATAATGTGAAAAATGTAAACACTTGGGTAAAGTATCAAACTTATGATATAAAAACTATATAACGTTTCATCATAGAAACCTAGATTAAAAGAAGCTAGGGGTGCTTGGGTAGCTCAGCTGGCTAAGCGTCATCCCATTCCTGATTCTGGCTCAGGTCATGATCTCACAGTTCATGACAGTGAAGAGCCTGCTTGGTATTCTCTCTTTCTCCCTCTCTCTTTGCCCCTCTCCCACTTGCGTGCTTTCTCTCTCTCTCTCTCTCTCTCTCTCTCTCTCTCTCTCTCTCTCTCAAAGTAAATAAACTTTAAAAGAAGCTAGACCCTTGGGGCACCTGGGTGGCTCAGTCAGTTGAGCGTCCGACTTCAGCTCAGGTCAGGATCTCACAGATCGTGGGTTCGAGCCCCCTTGTTGGGCTCTGAGCTGTCAGCACAGAGCTTGGAGCCTGCTTCGGATTCTGTCTCCCTCTCTCTCTGCACTTCCCCTGCTCATACTCTGTGTCTCTCTCTCTCTCTCAAAAATAAATACACATTAAAAAAAATTGAAAAAAAACGAAGAAGAAGCTAGACCCCTTCCTTAATAAGATTCCTGAACTTAGTAGGAATGAACAAGATGAAATGAAATATCCAAGGACTGATCCTGGTCTCTGGGAATAGTGGTGATGAAGTAATGGGCTAGGTCTTGAACAAGAGCTCAGCTCTCTTTCCTGGACAGAGCAGACCAAGCCTACAGAAGGCAGCAACCGAACCAAAACTGAACAAAGGGTTAGAAAAGAAGCAGAAGTACAAGGAATAAACTTAGGCTGGGGTTGGGAGGGTAGAGTAGTGGGGGAAAACAGTGTAGAGAACTGATGAAATGGAGGAGAAATGAAGAAAAGAAAAACATAGAAAAATATATGAGAAATAAAACAGGATAACTTTATGACTCATTGTTTACGGGAAGGAGAAGGAAAGAGAATGGAAAAGAACAATTTCCAAGTTTTCAGTTCCACAGACTGGGTATATCCTGACAACTAAGACTCAAAATAGCAAGTAGAAGCGAGTCTGGGGAGGGAAGAGGAAGAATTTAGTGTGGGATATATTTAAGAATTTAGTGTAGGATATCCATGGAAAGACGCAGATCTGATGGTAGGGTGTGTGAGGGGATATCTAAAGGAAAGTTCTACCTGAGCTGGAGATATTTAGGAGTCATCAGCATCCACATGTCTATTAGACCTATGAGAGCGGAGAAGAGCAGACAGAGAGTACACAATGTGAGAAAAGAGGAAGGTCACAGTGGAAGACAGGGAATACTACGGAAGGGCCCATAGCAGAAATGATAAAGGGAGGCCAAAGAGATGGAAAAAAAGCAACTAAGTGGTATAAGGAAAAAGGGAGTTTTGAGAAGAAGAAATTCACATTCAGCATAAAGGACTGCTATGCACTGAAAACAATCCTTTGAATTCAGTAATTAAGAAGTTGTTGAGAAACGCACTGAGGGCAAATTGAGTGTCCAGAATGTTAAGAGTTTAAGAAATCTGAAATGGAAAATTCAAATGATGATAAAATCCAGTGGGGAGAGGGGTGCCTAAGGAGTAGGGCACCAGAATGAAAAGAAAGTAAAATCAACAGAGTTAAGACAATAGAACAAACAACCAAATGTGCTGTTGAAATATACCAAGATGGCTGTTTGTGTAGTTGGGAGTGGATAAACAAAGTGCCATAGTCTCCAGTGGATGCTGCAGATAACTGGGCCACCTACTAAAAGAATAAAGAGGAAGGGACAGGGAATAGTGTGGTCACATTACCTACGTGTTAAAAGAGGATAGGCACTGACAGGAGAGGAGAGGAAAAGTAATGGGAATCAGCAAATGGGGAGCCCAGTTAGTGCTGAACAATCCTACCCTCCACCATTAGCAGAAAGCCTGAAATTTCTTATGATTCTTGGAGAATAATAAGTTTTCCCACTGGAGCTGAACAAGATATGGTGAGAAGAATGTTCTCTGAAGATGTCAAAGAAACAGAGGGTCTTCCTCGTAACAGAACATGATTCGCCAGTACTTAGTTAGAAGAGTCAGAGGGATGTGGTGTTGAGCTGAAGAGTGGTGGGCACGTATACAAGATATGATAGGTGACGGGGATGAGACGTGGAAGAACCTGACAGGAAGAAGGGATGGAACTGGCTAGCTTCAACCTCTCAACACAGGCTGTTTGTGTGTCCATCCCTCATGATTACTGGACTTGGATGGGGTGGGAGGGATGGTGTGCCCCTCCTAGTTGCCTGGCTTCTAACCCTGAAAGAAAATGGTCAGAAGAAGTGAGATTTAGCAATTGAGAGTTTTGTCCCTATGATAGTTAAGTCAAGAATAGTATACATAGAGACCAAAAGTTCATCTCAGCACTTGCACATCCTTTCAATTCCCTCAGGATACTTTTTTCCTCCTTGAATCACTATCATGACACTTTTTCATAGAAATGGTTTTCATTTGCCAACATGGCTTCTTTGAAATCCATAGAAGATGTATCAGGTATCCATCTATCTTGATGCCCAAAATCCAAGAAACAGTAATCAACAGGGGTGGAGAGGGAGAGGGGGAGGTCAGTGGATTCCTAAGGGATGGTCTAGATGGGGAGATGTCATCATTAGAGAAGGTACAAGCTTTTTTCCTTCATTCCAAACTGTTCATAGTTTAGTGCAACAAGATTCAAGAAAGAGTTGTCGCTACTCTTAAGAGTCCCATGTTCTTTTTCTCATCAAGCCCCTTTCTTCCATAGTTCTTAACAGTCATCCGCCATACCCCTTCCTTCACACATACTTTCATATCCAGTGGTTATTTTTGCCTGGGCACTGCACTGAGCTCAATGCTGAAGGGAACATATCAAAATGTCCTTAGTGTAAAGGGGCAAAGGCAGCTGAGAGGCAATGGGGAAATAGAGCCCTGGAGTAAGAAAGCCTGGGTGTGAGCCCTAGCTATTTCATTTAGTAATTTTGTGGTTTGGGGCAAGATACCTAACGTGATTACTTCTACTTTCTCATTTATCCAATGGAGATAATAATATGTACTTCAGCAGGATTTTATGACAATTAAATGACATGCGTCAAAGTGCTTTGGAAATTATAAAACCCCTACAATGGAATATGGTAAGTGGAGGAGAAAAGGTCTAAATAGAATTGTTTGGATATTCACAGAAGACAGCACACTCCCTACCACATGTTAAAGCTGATACTTTCCTTATGTTTTTACTAATTATAACAGATATAGAAAGACCTAAAATCACAGCTCCGTGTAAACAAGCTCAGAATTTCTCCTCAGGTAAAGTAGGCCAACAGTCTGCTCAGTAGTATTTTGCAAGCTAAAATTAGAAGTCACAAATACATATTATTTTTTCCTAGTAAAGGGCCTAAATCAGGCAAGATTCAAATAAATAACTTTATTTATTGAATCATGAAATAAATAGAAAATTTCACATAGAGATAAGAAACTCAAATATCCTTAGCCTCAAAGAACTTTTGATTGTAACCATATAAATGTCATTGCAAGAGATGAACTTTTTCATGTATTGCTATCCTAAAACCCCTTATACCATTGTAAAGTCCCTTCCAACTCCAAAATCTGAATACATGAATAATTTTTGAATTGCAGCAAGTTTTCACACTTGTGAGTAAAAGCCAACCTCATTAAAAAATTGAAAAGGAATACCAAAAAAAAAAAAAAAAAAAAAGAAAAGGAATACCAATTCCAGTCCAAGAAAGGCATTTTATCTGAATTGCTTAGAGCACTCCTTATTCATACTTGTGAATCATGGGTGTAAAAACACAGACCAAAAAAAAAAAAAAAGTCAGAAAATGTAAATGTCTTTAAAAACACCTTTATGTGAGAAATCATTAATATAAAATGGTGAGGCATGAAGGAAAAATGAACTGCACAGATAACAGCATAAGCAGACATTACTCTTGAAGCAACTTACTAGGATTTGCATTTATTTAAATTTAAATGATTGCTGACATGTATTGAATATTTGCTTCATAGGAGGTTGTTATCATAGCCATTATACTTTTATCAATTCACTTAATCCTCAGCAACCTTCTGGGTTTGAGGAACCACCAACCTGTTCTCCACAGTGGCCACATCATTTTCTTTTCACTCCCTTTTAAAGTATTTAGTTTGAACATTTTAAATAATGCAACATAGCATTTTGATATTACAGTATTAACATAGCACTTGATTAAAGGTCTGCAAATCTTTGTAGCTACATATTTTAAGTTGAAAAATTAACTCCGAAGGCATATATGAAATTGTCAAATTCACAGAAGCAGAGAATAGGATGGTGAGTGCCAAAGGTTAAGGAACGGGAAAGACTTAGGGATGTACTACTCAAAGGGTACAACATTTCAGTTACACAAGATGAGTAAGTCCCAGAGATCTACGATATGGCATAGTGCCTATAGTGAACAATACTGTATTGTACACTTAGAATTTGCTAAGAGGGTAGATCTTATGTTAACTGTTCTTATACACACATACGAAACATTAATAGTAAATAGCAAGGGCGGAAGAAAATTTTTAGCAGTAATGGATGTTTAAGGCATAGGTTGTGGTAATGACTTCAAGGGTGTATACTTATGTACAAACTCATCAAGTTGTATGTATTAAATCTATATACAGCTTTTTGTACGTCAGTCATACTCAATAAAATCATGGGTTTGCACTATAGGAAGCAAACTGTCACAATAATTTAAGGCATCTACATGTTCCAAATATGAAATAATTTTAAAAAGCAAGAACTTGCAATATGCCATCTTAATTTTTTTGAGAGGTAGAGATGCTTCTAGTTACTTGACAATTCATTTTATCTCTTGCCTTGATTGTTGATACTTCCTGGTCCTTCCAAGAGAACACTTGTTGGCGGAGAAATAATATGATTCTTTCAAGGTTCTGAGGACCTTATTACAACCTGAGTCTGGTATACACTACTGCTTTGGGGCTCTGATCTCAGCAGGTGAGTGCAGGTGGGGAAAGTGCTGCCTGTTTCTTTCTCTTTCTGAATCTGGCACTCCTGCCCTTTGACTGCTTCTATGAAATCCCAACATCCTTCCCATAAACTGTTTCTTGTCATTTCAGCCAGAATGGACTTCTGCTGTTGTCACCAGAGAAGCTACCATTCACCTGGCCAACTCCTACTATTCTTTCAGGCCTCAGCGTAGATGCTGGAATTTTTATCCTGCCTGGTACAAAAAGCTGAATTTCATCTGCCTTGTACTTCCATTCCTTTATTCCCCTACTTGCCAGGTTTCAAATGGTTAATGAGAGGAGTAGACCCGTTTTTCTTATATTTAATGGTTCATTCTCATAACCCTGTATTTCCCTATTTTCAATAGCTTTGTTTTATATTGAATTTTGTGATTATATTCACAGCAGTTATTTATGCCTAAGTCCCTGTACTTCATTGATTTCATTTTTCTACTCTTTGGTTCTTAATTCTGAATCCCCCAGTCAGCAAGGTATCTGCAAGCAGTTTATTTTCTAGGTCTTTGCCTTTGCACAACAACACACTTCAGCTGAGAATGGAATTCTTAATTACATTTCCTCCTCTTAAAATATTTACAAATTTTCCATTATCTTTAGGAATTCAGTATTGCAAAGAAGTCTGAATAAAACAACTAAATTTTGGTCTCTTTTAAGGAAAGCTGCTTTTCCTCCTTCCTGACTGGATATTTGCAGGATTTTATAAATATTCTTAAATTTTTCATTTTTTTTGACAAGGCATGTCTACTTTGGATATTTAGAATTAATTTAGAATTTGCTTGGACTATAATGAACCATTTTTCAAAATTGACTGCTTTTTTTTAAAAAGCATATTAGTTATTATATCTCCTGTATCAGTCACAGTATAATCAAAGAAGAAAAACCAGAGGGGATATTATTTATTACCAGAAGAGAACCTTTAGAGTGCCAGGAAGGTCTTTCCTTGAAAGAGGCAGAGTTCCGGCTGCATTATTTCTCTGCTTCTACTATAGTTTTCACCTAAGTCAGCAAAGATAGTCAAATTCCATGTTCACAAAGCAATGGTAGACGAGGTTCCAGCCTTAAATTGTTAATGTCAGGCTCAAATAGGTAGGACCAGATCCTACTTACCAAATTCTATTCTACATTCAGAGCAAAGGAGGATACTTTAGAGAGATTAAATTCATGTGGCTTTTCAACAATCTTGAGTCACCCCAACTATGCCAACTCAAGTTGACCCCAAATTTGTTCATTCCATGAGTTCAAACTCAGGCTTTAGATTGAACACTAAAATTACAGACTCAAACATAAAAGGATGATATTTTTATTAATAAAACAATAAGAAAAAATGGGCATTATTGAAAACTATGTCATCTTCTTAGATTACATTAGAGAAAAAAACCCTGAAATTATTGCTGACCCAAAGAAAATAAAAATGCTGATAATTTTAATACTGTCTCTAGGGAATATGATTGGTCCAAATACCACAAGAAAGCAGAGGAGAAATTAAAACAAAGAAAAGGAAGCAGGACGCCTGGGTGGCTGGGTCGGTTAAGTGTCCGACTTCACTTTAGGTCATGATCTTGCAGTTTGTGGCACAGGTCATGCTCTGCACTGACAGCTCAGAGCCTGGAGCCTGCTTTGGATAATGTGTCTCCCTCTCTCTCTGCCCCTCCCCTGCTTGCTCTCTCTCTCTCTCTCTCTCTCTCAAAAATAAATAAATATTTTTAAAAATCTTAAAGAAAGAAAAGGAAGACACAGGTTAAGCTAGAGAGAAAGTATTTCCTTAGAGTAAGGTTGAATCTTAGGGAACATATTAAAGAGAAATTAAACTGAAAAGGAGATTTCAATAGCCTTCAGATACAAAAGAGAAAGGAAAATGCAGTAAGATCTAACTGGTATTAAAGAGGATATCAGATATAGGGAAAATGTTTGGTTATTACTATATCAGAAACAATGAGTCCAAAAGTTTCAAAATTATCCTAAAAAATCTGTAACAGACAGAACTGTGTCCCCCTAAAATGTGAATGTTAAAGCCCAAACCTTCAATGTGACTATACTGAGAGAAAAGGTCTTTAAAGCGATAATTAAGGTTCGAGGAGGTTATAAGGTAGGGTCACTGATCCAACAGGACTAGTGTCCTTATAAGAGGAGGAAAAGATATCAGGGATATGGGCACAGAGAAGGCCATGTGAAGACACAGTGAGAAGAGACACCTGAGACCTCATGGGCTCCTGTTCTCTCTATCCGTGTGAGCACAAAGAACAGCCTATGTGAGCAAAGAGCAAGATGATGGCTGCCTACAAGCCAAGGGAAAAGGCCTTAGAATGAAATCTACCTTGCTGGCACTTTGGTCTTGGACTTCTCAGTCTCCAAAACCTTAAAAAACAAATTTCTCTTGTAAATCCACCCAATCCGTGATATTTTGTTATGGTAGCTCTAGCAGACTAAAACAAAATCTGAGAGAGAAATAAAGTACACCAAAAATAACACTCTTGAGAGAGCTAGGGTCCAGGAAAATACTAAAAGGTAGATTCCATTTTTCAAATTATGTATTTATTTATTTATTTTTAAGAGAGAGAGAGAGAGAGAGAGAGAGAGAGAGAAAGTGCACAGGAGGGGCAGAGAGAGAATCCCAAGCAGGCTCCATGCTCAGCACAGAGTCCAACACAGGCTCAATCTCACAACTGTGAGATCATGACCTGACCTGAAATCAAGAATCAGATGCTTAACCAACTGAGCCACCCAGGTGCTCCTTAAAAGGTAGACTCTTAAAATTGCTAATAGAGAGTCTATAATAAAAGCAATTGATTTTCTTGCCTCCCAAACTATATCCCTCTAATACATTTATTTCTAAGAAGCAAATCTGATAGTGTCAGTCCTTTCTCCAGACTCCATACACACACACACACACACACACACACACACACAAAAGCTCAAACTAATTAGCTTGGAAGATAAGCTTTTCCAATACCTGGTTTCTATGTACCTTCCTGAATTGTTTCTTCATAGATCCCAACCCTGCATCCTGGGTTCCAGTTGTACCAAACTATTTGCAGGCCTCTGAGCATTATTAAATTTATCATGTGGTCCTTCTGTCTGATAGGCCCATTTATCCTAGTCTGTGTGGATCCTGCAAGATTCAGCTTAACACTTCTATAAAGCTCTTCTTTACTCATTCAGATAGAAATACTCGTACATTCATACCACCTATAACATTTTATTTTTCTTAAATATTTGCCACCTTGCATTTTAAGCCAGTGGCTCTCAAAAGTTGTGATATAGCCCCCTAGGAGGCATTCTGAAAATATAAGAGGCATTTTTGGTTATTGCAAGACTGAGGATTGGAAGAGCACTATAAACATACAGTGGACTGGATCAGGGATGCTAAACACCTTTCAACATGCAGACAGGCCTCTATAAAAAAGAAAGAAAGAAAGAAAGAAAGAAAGAAAGAAAGAAAGAAAGAAAGA